>NC_039272.1:29128599-29456099 GCF_003368295.1 Carassius auratus
TATCTTTTTCCAAAAACTGAATTTCTGCAGTTACTTGTAACTTAGTGTGGACTTCATAACAATCAAATCAATGGAACATTAAAGTAACTCGTTTGGAGTATATAACCAGATTTAAATGTATTTTGAAAAGTCACCCAAATGCTACAAAGATGTTCACACTGAGGTATTTAAGAGTACGAAGAAAATTACGGAGTTAAGCAACAGTGTTGAAACAAAACCGTTTCTCTAAAATTAAGTGTTGTCATGTTTAAGACTACAAGTGATCATGCTGATCTTAGATGAGTTTCAACTTTCAAGTCTAATGAATTATACCCTGACCGTATGAAATGGCATTCTTTAAAATGCTTTGCAAGGTTGACTCGGATTGGACTCCTCAGTTATCAGTTAGTCGGCATCAGAACAGTCAGGTAGTGTATTCACGGATGGCACGCTTGCTCAGAGGGAAATTATTTTTGAATGCACATGAAAGCAATTCTTAGTGAACAGTGAGTTATTTCCTTACTCTGAATCATTCCGGTGACTAGCGATCATTAGGAAGTCTCCTGTTAGTGTCATAAAATCACTACTTCACTTGATATATAATACTTGATCTTGGTGCTTCAGTTGCTCCAGTTGAACGGTTTCGGTTTCCCAGTTTTTCTGTTTTCTCTTAAGGTAAAAACATGCAATTGCCAGTTCAAACTGTGTTTTATAACTTTGTTCCAATGATTTGTTAAAAAGCCTCAGTACAGGACTTTGCCGAAAAGATTTAGCAGAAATGTTTTCATTTATACTCTGTTAAACGTATGTGTACCCCTGCCCATGCCCTTTAATCGTAAGTGTATACTTTGCTTCTTTCACTTCATTCTCTTTAATTTTCTCAACTTGACCAGTCTTTGCCATTCCAACCACCATTTTTCAAACAGAGAGTAAAGAAATGCTGTGGCCAGATGGTTTGATCAGTAAAGAAGACAAAGCAAGTGTGCTGCTGCTGTGGTCTCTCAAAATGTAATTGTTTTCCCCCTTTTTAATTACAAAAAGCTGCTCATGTTACAGCCTTTTTTTTTTTACAGAATAGGCATAGTGTTGTTCTTCCCTTTGGAGGACAAGTCATGTGCAATTATGATCACAGTAGTGGGATATTGACCCCACTTCAAACAAAACTGATACCCCTGTTGCATTTAAAGAATCAATGTTGTCTGCTTGGTGGATTTATTCTAATGTGGTCCAACAACTGAAAAGATTAAGTCTGTTTTTGTTTTGGCCCTAATGTAAAAGGATCTTGAAATGATGAGAGGTAATGAGGTCAGCCTTAGCTCACTGGTTTATATGAATGTCTCTTGAAAAAAAAAAAAAAAAAAAAAGACTCTGTGACCTGAAATTTACCAGCACCTTAACTACAAGATCATGTGTACTCGGCTGAAGTGTCATTCTGTTCTCAGAGAAATATAGTACACCAAATTTGCTGCATGATATTTTCTTTTATGTGTCATTGTTACAGTCTAGGGTTGGTTTTTGGGATCAAGGTTTTGATTGAGATTCACCTCTTCTAAACCCCACAAACAGTTGGCACTTTTCTAGCATCCATAGACATTTTTGTTTGTATTTTTTAACCAAATTTGAACCCTTCCCTTTTACATTGACATAAATGCATCACATTTTGCTTTTTAAATAAAAGGTTGTCAACATTTTTAAACTAGTTTTAGCATTTGCTGAATATTGGTTGCATGGAACGAGAGCTCAGAATGATTGAGAACAATGGTTTATTCTATTGATAACATTTCAAAACACCCTATGCAGTAGTTACAAAATAAGATCTATGAAGGGCCTTAAAGAAATTTAAACCTCATTGTACTCATTAAAGCTCTTTTTAAACTGGCTATTAAAATGGGAGTTTGGGAAAGTGTAAAATGCTAAATACAAGTCTAAATGGAGTCCAAAATAGTCTGTCTGTCTACTTTCATTTGAAGGAGGTAGAAAATGCATGTGACCATATGGCAATCAAAGCACACGCTTATGTAGTCAAATGTGTTTGAACAGCAGTAAAAGAGCACCTACTCTCATGTCAGTTAATCACTGCACTAAAACAAGGGGTTTAAACTTTGCTGGTTATGTGCATTTTTACCTGTTCAGTTGAAATAACTTGAAGTGTGGTTTCCTACAAATACACACAGAAGGGTTCACACAACTGTATGTCTGATATCAACGTGTCATGCCATTTGCAGTTGGAGAGGTAAAGGAATGTTATTTAAGACTCGTTATTGAACTAAAATATAAAAGCCTCTACAAGTATTATGGTTTCTGACATCTAGAAGGCACTGGTACAAAGCTGAAGGGATGCACTCGGAACACGTTTGTAATGACACCAAGAGTCCAGGGCCTGTCTGTCACTTGCGGTCTTTGCACTTGACCACTTATCATATTTTCCGTATTTGACCCAGATGTTTAATTGGGCATGAAGACTGCAAAAGTGTGTGTGGGAAACTTTGGATTACCTCATGAGACACACAACATTTTAAAGATGCAAGAAAACATTTGATAAGACTTTTACACATTTTGATTCTCAATACATTGCACTTTAATGTAAACTTGTGATAAAACCGTTGCAGATGACGTACAAAATGCACATACTCATCTCTGCCACCAATAAAACACACAACACTTTTACTACGAGATATGTAATATCCAATTAATTTAACTAACTGAAAAGTTTTCCTTGGACTCTTAAAAGATATCAGATGTTAGTTCCTGAACATGATGAATGATGGGATACGCTTAGGCTTAAATTTCATTCTTATTTGGTTTAATAATATGGATTTAGTGTGCATTAAGGTCACTATTTCTACCTTGGACAGTCTTGCGAACACTTACCTGTGATGCGCATGCACTCTCAAGTGGCAAAGACCGCAAATGGCCAGGCCAGGACACTCTTAAAAGATATTCTTAAAGGGTTAGTTCACCCAATAATCCGAATGATCTCCGTCAATCTGAAACACGGAGGTCTTACGGGTTTGGAACGACATGAGGGTGAGTTATTAATGACATAATTTTAATTATTGGGTGAACTAACCCTTTAATGTTAATGTGCTTCTTTCCTGGTAAAGTAAGGGTTATAATAAAATGTAGGTATTGGGTCAGGCCCAACGTTTCGGTGGTTATTATGGGCTACATCTGAAATCGCATCATTTTCTACCGTACAGAAGGCGAAAAACAGTAAGTGAAAATGGTATTTCTGAATTCACTATTTTTTAAACAGCAGGTGAAAAGTATGAAAATTACAAGTATGCTTGCTTGTGCATTTTTCTTGAGCACAGTGATTAGTGACATTTTTAGTGCCCACATTTTTAACTGCCACTGATATAGGTGATAGATAGCATTCATCTGGTATCACTGAGTTCCAACTTTTATTTCAGCTGGCCAAAGCATTGTCAAGATCCTGATTTCCTTAAGATGCACCACAACACTAACTATAAACCCTCTTTTTTTTGGCATGCCAGTGTGCTGTTACCAAACTTCAAGTGAAACGCTGCAGATTGATGGCATCTTTAACAGCTCTACCAGCTTGGTGGTCCAAGATAATGGGGTCAACCTCACTGATATTGGTAACACTCACCTGTTTCTGACAGTATATACTTTTAAAATATGCCTGCTCTGTTGATACTTTCAGGCCACAATGAAGCACAGGTAAACAAGCTTAGGACAGGCTAATGTTATTTGAAGATTATTTTTCATGCACTCTGCTATGTATGTGTATACAATATACTGCCCCAATCTCTCTCTTAACATCACAGCACATATCAATCTTTTAATATTGCCTAAACTCTCTAGTAAATAGCAAAGGGTTCATAGCTTCGTGTAATCCATAAAATTTGCAAGCCATGTTAACAAAATATGTATGTATGACAAAATAAAAATAGCAATAAAAGTAAACCTATATCAATACTTGGTGTACTGGAACACAATATGTATCTTTTTGGAACCCAACATCCCATTTTTGGATTTCTGGTGAAGCCAAACCTTTTAATTACTCCCAGAGTGGAGGTGCTTCTCTCTATAGCACAGATTGCTGTACCTGGCAGCAAAGAGGCCGTTTAATGCCTGCTGATATGTTGGCACCTATTCTGGCCATGGCCCATCCTGTCTGTGTTGGCCAGTGCCCAGCCTTTCTCTTTCCTCATCCCTCGCTCTTTTGATCTTGCTCTTCATTCTCCTGGTGCTGTTAATCAGCACTACAGGAAGTGGCTTTCTGCCGACAATTGCCAGACTGGACACACAGACATTTTTTTTTTTCATAATAGTTATGTAATTCGCAAGTAGGCTTCCAGCATTTTTTTCTTACTCAGATACAGCTAAATATAGCACACAAACACACACTCAAATTCATATTGAATCAAAACAAATAGTTAAATGGTTAAATGGGATGTTACTGTGTTTTTTTTTTTCTGATGACCATTTTACCCACATAATATTTTTGGGAAGTTGTATGTTAGATGTTTGGTTGTAATTTGTTCAGCCACGAATTACATATAATTTTATTTATTACTTTTTTCTGATCAGAAGCATTGATCAAGAATATTTCCAGCTTCCCTTGTTTTTTTTTTTTTTAATTGTTAAAAGCATACATATCATGCTTTGCAAAAAGTTTTTTTAATACCTGTATTCTCAAAATAAACCCATAACATGGTACTCAATGTTTTTATATATATATATATATATATATATATATATATATATATATATATATATATATATATATATATATATATATATGAAGAGTTCAGATGCAAAAGCCACTAAGTGCCATCTGAAATTTTCATCTAAAATTTAGATTTTAATCAAGCTCCTATGCTTAGGTTGAGTCATTTTACTTTAATGGCAATGTGCAGGTCCTTTTCCAGGCTATTAAAGTGAAATAACTGAACATAAATATAGGAGCCTGATAAAAATCGTAACTGTAGATGAAAATTTCAGATGGCACTTAGAGGCTTTTCATCTGAACTCTTCATATATATATATATATATATATATATATATATATATATATATATATATATATATATATATTAAACAACAACACCAACAATGTTTTAGTGATGGTGACGATGTCAGTTATGTTGTACTCCCCTATGACTTGCAGAAATATTTGTATACATTTTTGTTTAATTTAGAGATTACAGCATTCCAGAAAGATCAGAGGGGGAAACATTTACAACTAGAGCAAAAAGCAATAATCTTCCAACGAAAGGCATTAAACTTGAAGCACAAGAAAAGACAGTGTGAACTGCAGAAATCAACCTTTCTCATATCTTGCCACAGTAGTCTTGTTCTGTAATTTTGGCACATTTTAATTCTTTTTTTTTTTTTTTTTTTTTTTTTTTTAACAGTAGATCAATAAAAAGTGTTGCAAGACAGAAGAGAAAGTAAAAACTAAAATGAAATTGAAACACTAAGCCTTCAGTAACATGGGCCTATCAAAGCTTGTTTTTTAAATTGAAATAAGGACTGGATGTTGGATGACAATGTTGTTTCACATGAGATTAACTGAATAGATGTTGTGTGGTAATGAAGCTGGCTATGACCAACACATAAATATCAAATTAGTTTTACACTTTGATCAGAATTCTGGCAGTCCAGTACATTTCTCTCAAAAGTTTCTTTCTACATCTAAACTGTGTCAAGATGACAATGTTGCATGAAACAGTTAACTTGTAAAAACAGCTGGGCGTCAGTAATGGTAATGTTTGGTGAATTTTAACAACCCATTATAAATAGTGCAGGGGTGGATGGTCTGGAATTACAAGATATGTACTGTTTGTTTGTGTATGTGAATCTATGCTTTGTGTTTTTCATGTCAAATAAAGATTGACCAGCACAGTTAACCAAGGATGAAATGACCAATAAATACATTTTTGTATGTCGTTTTACTGGGCAATGAATGATGTACTGTACAGTACGAAATATGAATGAGGAATGATGGATACAGAAATACACTAGCATGTTTGGCAAAACCAAGACATGTTGATGTTTTTGAAAGAAATTCATCCGTCTGTTTACCGATGTAGCATTTAATAAATCAAAACCAAATGTTATTAAACCGTGATATTGTAGATTACATGAAAATGTTTGGAAATAACTGGTTTCTATTTTTAGATACTTTAAAAGTACATTTTAGCAGTGATGAAAAAGTGCTATTTTCACAGACCATTGCGCCAGTCTATTAAGAAAACCTTTTAATGTGCCTGTATTGTACTCAAGAAACCTTTCTTATTATTAACACAAATCATTTTGCAGGTAATTATTTGGTTTGACATTTTTTTTTTTTTCTAGAAATATCTGTCTGTTGTTCCTTCGAGAGATTAAGGCTATTCCACACATTAGTGTCTTAAAAGAAGAAAGTAAACCGGATCTATCTATCACATCAGAGAAGTGGACAGCTGAGATGCACAACTCATTTCTGGTTTGAGAAACAAACTGCTGCTCAGCTTGAAGCTTCAATGAATGGTAAACATTAAAGTCCAGCTTCAACACTGAGGAAAAGATGCTGTTGACCTTTATACAGAGTTTCAAAATGAATCTTGCAGAAGAAAATGCTTAAAAGGGAACATAAATAATGGATTGAAAATTATTAATGTGATTATTATTGTTATTATTTAAAAAGGTATTACAGATGGATGAATTTAAGTTTCAAGTGTTGAGCTGAGGTTCATGGGAAGTGCTGCAGAAAGCAGAAGAAAGTTCATTTGAATGTCTTAATAAGCTGCTTGAATACATGCTGCACATGTAAGACTCTATGATGAACAGAGTTTGAATAACGCAGCATTTATAATACAGCTGTATATAATACATCATTGATAACTGCATTGTACAGCATTGTAAATGGCTTTACGTAACTGAATTTCTGATCAATTTAATGCATCATAGGTGAGGAAAAGTCTCAAGTTCTTTAAAACAAACAAACAAACAAACAAAAATCTCTTAGCATTTCCTAAACTTTTAAGGGTAGAGTAGATGAACGATGGGATGCAGGGAGTTTATACAAAAGCTGTATTTTAAGATTATGGAATGGAAACCCATTAGCCTCAAAGTCCAATGCAGTCTGTTCTTCCTGCTCCTCATACCCCCACTCTCCGTCTGATCTAGTATTCATTTCTAGCTTGTCTCACAGCGGAGTGTATCAAGAAAATAGAGTAGGAGGGGTTCAAGGCTGAGGTAGATGGGGAGCAGCAAAGCAGTCTTTATCTAAGGGTGAGGAGGGTTTAAGCACCATGGAGTACATCACATCTTATTTTCAGCTCTGAGTCCTTATCATGTCGCCTCCAAAATCCACCACTTAAGGGGCCGTAGAATAGGGGCTTGACCTACCCCAACGGGGCTTTCCTCTTTAGGAAGATCATAACTGGTGTTGTCCAGTACATCTTGCAGGTCTGTGTTCCTTCCCACCACTTAGCAGAAATCATGCCATAACAAGATTGTTTAACACAGAGTGGAGGGAGATGTTGATAAAAACACATTTGTAACAAAGTAAAACCTTCGACCAATATTGATTTTGCACACAAATTCAGATTTCGATGGTGCACCATGGTGCAGGTACAGTATTTAAGAAATCTTTAACAAAATATTAATATTTGTCTTATTCGCAATTGGTACCGTTGATATCATTGGTTGGTTCCATTTGTGAACAATTAAGCCACATCAGTCCATTGAATGTATGGTGAGTTTATGCTTGAATCATTGTGAATCATTGTGCTACACATCTTGCCTTGGAAACATAGAGGTCGTCACTTTCATGACTGTGTACCAAGTCTTAGTAGTCACCTCGAAGTGTTCCAGTTAACTTTGTGCTGTACCACTGTGCTCCAATGTGGGAGATGGCAGATAAGAACATGTTGGGCCTGAGTAAAATGCAGCATGCAGGGCTTTTTCTCAAGACAAATGGTTAATGAAAACAATAAAACAAATTCTTGGTCTAAATGACCACAAAACTCTGCAGAAAATGAATAATTAGGAAATCAATGTAAAAGAATATCCAAAGAATATTTACATGCTAATCACTATTGATAAATGCGTCTCACTTTCTCCAAAAGGTTTAGTGAAAAAGGAAATATCAAGAGAGAACGTGTCTGTAAAAAAGAGATTTTCATGCCAAATTAGATGTCTGTGGGATAGTGGTGTATTTAACTGTTGTTAGCCTTTTCTGTTGCACAGTTGTAGAAGGGTTATTGGTACCTTTAGGTGAACTGAGAGATAAATCCACTCCAGTTTGTAGAAGGAATATGATGTGGGTGAATAAATGCTTAATGGCTGTACCCTGTATCCATATAAATATAGAATTTACAAATTAACTATTTAATTCCTCAATTAACTCTGATTGCTGACCACTTGTACAAAGGGGGGAATTCAAAATTTGTCAGAAAAAATGGCCTTCAAAATTACATCTTGTGTTGTACAAAATGTTTCTTTTTTTTTTGTCTTTTTTTTTTTCAATTTAAATTTTTGGCTTGATGTTTTTCCTTTTCATCTGCGTGTCCAGAGTAGCACCCAATCTCTTGTACATATATGCATTGATTCATTATATTTTTTTAAAGCTACAAATATGTTCCCCATTTTAGATAAAATATGAAAGTCTGAACATAATATCGCTGTTGCAAGCGTAATCATGATTATCATCATAATTGTCATCAAAGCATTATTAAATAACAGTAGCAATATATGTAACTTGTTAATTTCCCAGAGTTGTTGGTTTGTGTAAAGCTGATCTTTTCTTCTTTTTATTGGTTTTAAATTCTCATGGTTTTAAATAGGTGTTGAATATGTTCTCTTCTTGAAGTGTATTCCAGTCTTTTTCAATATTACAAAAGCTGAACTAGCAGCATCCTGACTGAGTTTAGAGACGCAGGCCTGAGGACAAGGAGAGAGGGTTGGAGGAGAAGATAAAGGAGGGAGGATGCTGTCTCCTCACGGAAACTGCTGGACACCGAATCGAGGGTCTTTAGCCCGGATCTCAATCTAAAATAGACAATAAAAAGAGAGGGGAAGAACAAGAAAATTATACAAAGAGCAAAGAACAGTAAAGACCTTAAAGATCAGAACTGACTGATTTAAAGGGGCAGTTCACCAAAAATGAAAATTCTGTCATCATGTATTTAATCCAAGACTCTATGACTTTTCCACGTTGAGCATAAGGAAAAGGTCTGAGAAATGTCTCAGTGTTTCAGTGTCGACACAATGAAAGTCCATGGTCACATAACATTTTCTTTTGAGTTTTATGAAAGAAAGTTATACAGGTTTGAAATGGTATGAGAGTGGGTAAATGATGACAGAATTTTTTTTATTTATGTGTGTGAACTATCCCATTAATTACCTTAATAAATTTGGAATTACTACAGCATAAAATTATTTACCTAATAAGCATCAATAATTCAGCACTACACTCAGTAATTGATAGGCATTTTTGTTTTGCGTTATATAAATTTTTTGTTTTTCAGTTGTCTGGGGACATTCAAGCAAAGGAGGAATCAGGGGAAAGAGGATAGGAGTAATATAGCATCCTGGATCAGCACAGACTGACAGAGGAAGGGAAAGGTTTCATTCAGACAAATAACACATCCTCCTACCGCCATACACACTTTGGTCCCTGTAAGGTACAGTTTTTTGAAGAACATGTGAAAACCACATATCAAACCATAACCAAAAAGAGACTCAATTGTTTTGAATACACAATACATCTATAGTTTATAGATATATAATATGTCTGTGAATATGGTAAAATGACAGTCTATGTGACTTAAGATCTACTTACGTAGGTATCCTACTTAGTCTCATGAGAAATATTTGACCCTACACATATTTTTTGCAAAGATTTTTTTTACTGCAGGTAGAAATCATTGCAGGTTCAAGCTGAACTGACCACTAGTGACCACTAAAAGCACTGTGATTTGCAATTCCATTAAGACAAATGAAGATTAGAGAGAGAGATTATAGTAAATAGCATTTTTTTGGCGTTCATCTCACAAGTCTGTCACAGAGCCTAATAACCTTTGGATAATATAATGCACATGTTATATGAAAATAAGCAGCTTGAGGAGAAAATGTTTTATTGTCTACATTTTAGAGCTATATTTTGTTGTAGCTCTAAATGTATAGCATGGCACTATCAATGATTCCAAGGGTACATGCAAAATAATAGAATGATAGAATGAAACTTGAATGCATTGTAAGTGGCTTAAATGCTTGGGAAATTTATGTGGATCTTTCTAAGGATTACATTTACATTTAATCATTTAGCAGATGCTTTTATCCAAAGCAACTTACAAATGATGACAATAGAAGCAATAAAACCAACTAGAGGAAAACAACAGTATACAAGTGCCATGACAAGTCTCAGTTAGTCTACCACAGAACCCGTAGCTGTTTTTTTTCTTCCCAAAAATAGGATAGTCAAGAAAAGGTAAGTGCTAGTATTAGTTGGTCAAGACTCGGCTGTTCAAATTAAGATTGGGAGGTCATTCCACCAGCTGGGCACAGTCCAGGAAAAGGTCAGTGAGAGTGATTTTGAACCTCTTTGGGATGGCACCACAAGGCGTCATTCCCTCGCAGAATGCAAGCTTCTGGAGGGCCCACAAGTTTGAACTAATGGGTTTAGGTATATTGGTGCCATGCCAGTGGTTATCTTGTAGGCAAGCATCAGTACCTTGAATTTGATGGATCATCTGGTTGGAATGAGAAGTAGAGTTGAGTGTCATCAGTATAGCAGTGATAAGAAAAGCCATGCTTCTGAATGACAGATCCTAATGAAATCATGTAGATGGAGAAGAGAAGTGGTCCAAGTACTGAGCCTTGAGGAACCCCAGTAGCAAGAAGTTGTGTCTTAGAAACTTCACCACTCCAAGACACCCTGAAGAATCTATCTGAGAGGTAGGACTTAAACCACAGGAGTGCGGTTCCAGAAATGCCCATCTTTATGAGGGTGAGACAGTAGAATCTGGTGATTAACTGTGTCAAAAGCAGCAGACAGATCCAGCAAGATGAGTACTGAGGATTTGGAAGCTGCTCTTGCCAGTCGCAGGGCTTCAGTAACCGAGAGCAGAGCAGTCTCAGTTGAGTGGACGCTTTTGAAGCCAGATTGGTTGCTGTCCAGGAGGTTGTTCTGTACAAGAAACATAGAGAGTTGGTTGAACATCAATTGCTTAAGTGTCTTTGCAATGAATGGAAGAAGGGATACCAGTCTGTAGTTTTCTAGAAGTGCTGGATTTAGAGATGTTTCTTAAGCAGCGGGCTTACCTGAGTGATGTACCAGAGTGATGAGAGGTGTCGATAATGTGAGAAAGTGAAGGCATGACTAAAGAAGAAATCGCTTGAAGGAGGTAAGTGGGGATAGAATCAAGTGGACAAGTGATAGGATGATTGCACAGGATAAGTTTGGAAACGTCCGTCTCTGAGAGTGCAGAGAAAGAGGAGAGAGAGTGTGTATTAGCCCTTATAAAGTTATCATCAGTCTGCGGTGAGGAGAATTGGTCACTGATGATTCTTGTCTTATTTGTGAAGAAAACTGTAAAGTCATCGACTGTAAGAGTCAATGAAGGTGGAGGTGGAGGTGGACTAAGAAGAGAAGAACAAGTTTTGAAAAGTGTGCAAGAGTCAGAACAGTAGTTAATTTCATTGTGATAGTATGATTTCGCGGAAGGACTAATTTGGGTTTTAAAATTAAGTTTAGATTCAGTGGGTTAAAAATGCCCATTGGTTGTGTTGGTGTATTTAAAAGTGAATACTGTAGAACTTTATTTAATGACATTATGAGTTTCTTTTTTTATATTGTACATTATCAGTTTTCATCTATACTAGAGAAAATCAATTTGAGAGTAATTAAACATTTTAGAATGAAATTGCAGTTACTTGTACATAGGGTAAGATTTTTCAAATGTAGTAAAAATAAAAATTTTCCCCAAGTATATTCTTTAAACAATATTGCAGGTGTTCTCAACTCGGGCCCTGGAGGTCCAATTTCCTGTAGTGTTTAAGTCCAACCTTGATCATCTCACCTGTCTGTAACTTTCTAGTAATCATGAGGACCTTTATTAGCTGGTTTCTGTTGTGTTTGATTAGGTTAGTCTCGCGTAGCCAGACCTTCAGACTGACAGCAGAAGGTCTGGGAACTCTGGCCGCTTTAAATGGCAAGGAATGCCCAAGAGGCCATATGACTGACAGATAAAGCATCCAATCATCTTTCGGTTTGTGCTGCGTCATGTTTAGGTGTGTGGAAAGTCCCTAAAGTAATAGATCATGTGTAAAAATCATATTTTAAAGATTCTATGCTGCAAACTTCAAATATTTTACATACTTTTTGGAAAGATGACAGCGTTCTTCTAACATGAGTGGGTTTGGCATCACAGAATATTTGTTTGTTTGCAGGACATTAAAGAATGCAACATGCACGTCTCCCAGAAATCCTGTATACTCAACCAATCTGATGATGACTTCAAAACATGAAGTGTTTCCAACTTTCTGCACAGTATGCATCAGACATTCAGCCAAAAGTCCATGGGTGTGACGTCTGAGGCTAAGACTAGAATAGGGTAGGAGATAAACTTTGCAGGAAAGTTGACTTTGTGGGCCAGAGTTGAGAACCCCTGAAATACTGTTTAAAAGAATATTACAGATTCTTTCCAATTCAACTAAAGTCTTTGTTTGGTAAGGATGAGGGTAAACAAGCATGTGCATATAACAGACAGTGGCATTACTAGGATACCCTCCTGGGGTGAGAATATGTATATATGGGATGAGGAGATAGTTACGCTTGTGAGTGCAAGGAGTCTATGGATCCTGGATCATATAAATATTTTTTTCTATAATGAATCAAAATGGCTGTTGTATGTCAGTGC
Source organism: Carassius auratus (assembly GCF_003368295.1). NCBI lineage: Eukaryota > Metazoa > Chordata > Actinopteri > Cypriniformes > Cyprinidae > Carassius > Carassius auratus. The sequence goes on from NC_039272.1 coordinate 29,141,457, forward strand.
ATGTATATGCATTACTGCTCTATAACAGGATTTGCTGCTGAGTAATATTATATTTGAATGAGAAATCCACTAGCAGATAGATGGTAACAGTATTTAACAAAATTATATCATACAGATAATGGCAAAAAGAACATCCAAAAGAGTAGCACTGGAGAGCACTCCAAACCTGTTTCTTGTTGTCCCACAAAAAAGAAGGCCATACCAATCATTGGGGAAGGAAAGGGATAGCCATCAGACATCTTGCACAGTAAGAATGGGAGAACTGGAAGCAAACAGAACATCGTCTGCCTTGGTAGTTCGAACATTTGATTGCTTGGATATATTCTTGGTTTCTATAGTTGATTCACACCAGTAATGAAACCTTTGATCCCTTCATCCAGTCATAATTACTCCAACATCTACTTAACAGACAACAGTTTATGATTTCCAATGTCATAGTTTCTCTATCCTATAGCCATAGAAGGATTCACTTTGCTGTACTTGGGTACAGTGTTGAAAGAGGGCTGCTTGCAATAAAATGGACATCAGTATCTGGGAAAGTGAATCTGTAAATGTTAAAGTCACCGAATTCCCTCTGAGCAGAGATATGCCAGACAACTAAGGGGGTGGGGGCATCTGGCTATAATTATGGACAAACCTTAGTAAGAAGAATGCAAACCCAAGTATTTGTTGTTTTGTTGTTAATCAGGAGTTGAGAACCACTGTTAGACAAAGGTGACGTCCTGCAACAGATTTTCTATTAGTCCCTGAAAGACAACTGATGCATTTAGTCAAACTAAGGGCATCACCAAGTACTCAATCTGGAATACTGACCAGGTAATATGCATTCTGACCATCTATCTTTGTAAAGATGATGGCTCCTTGCAGTCCCAGAGCAGAAGACATGAACCCATCATAGTCAATGCATGGTTACAGAGAGACATCCTCCTTGACAATGAAGAAGAAACCAGGCTCCACAGACCATAAAGAGGGACAGATTAGGCCTAGGCAACCAATCCAGGGAATGCTATACTTTGAAACCACTGGCCTAGGAGATTTAAGCGAGGCACTGACCGTTAAGGGCACGGGCACTCAGAGGGGAGCTTAACTCAGTAACAGGTAGCCCATCCTTGTCTGCCAGTGCCATGCAAAGAAAGTTCTCGTTAGTCCCATAGTTGTTGCAAATCTACAGCTAGTGACTTTGGGAACTACATTTTAGTGTAGCTGGGAGAAGAATGCAGAGAATGTGGGAGAAAGCAGTGTTGCACACAGCAGCAAAATGTACCTACTGACAAGCATCAGCTTTTACTGTACATACTGCTGAAAAATGACTCAGCTATCCACAACATAATAAACGTAATTCCCAACAACAGTCAATGCAGACTCAGTGGTATAGTGCAATATTCAGCTCCCCAGATGAAGGTGAAGGAGAAGATGTGCTTCCTTGCCATAGAGTAAACAATAATACTTCTTCATCTCCCTGGGAAAATCAGAAAAAAGGAGAGAGGGTTTCCCACACAGCCACTCCCCAGCAGTAAGCTGCATAATAATGTGCATATTCTTTGCCTTCCTGAATGCTACACTGGAACATAGACAGAGCTGGCAATGGATATCTGCTAGGCAGCAAGCAAAGCAAACTAAATTTAACTCAACAAAAACAAACAAACAACAAAAACAGTCAAAGAACAGGTGAGGAAATTCAGGGACAGATGAAACATGAAGATAAAGCACTCAACGGGTAACTGAATGAAAATGCCAAGACAGGTGAAACAAGACAGGTATGGGTGATTCCACAGATGAAAAATTGCCTGAAATGCTGGGAGTCCATGTGGAAAAACAAATGCATGTGACACAATAACCCACCACCCACTCCTGACCATTATACTAAGACTCCTTAATGCAGTGGTTTTTAACTCTGGTCTTGGGGATTCAAAGCTCTGCACATGTTTTATGTCTTCCTTATCTAACACACCTGATTCACATCAGTGGCTCGTTAGGAGAGAGCTCTATTAACTGAAATAAGTATGAATGTGTCAGATAAAAGACAGAGAAAATGTACAGAGTGGTGGGACACTAGGGTCCTCATTTCTAAAATGTTTTGTAGAAACCGTCCTACATTTAATCTTTTGATTATTTCTCAAATGTGCATAGATGTGATTCAGAGAACGAACGAACACACACAAAACGTGTGTACATCTCTCTGTCAGCTATGAAGTTTATAAATTACAAATGATGAATGGTTTGACGTCCAAACCCTTTACTTGAAAGACGAGCAAAAAGAAATGCTTAAATTTTCAAATACCTGCAGTACTCAGACATCAAAAAGTGTGTATGCCTGCTTAGACCTTGATGTGATACTAAGCACTTTTCCATGTTAAAGACCATTTTTATAAATCTGAATGCTGGCCTCCCTTACAGAAAACCACATGAATTTCACATGTATAATTGCATGTTAAAATCACATGTGAAATGATTTGAAACTCGTGTGAGACACATATGAAACATTGGGTGAAATCCATGTGATCAATTGTGATCAATAGTGGGGACTTAGACAATGTCATCACATGGGTTTCACATCATTTACTCCATTATGTTTCGAAACCATGTTTCATGTGTGTTTCATGTTTTTTAACTTGTGTTTCACATATTGCACTGATTTTAATGTGGTTACACGTAAAGTTCATGTTTGTCTGTTTTTCCTCTCTCTAAGGGTTGGATTTAAGGTTGTAGATTGAGGCCTGGGTCTCTATGGAAGTTCACTTTTTTTGCTGTTTTAATAATAGCACTTTTTGATGACTCATGTTGAAGCATAAGCCAATTTTACACAACTGAGATTACACACATGAGTCATAATAAATCATTGTGGGTTTTGGGAGTGAATGCAATTTACAGTAACGTAAAGATGGATTACACAAACAATAATTTGCCATATACAAGGAACAATTTTTTATAAAACCTCTAATAATCTGCATATGACACTTTTAACTCTGTGGCAATCTTATACCCCTATTTATAACATCCTTTCTTAAATTTAGTATAAATAGCGTTACCAGAGATAAACTAAAAATGTTGTTAGGATCAGTTTCTAATCAGTATTCTTGCATGAGAAGTCAGGTGTAGATACTAGTCTCTTCCTTTAAGATGCCTTTATTATGACTGTGGTGGGCCACATCGTCTCAACTTTGTAACAAAAGCTACAAAAACATTTAGAGGTGGAATTCTTAATAAACATACATTCATATCTTGTGTTATCTTATACTGTTTCTAGGGGTGAAATGGTTTATCAAGGCATGTCAATCATAAAAACATAACATTTTAGGGATTATTCAATTATTCATTTTAGAGATTATTCAATCGATTAATAGTTCGTCTTAGTCTGTTATATCATCCAAATGATCCCACTGTTTTCCTTTCTCTAGGGCATACTTTCCAGAAATTCTTAAGTATTTTATGATATGGTGAATTGGTTGCAAATTCGTATGAATGTATTGTATGTTTTTGTACAATCTGCTCCCTGATAGTCATGTTGACATTTTCCCTACAAAATCAATATCAAGTGAATTAATGTAAAATTGCACACTCTCACGAATTCTCATGAGTAGGGAATGATTGTCCAAAGGACAGAAACTGCACTTATTTTAATATCAACCATGTCTCGCTCTGTAAACGTTATAGTACAACTATGGTTAGACAAAACATTAATTCTAAAAACATTTTAGAACATAAAGATTTCTTCTCACAAAGAAAATACTGTAAAACAACCCCCCCCCCATGTCATTCCAAAACTGTATAAACTTCTTTCTCCTGTGGAAGAGACACATTGTATTTTGAGAAAATATTATTTTTCCATACAGTGGAAGTCAATGGTCATCAAAACTGTTTGGTTACCAACATTTTTCAAAATATATTATACATTCATACAGGGTTGGAACCACACAAGAGTGAGTTAATGATGACAATTTATCCCTTTAATTTCTGTAATTTATCAGACAGAATGGGATTTTTTTTGAGTCAGACAAACCAAATATATCAGACTATAGTTGAAAAGGAGAAACAATTGAAAAACTATTTGTTCAGTTCAGCTTCAAACACACTATGCAGATTTTCTAAAAATGCAGTTGTTACTATTTGATTTTTTTGGTACAGCATGGGATAACAGCACTCGGAAGAGGTATGTGTATATGGCCAGAAGTTTCCTTACATTTTAAATTTAAAAATAAGTGAAATTAAACACTGAATATTATTTGAAGTTTATTATTATTATTTTACATGTAACATTTTAATTTTAGGGTATAATTGTAAGCTGTGAATGTAAAACAATGTGAAAGGGCCTGGTTGTTGTGGGCCCAACTCCACCTGACTGCAAATAGTCATGCCACTGCCAAGGACATTGCACACAAAATGACACAACGAGGGAGTGTTAAATATAATTTGTCAAGTGTGAAGCTCTTTGGTAATAATAGCTACATGCTATTATTGCATGCATAGTTTTTTAGGGAGTGGATCAATTAATAAAAAACAGTGAAGTTAAACTGTACTCAAGTTAAGCTTACTCCATCCACTCGAAGAGAAGACCCTACACGTAGAGGTTGCTGTGGAGGAAAACGGTTGTTAATAATATTCTGATAACACTGTAACCGTTCACACACATTTTAATGTATACATAAAATACCAACAATCAGATGTACCAAATATGACAAATGTAGAGTTGTTAACACTGCACATAGAATCTTTTTTGAATGCCTCTGTCTAATCATTTATTGTATAGAAACATCCAACATAGCTTTTGAAACATGCACTGTTTCATGCAGTGTTTTACCTGCGTTGAATAATAAATGACTTTTTATCCTTTGTGTTTTTAATGTCTACCCATGGATGACATTCATAAATAAGTATATGTCTGCAAAAATGGGGATTTTATAAAGTAAGCTAATTGCTAACCATGACAACGGAAAGTACATATAGTCAGGGAGAAACTACAAGACTAATATTTTTACCACAACAACTTTACAATGACCACACAAGCACAAAAGTCACAGCAGCTGAACGACTTACCCTGGATCCTGCCAAATCTGTGAAGACAGAATAGAAGCGATTGTTTAGTAAGGTGTGTTTTGTGTATTTAGTAGTTTTAATACTGGAGTTTCTCCCCAAAGCCTTTAAAAAAGACTGTAAAGACAATGGAAATCTTCTTGCTATTTTTGTCTAGGTTCGGTGTTCTTGATTTTGCTGTCCTGCTTGTCATGCGAACTGTGCCAACAACCAACCTGTTTATTCATGATAATGTGCGGTCCAAGTAGGCCTATCTGTCATTTTACTTTGTATTGTTTTGATGTTTTATTTTTTGCTAGTTTTTATGCAAGTGCTGGTGGTTTTGTTCTTAAAGCGCAGTAGTTCTTTCTACATTAGACCTACAGAATGCATATAGTGGAAAATGTCATTTAATTTCTTTAATGAATAAGATTTAACTAAAGATTTTGGGGGTCAAATGAGATGGTGGCGTACAGTAGAGTAGATTTCAGGGAGAGTTAACACAAGGAAGGTAAGGGAGGTTTGGCAACCTACCAAAAGGTGTGTGTTGATTTTGATTTGATTATGCCCAAGATATCACAGATGATGTGCACACAAGCTTTCACATTTTTTGTCTTTCTGTCATCATCACTTATGTGCCTTGTTTCCAAATGAATCAGGAAAAAGCGAGGATGATAGAGAACATGTATGTGCCATGACAGTTATGGAGAATCAAATTGCTGGGGAGAAAGCAGCAGATCCTGTTATCTGGCTGGAATCGGACATGTAATCATCTAATCAATTTCCCCAGTTGATTTGTCATGCTATAAAAAAAATTGGGGGTGTTTTCTCTTCAGATTTTCTCTCTCTCTTTTTCTTGCCAGTTATTAATTGTAGTAAAAACACTCATATGATGAGGAAAATAAGGAAATACTGTCAAAAAGTCTGATTTAAGATATGAAATATTTATAAACATGTGGTATACCTCTGCATGCACTCATCAGAGTGGTATTTATACCTGGCCACTTCATGCATTTTTGATTGTTTGGAATGCTATCCAATTGAGCTTGTTCTATTAATGTTTGGCTAGATAAATGTGTGTCCACAAATCAAACATAAATTTGTTATACCCTTCCTGCATTAATGCAACTAAAATGTTGTAATAAAACCACTCTCTTCTGTCCATATGGCAATTAATGTTTGAGATTTGCGGTTGCTGCATGCGTCTCACCCATCATTGCTTACTCATGTGTGGATTATAGGGCTACCAGTCTTCCATATGCTGACATACTCCCAGTTGGAAGGAGTAAAGCTTGCATATGTTACATGAAAAAGCAGATGCTTTTACATTTGAAAGATTTGCATCTGAAATAATCCTAAACCAACTCCTGAAGACTGGAATGCATTGCATTATTTTTTTTATAAATAAATAGTTATGATGGCCAAGTGTAAATATCCCCAGTCACTCAAGCTTCTGTACAAACCATATGAGTCACCAAAGCGGAGCTAACAAAACGATGGCACCTTGAAGCTGTCCCAAAAAATCCACAGCAAAACTGTGACCGTTTTGCCACATCAAATAATAACAATTGATTAGAATTGATTAATTCATTGATTAAAAATCTGTAGGCCACCTCTCACCTTTATTTTCAGCCTTGATTTCATCATGTATAAAGTCGTTCTGGCGGTTTCCGAGGACAAATGCAAGAAAGGACAGGATGAGAGCATCTAGGATGCCGATGATGGCCAGTATGTAAGTCCAGCGCACTGAACAGTTGCCCAGTGTGTACTTTCCTGTCTCCTCTCCGCACATATCTCGGATGACCTCTGCATCCCAGCCATCTGGGAAAATCAAACAGCCCAGCACCAGGCACACAGCTGCCAAAAGAGAAAGGTTGAGAGACTGAGACAAAGGATTGTATAACAAAAAGTTTAACAAAAGCATAAATAAATTTAAAAAAGAAACAGTGGTGTATATTTGTAAAATATATGTACACTAGTTACACAAACCCAGATGAAAAAGAGGTACTCTTAAATGTACTATGAATTAAAAATGTACTTGAAATTACTATATTTATAATACAGTTATACTCCTAACATACTTACTTGAAATGCATAAAAAATGTATTGAATTGCATTTTTATATATATTATATATGTATACTACAAGTACTTTGGTAATACATATATGCTTTGTTAGCTAGAAATAAGCTAAAATACAAGCACACTTTTTGTGTCATTTTAGTATATTTACAGAAAACATACTTATTTTACTCTTACTTATAGAATATTTTATGTTTACTTTTTATAAGAATGTAGTAAAATGATACAGCTTTTAGTGGGTTTAAATTATGTATCTCATTTAAATTTTAATTAAATTATTGTATCTTATTTATAACTAGATGCAGACATACTGCTATACATTTTAACTATTTATGTAATGAACATGTGCTTCAGCCTTCTTTTCAAAAGGTGGATATCTTGAAAAACATTTTTTACATTTTAATATATTTTATAGAGTATATTTATTAACTCACAGATATTAAGTCCTAGACTAAAATGGCCCTTTAAACCAGATTAACAGAAATCTGCTTTCTCTGTCATGGCTTTAAATAGTCTTATAGTCTAGACCAGAATTTAATAGGCTGATTTTCTGGAGGAAGACTAGAACTATTAAACTGAGGCTTAAATTAAACCTACCAGGAAACAGGTTTAACTTCAGATTAATGTTGTGTTTCTAGTCTATATATATATATATATAAATCCCAAATATATATAAATCCCAAACCCCTAACCTTTCATTGAAGTAAAATGGTAGAGTGATGTAGTAAAGTGAAATCTCATTGTAATCTCATAAATGTTTTTCTCTTATACTCATTGCAACTTCTGTTTGCTAATATAACAGCTATAAGTCTCGCCTAAAATGCCTGATATAATGAGTTTGGAGAACACCTGACAAGAGATTAGAGACCAATCCTTCATATAGAATCACTCCAGACCCTTCAGATTTCCAGATCCATGTTGATACCCTCTCCACTTCAGTTGTCTATACGGTTCAGGTCAGGGAACTGCCATGGCAGAACCTTCCTCTTGTGCTTATGACCCATTTCCGTGTTGATTTTGATGGTGCTTTTGGATCATTGTTCTGTTGGACGATCCAATCACGGCACATTTTAAGGCTTTCTGACCCATAGACTCAACTATTTTCTGCAATTATCCAACTGTGATCCTTGGAGAGTCTTTGGCCACTCAAATGGTCTTCCTCACATTGCATTAAGACAGTACAGACACAGACACAGACAATATACTGTAAGCAGATTTGTAACATTTCCTGTTGATTGGAACTCCTTAATTGTTGTCCTAATGGTGGAAATGCAAATGTTCAATGTTTTAGCTCTTTTGTTATTTTTTTCTATTTTTTTCTATTTTTAATTTTTTGATTGCAATCTTTTTTCAGCTGCTACTGTTTTCCTTGGATTTGCTTCTTCTTTATATGAATCCTGTTAATTTTAGTTCAGGACTCCAACAAGCTCATCAGATTGTTGAAAACAAACTTCAATGGCTTTTGTGGAAGCTCATATGTGCTTGTGTACCACATGTGACAAAATATGATTGGTCCTCAAGCATAAGGCAATTATGTCTGAGCTTTGGTTTAGCAGTTCTGATGCGTGTGTGTGTGTCAAATGGATGTGAATAAAAGTCTCAATTAATAGAGTAATCGTTGAAAAGTTTTTATATTTTTCCTATTTAAAACTTGATTCCTCTGTAGTTACATCATGTACAAAGACTGAAGGAAAATTAAAATTTGCAATTTTCTAGGATCATATGGCTAAGAACTATACTCTCAATTCTGTGTAATAATCAAGGAGCTTTGCTGCCGTACCATGTCCTGCCCTCCATATGTATTTACCTTTAGTTCTCATTGTATTTTCTGTATATTCAAATTTGGCACAGCAACAATGCAGGGGAGGGACATTTAAGTTTATGCCGTTTTTACTCCTCCTATTTCCTTATATGGCGATAAGTGTGATTTGTTTCCACATGACTGGGAAATTTGTGGGTGTACTATAAATTAAACAGGCGTAGCAGAGAGGAAGGGTTTCTATAAATAATTGCTTAAACTGTGGACCTGTTCTTCACGCAGATGAATTTCACAGCTTTACAATGAAATGATCTTAAATTAATAAAATATATTACCTTTCTTAGCTAAAAATATAATTGAATCTAACTTTTTTAATGTCAGCAATATCTAAATTAAACTGACAGATTGCATCAGTGGAAGTAATTGTTATGGGATAGATCAAGTAGAAATATATCCTTGAAATGCAGGTTAACGTTTTAGTGTGCCAACCTAGGATTTTTGTCACCCTCAGGCCAGTCCCTTGAAATTTTCCTGGAGGCTCCACTGTTTCTACTTCTATCTGATGTCATTAAGATGGATACATCAATGCAAGACTGCCTGCACAGGAACAGATCGAAAATGACTTCATCCTTGCCTCTTTGGCCCACTGCCACGTGATATGGACAGTCAGGAAAGATTTTACCCAATCATAACATTTACACTGACGTCTTGAAGGAGATTAAACTACTAATTAAAGTCTCTGAATTCTGGATTGCATAGTGATGATGCCTTTTTTTTTTTACCTTAATGCAAATATTTCCTACATACAGTAGGTGTCTCTGCTTTCATATCATATAAGAAACAGGACTTTTGGAACAATTTGCTCTGGATATATAAATCTATCTAGATATATTTAGATGTCTTATCACATTTACAAATGTCATGTCTAGTGTAAACAAAACACTGCATGTGAAAAAATGAACCTCATATTTGTTGTAAAACAAGGTGGTAAATAAGAAGCCATAAGCAAAAAATATTGAATTTGAAAAATGACTGGACCTTTAAACATGGCACTGACCCAAAATATGCAAACGTCTGATCTCATACCAATTTGATATGGTACGTGAAATGTCGGTAATTGCATATTTAATATGCACCATATTCACTGTTTTTGAATGAGACAACTTTTTCTAAATATAATTAATCTGTATTATATATATATATATATATATATATATATATATATATATATATATATATATATATATATATATATATATATATAATACATTATATATAATATATGAGAGCTGCATGCCCACTTGAAGACCAGAGAGAGCAGTGCTGTCAATCTGTGTCTTGCTCTACAAGAAGCTGATAAAGTGTCAGATTTCATGTCTGCAATATCCCTGTAGTATTATAACACAGAGTTTACATAATTGCCCAGTCACATTCTCATCTATTTATTAATAATGTGTGTATGTTTAGACCAGCTTTTTTGCATCATGTTCATTATAATTGTAATTATGTATATATGTGTATGTGTGTATCTGTGTGTATGTATATAATATCACATCACACAATATCTAAATCTGTACGTGAAAGAGTATTGTAAGCGGTGACAATGAAATGATTTATTTCCATGATATGAGCTGTTTATATCCAGCCATTCGGAGTGTGTCAGTACTTTGAGCCAGGAAATGTTTTTAAATGGTCAAGGGGCCATGCATACCCAGCCATTTTTTTAAAGCTAAAGGAATTTCTTGCAATAGAAATAGCATTTTTTCATAATTGATGTAAGAGACTTTACGAAATGACTACAAACAGTTATTTCTGTCAAAGGGGGTACAGCAATACCAGCTGCTAAATGTAGAAGTGTATGTTCCTGAGAGGACAACTGAATTTGTGTATTGTATATACATTTTCTGAATAAAAGATTTTTATGTCAAATTGTAATTTTTGTTATTATTAAATTGCATTAATATTCACTCATCAATACTGTGCAAATGAAGTTTCAGTTTCAATATGCATATGGAAGTTAATATTTTATTTGATGTAACACAGCAAGGTATATTATTAAAATAAACTATGCTTGTGTTACAGAGATTGTAAATTATCTTTAAATATAATGAATTTATTGTAAATGCATGGAAAAGGCACAATGTATTATTCAAAATTCCTTGAAAATTCCAAACATTTTCTTCTAAAATCCTGTCTACAACATCTACATCGAGCTACGAGAAAGTAGAATCACTTCCTGTTTCTGTTGCCTTTTGGCATATTGTTTATATTTAGCTTACTCAGCTCTCTTAATTAATCCTTTTTTTTTTTTTAAATACACTTTATTGCAAATTTTACTCTATGCATACAATTATACTGCACAACTATTGAAGAGAGTACTTCATCAATCTCGAACAACCTGCCAAGTCAAGAATCTCACTTGGACTCTACTACAGCTTTTAGAATGTGAAAATGTGTTTTTATAATTTTTTGTAACTTACAAAATAATGCTTAATGCTTGGAAATTTGAGTCAGTTTCTTACACACCATTGGAGAATATGACAAAGGAGACTAGTACTAAACGATATGAGGGACGAAGAATGCTGGAGCCAGTTCATCATCAGTCATCATCAGGTGGCCAGTCCATAACAAGACTAACAAACACTTATGTTTTCATACACTCATACCTTCAGGCAACGACTTTTATTCACCTGACCTTTATGGATTGTAATACAAACTGGAGAATTTATATTTTCAGATGGTGGTCCTAATGACATCACATGGAGCACCAGTGTATATAAATAGGTGCCTACATTACATCATCAACTTTTATTGTCTGAGGCAGACATACTCGCATGATGTTGATGCTATAGGAACATTAATATCCACTACGCTGACCAAATTCCTGCTTTACTAAACTGTGAAGATCAAACACAGACATGCTAAGCACTAAACTGACACTACAGACCTGGATTTGAGTACTAAGGAATTCACAAACATTCTGATATGTCCCAGTAGTATGTCAAGTTCTCTGACCATGCAACTGATGAAACAATGGAATCACTACAGTGGTTTCTCCCAAGGTTTTTTTCCTGGAGTTTTGATTCCTTGCCGCTGTTGCCTCTGGCTGGCTTAGTTGGGAATACTTAATTACCAGTGATTTCGTTGACTTGATTGCACAGATACTATTTAAACTGAACTGAGCTGGATGATGACATTGTTGAATTCAATGATGAACTGCCTTTTTGCTTTATCGACACACTATTTTCCTATTTAATGCTGTTCAGTTGCTTTTTTACAATCTATATTGTTAAAAGCACTATATAAATAAAGGTGACTTGACTTGACTTGACTCTACACATCTTGCCATGTTGGACTACCTGCTGGCACCTCAGACAAGCAGGAGCAGCCTACTGTAAGGAGCATGCAAGGTAAAAACTTCATCTGTCTGCACCGCTACACTTAGGTCCAATCACAATTCTATTATATACACCAACCCACTTGATGAAAAACAAAAAGGAGTAGGGGTGAAAATATTCCCCTAAGAAATGGGACACCACCATTACACTGTTACAGTGTATCAAAGGAGATGTGCTGATGTTTATCACAATCTTCCAAGGTTCCAAGATGCTGCCATGGTATGCTGTCAAGTCACCAGGTATCAGACATGAAAATATGTTGTGGGACTGTCATTCAGTAAATGGTTAGAAAACTTTAGTTAAAGTGACGTGTAGCCAAGTATGGTGCCCCATAATATGTGGGAGCAGTTGGGTATTTGGTGACTTACTCAAGGGTCTCAATTCAGTTGTGATATTAAGGGTGGAAGAGAGCGCTGGTAATTCGCTGCCCCTACCTAGAATCGCTGCTAGTACCAAACTGTGTAATAGTACGGAAACTGCTCTCATCAGAGTTACAAATGACCACCCTTACCAAAAAGTAGTGTACAGTACTTCAAGTCTATTTTATTAAGGAAACTTAAGTAAAGTTCAAGTATATTTGAAAGTGTACTTTTAAGCATCTTTTAAGTATAACAGTAGCAAACTATTTTGCCTCTATGTTTTTAGTTTGTACTGCAATTATAGTAAAAGTGAACTTATAGGTAAACTCATAGTTTATTAATTAAATACTTTGTACACTTTGAAGTATAGTCTCAGTAAACTACTAGTTTAGTAGTTTTATACTGCAAGTATACTTATAAGTTTTCTTTAAGTGAACGTTACATCATCCTTTAAGTATACAACTATGTCCCTGTTTAGGTTTTAATTTGTATATATTTTGTTGTATGAATATCTGAACATACAAACATACAAAGAAAGAACAGGGCATCTGCTTGTAAACAAAAAACATTTTATTCTAGCTTCATGCATTCTTTTTAAAAACACTTTAATATGGGTAAGTTTACATATAACATTTTGAACAACAAGCTGAAAAAAGACTATGAATTGGATTCAGAATGATAAGCACGTCCTGATTTTGCCAAGTCCGATGTGTTCCTAGGTCAACATATTTTGTTGACCCTGGAACAACATTTTACTCCAAAAATATATTCTTAACCAAATCCCTACACCTAAACCTAACCTTAACCATGAGTAATCCCTAAAATCAGAGGAAATGATAGATGAATGACACTGATGTACAAGCACCAAACACTGATTTTAAGCATAAACTTCACAAAATCTATAAACTGGTTCTTCAAATCTGATTGGTTAATCACAATGTTGTTCCAGGGTCAACAACGATGTTGTCCCAGGAACATGTCTCACTTGGTAAAATCAGGTTAGGCGAATGATAATCAAAACGTACAGTAGATGGAGTCAATCAACACCCTAAAGCTTGACTGTAATTATTACCTCTTTATCGGTCGACATTTTATTCCATACCATTAAAGTTTTGATGCTGTTTGTCTACAATAATAAGTCAATATCCTCTTAGCTATGTTCTTTCTTAGAGATTAATGGTATCTGTGAGGATTTTCCAGTCAGGATTTAGACCGTATCATAGTACTGAGACTGCTCTTATCAGAGTTACAAATGACCTGCTCTTATCATCCAATCATGGTTGTATCTCGTAAAGAGTATAGATATCTCACGAGGAGAATAAAATTTAAGATGCAATCTTTCGACTGTACTGCATAAATCCATCTTCTTACAATGCACTTAAGGCTTTATGATTATTCCAGAGCACTCGCAGATCTACAATGATTTTCAAGTGTCACTGAAGTTACAATGCTTTTGGGAAACAGACCTTAAAGGGTTAGTTCACCCAAAAAGGGAGATGAGCCGAGCCAAGCCAGATAACGAACGAACAATTGACTTGTTCTCGAGTCAAGAACCGTTTCTGTCAGACGCATCCGATTTGAGAACCGAGGAGTTGATGATACTGCGCATGTGTGATTCAGTGTGAAGTAGATTCTGAACTGATTCTGTGCTAACGTTATGAGTGTGGGTAAACCAAAGGCTTGAATCAAGGGCAATCATCGCCAATGACGTCATTATGTCAAGCACAAAAGAACCGGTGAACTGTTTTCTTCAACCGCTTTATTGAACTGAACTGTCCGAAAGAACCGGTTCGCGGAAAAGAACTGAAATTCCCAACACTACTGGTGATCCGAAAACCGAACAAGTCAATCTTTCGTTCGTTATCTGGCTCGGCTCAGTGTTCATCTTCAGTTCTCTCTTCCCAGCAGTTCAGTCAGTTTACTGTTTGAGTAAATGAATTACTCCAGGATATTGGTTTGTTTGAACTCAGAAGGATTGTCAGCCACATAAAAAAGTTAACAGCTTAAGTCATTTGTGGATTAATGCTTATTGGAGACGGAAACGGTTTCAAACGATTCAGTTCAATTTGGTGAACTGGTTCAAGAAGATCCGGTTACATTGAGTGATTCGTTCGTGAACCGGATATCACTACACTGCAGTGTTTAGAACTCGCTCAAAACAGACCCGGAAGAGAAGATAATGCTGATAATGCTGAATAAAGTCGTAGTTTCCATGCTTCAAAAAATTCTAGCTGACCCTCTGATGTCACATGGACTACTTTGAAGATGTTTTTATTACCTTTCTGGACATGGACAGTAGACCGTACACACACTTTCAATGGAGGGACAGAGCTCTCGGACTAAATCTAAAATATCTTAAACTGTGTTCCAAAGATAAACGGAGGTCTTATGAGTTTGGAACAACATGAGGGTGAGTTATTAATGACATAATTTTCCTTTTTGGGTGAATTAACCCCTTAATATCAAGATCAGTTGTACGATCGTTTTTACAAAATTCTTAGGCTTAAGAAGCTTTTGGGAAACGCAGCCCTGATTGATTGTGAGGCCACACACTCATAAGGATCTACTGCATAATAATAATAATAATAATAATAAAGCAATTAAAGGGGTCATATAATGCTTTTTTAAAGATCATTTTTTTGTGCATTTGGTTTAACAGAAAATGTTGATATGCTTTAATCTAAAAAAAAAAAAAACATTTTTCAAATACTGTACATTATTGTAGGTCCTCTATAACCTGCCTCTCTCAAATGCGTTGTTTTCTACAAAGTCCCTCCTGACAAGTGCATTCTGCTCTGATTGGCCAACTGACCCACTGCATTGTGATTGGCCATCCGATCACCACAAGCACTCATCGGAAATGTAACGGCCCTTTCCATAAAACCTTCATCTTTCAAAATAAATGTAAAGACAGGAAATAATGTCCTTTAGTTTTACCATCAGTTCAAGCCTGAAAGTCAGAAAACAGAGTGGTGTGACAAACACAGTGATGAAGCTCTTATGTGTTTTCAGTACACAAGCCATGGACGGTTAAGACAGCTCACTCCACTGTGTGACCATCTCTCTCTCTCTCACACACACACACGGTGCTCAAAACTTCACTTTTGAACATTCAATAGCAAATACTAAAACCAATAACAAAACATTCTTAGAGTAGCTGATTCAGAAGCGCTAGATTGTTGTAGCAATGTCAGAATTACCTCCTCTCCTGGGTTAATGAAACAGTCATCCATAAAATGTACTGCTGTTCTGTTGTAAGTAATCTCAAAGTTTCCTAAATACATCTTCTTTTGGAAGACCAAATAAAGTGCTTTTGCTTTCGCCTAGATATACACAGCATCTTCCTGAGATGGCTGCTTCAACACCAACTGTGGTTACTGAAACCACTCCTTCTTTCTTTGTTTGAAAATGTGGGCGGCATTATGCAAATATTTCCACATAGTGATGTAGACATGTGGAGGCATGTTTGAATGAGCCTTTTTTTGGTTGTGGAGTTGCAGTCTTAACTTTTATAAAGAATATCTCTTTGGATTTGAGACTTTAGTCTTTGCAACTTTACAGATCTTCTTTATCCACCAATCTCTTGTAACACTCCAAAGAGAAAGGTAAATTTGAATTTGCATCATATGTATAAGTAAATAAGAAGGCTAAAATAAGTTCTAGGTTTCTTCTAAACGAATTCTTCTAAAATAATTATTTTCTGTTATTTTCCTATATGCTTATGTTCAGTTATTTTACTTTAATGGGAAAGAAAAAGAAACTATTCACTGCCATCAAAATGACATTCTTTGATTTGACTGGCCATCTCGATCATTTTGACATTGACGAGCGCTGTTGGCCCACTGAGGCAGACCAGCCTAGAGCCCTGCATGGGCCTCAAATTTAGGCCCTAGCCGGAGACACTCAGGCCCTAGACCGGCCCATGTCCGACAGCTTATCAGAATTACTTTTCCTATTTGGCGCCTAAACTCTGGAATAACCTACCTAACATTGTTCGGGAGGCAGACACACTCTTGCAGTTTAAATCTAGATTAAAGAGCCATCTCTTTAACCTGGCTTTCACATAACATACTAATAATTTGGTAAACCGGAACCAGGAACACTTCCCATAACACCCGATGTGCTTGCTACATCATTAGAAGAATGGCATCTATGCTAATATTAGTCTGTTTCTCTCTTATTCCGAGGTCACCGTAGCCACCAGATCCAGTCTGTATCCAGATCAGAGGGTCACTGCAGTCACTCAAATCCAGTACATATCCAGACCAGATGGTGGATCAGCACCTAGAAAGGACCTCCCTGAAAGACAGCGGAGACCAGGACAACTAGAGTCCCAGATACAGATCCTATCTGGTAAACTGAGACAAGGTAAAGACCTTGTCTCAGACGACCACCAGGACAAAACCACAGGAAACAGATGATTCTTCTGCACAATCAGCTTTTGCTGCAGCCTGGAATTTAACTGCTGGTTTTGTGACAAGTGCTCTGATATAAATGCCACAGTCTTCGTCCATGCCATTATGCAGTTGTGAGAAGAAAGCAACCACAGTTATGGCAGAGGCATCACACATTGACCAGTTTCTTGGCATGTCTTTATGAACTTCAATAGAGGATCTGTGGTGGCAAAATAATGAGAGCAGAATGTAATATGCCACCATGCCTAAAAAAGACGAAAGCCTTAATGCTGGTTGCCACCGATGATAAAACAGAAGCAGAGACAATGTACAACTTCTCTAGTGTGGTGGGATATGATAGACAGTATGCAGGACTCTGTCATAGCTCAAAAGGGAGCAATACCACCACTCACTCACCACCACCTGTTATCTTGAAATACCACCAAATTGTTCACCCACCTCCACCACGTTATCTTGCAGGTTTGGCCACTGTACAGAGAGTAAGTTGCAATTATTTTGTTAACCTTGAAATGGGTATAAAGCCTGTCTATGTTTAATTATATTTACATTCCCTTGGGCTTTTAGTCTAAAAGTGTCAGGTAAAAAGATAGAGATTATCGTTTATTTAAATATCTTTCTTTTTTCCTTTTTTTATCTACCCATAATAGAGTGTTAAACCCTCACATGTAATTTATGTTTCATTCATAGTTAACGCATGAGGACACCCTTACACAGACTCACAGGAGTAATACAATTTAAGAGGTTCCAGGAAATCCCTAATATGGTTGAAAACATCCAGCTATACCTGTATCTGAATAAAATACAGACAGAGACTGTCATGATTCTGCCCTCGTGTCCTTGATTTTTCCTAGTCTTGAGGCAGGATCATGACAGACCCATGTTTTGTGTACAAGCGCATGGCCTTGTCTTTGGGCCATGTGCTTGTGTTGTCTCGTTCCCTTGCCCCGCCCCCCTTGTTAACCTTGTCGTGTCTTGATTGTCCTATCTGTAACACCTGTCGTGTCTTGATTAGTACCCCTATTTAGATCTCCTAGTGTGCTCTGTCTTGCGTCGGTTCATTGTCATTGTGATTGTACCTGTGATTGTGATTGTTCCACTCTGTGATTGTTCCTTAAAGAAGTGTTTGTATTACCGTGAGTGTTTGTTTATAGTTAGTATTTAGAGTCCTTGTTTATCTTGTTAGTCCAGTCCTGTTTTAGTTATTTAGTCTTTACCTTGCTCCGTGTTTTCCCCCTCGTGGGTTTTGTTTTCCCCTTTTTGTAATAAACCCTTTGTTTGAGAATCCCTGTCTGCACCTGAGTTCCTCCCTTACCAATACCTGACAGAGACGTTTTGACTTTTTTCTTAATACTTTTTACACAGTATTCCAATCTACAGACCTTACAAAATACTGCAATGATAAATAGATAAACCAAGATGAGAGTCAGACGCAGGCAAAATTAGATCAAATGAATTATATTAATATTATAACACTATAGCATATTAATACTATATTAAGAAATCATGGAAATTCAAGAACAGAGATTTTTTTTTTTCTGTCAAAAAATATGATAAAAGAACAGTACACTGCTATGGAATTTATTTCATTTATTTTATTTTTGTTTTGATGGCCGATGCTGATATCTTAAAGAGCAGGATAGCCAAAGCTGATATAAAGCTGATGTAGTTCTTTATGATATCACACTGTTTCATTTTAAGATAGTATGCAGCAAATAGGCTAAAAATGAAATGTATATAAATAATAACAACAATTAATTATAATATAACAGCTGCAAGTAGTAACTGTAGCAGAATTAATATTGCCATCAACTAAACTGTTTGTCCAGCGAACATTCAGTGTAATTTCATAACAACTCTGAAAAATTATGTTTTCATTGTCGCAGAAAATAACATTCTTACAGTACTAGTGCATTAGAGCATGTTACAAGATCAGGTATCATTAAAGGGACATTATCCACAAGCAGTGACAGAATCAGAAACTCATGTAATTTGTGCACAAAGGTTTTATTAACTAAACACTAACACTAAACTAGTCTAACAAAAATACACTAACATCACTAAAACATACATAAAAAGGGGAGTTAAAGAGGATGAATGAAACCAGAGAATGCAGCTATGGAAAATAGTTAACCACCTGAGCAGAAACAATCAATACCATTTCACAACAGGGTCTACAGTTTATACTAAACCTCTGTTTGGTTTAGTTAAATGTACAATACTTGCATTGCCATGGCCTTTGAATGAGTGTCCCAGATGCAGTCTCAGATAAAAGTCTTGAAGGTTTGAAGGTTTTGTGGTGTTAGAAAGAGTGTTGAAGAGTGTTGAACACCCAAATTTTCTCTGACTCAATTGTAATTGGGAGAGTTCTGTTCCGAGTGAAAAGTTGCAACATGGCTTGCTGCAACTTTGATGTCCTGCAGGCACGGGGGGAACCCCCATGGGTTGTGGGTGAATTAGATGTCCAAGAGGTAAGGTGGTAAGATCGCCGGAGAAGAGAGAAGAAGTGAGATCACTATTGTGGTCTTTTAACTTCTATGGATGTCATACCTCCAGGGGTCAGTGAGTTTTTGAAGGCAAAAATTATGACTCTTTGTCTTTGAACATGGTATTTTGCATATGTAACTGGATTGGGTGTTGATGAAAAAAATATGAAAGATTCCTAGAACACTAATATGTTGCACGGGTATCCACAAACAATATACACTCTCCTTAAATCATCAAAATGCAAATTTGTAGATACCAAACATGGTATAGGTGAGGTTTCATAAACTAGTGGTTCTACCCTTCTACAGTATTTTTCACAAATAAAGTTAATGATGAGACAATAAATAAAATAACCAAAAGTAAAGGCTGTGACACACCATGCTGGTCAGTCACTGACAAACACAAGGCTGTCACTGAGCATCTGTAGACTTGACGCTGTGTTCTACAACGATAGCAATATTCAGAAACGTATCAGTGGCTTTTTGGCTGATTGAGCATGTTGTATCAGCAGCAGAGCCAGGCAGTGAGAGAGATCACTGTGATTGGCTTACAGTAAGCCAATGCACAAGAAGGGTAAATTAAAGTGATGAATTCAAGCAAACAACACAGTCAAGAGGAAAGATATAAAGCTCTTCCCATTCACCTTTTTTAGCTAGATAACAAATCTTTATGTGGTAAGCGAGATTTGTGTGGAAAAGAAAAGCAAGTACTGGTATGGACATTATTTCCTCTAAAGCAGGTGAATAAATGGGAGCTTTATTGCAAATTCAACCGGGAAGTCTCTACTGTCATGTCATTCATTACTCATAGATCTAGCCAATCAGTACACAACACCTGGAGTATATAAGTTCTGTTCCCACTCGTCATTGTTTTCACAGATACTGACGCCGGCATTCACTACTTGGTCAGAGAAGTCTCTTAAAACTTTAGCCCAGGTTTTCATAAAATAATGACATATAATTTAAAATTAACCTTCTGTGAATGATTGTGTTAATGACATTCCTTTCACGATGCATCAGTTAGTTAACTAATCTCAAAGTAAATGTATGCAGTTGTTTGATCATCCCACTACAAGCGTTAAAAATGTTCTCAATGGAAAATGTGAAACAATAGTGTGGCTTTTAAGTTCATATCAGCAATCATTTCAAATGCTCATCGAGCTGTCACATCAATTTTACTCACATTTTAATCTACAATTTATATTTTTGTCTGTAGGCACATGTAAACTTTCAGTTTAGACTCTCCAGGCCTCCTATCAAAAAACATGACTGCTAGTCTCTTTCAGCTAACACCATGATAAGTATTTTATACACATGTGGTGTGGTGTAGAATTTATTTTTTGGAAGTTTATTCACTAGTGATGGTGAAACCAAGCTTTGTGAAGCTGATACAGTGCTGCATTGAGATGATTTGCTTCTTTTTGATACAATCTTCAAATCCTCGGTGCTGAATGTAACATCACTACTAGGCTACTCACTCACAGTGTTTAAGACAAAGTGCATGCTCATATTAAGTGAACACTCATGGTGTGATTTTTCGTATATGAGGTTAGCCTAGCAGACTAGCACTGCATGATTAACCCACATTGAGCCTAGGTTGCACTTTGGCTCAGTGCGATTGTGAAATAATTAAGTTTTAATTACTTGTTCAGCATATTATTGGTGAAGTACAGTACTGAGAACAGATAGAATGTATTGATTGGTTCACATAATACTGCAAGATCTTTGAAAGGTCAGCTGTCACCTTTAACGTGCATTTAATAGAAACATGACCCTGATATATTTTTCAAACTTTGATGTGAAGCATTTACTACTTGTTTTCAACTGAAGAGAATACTTAATATGCAGTATGATTATCAAAGCATAAATCCAGTAAATCACTTCCATCAATACCTCCAAAGCTTGCACAGACATATACAGGTGCATCTAAAATTGTGAAACCCATGTATTAAATAATTTCAGTGCACACAGACTGAAGTAGTTTAAGTCTGGTTCTTTTAATTGTGATGATTTGGCTCACATAACATTTAACAAAACCCCACAAATTCACAAATCTCAACAAATTAGAATACTTCATAAGTCCAATAAAAAAAAAATTTTGTGAATTGTTGGGCTTCTGGAAAGTATGTTAATTTACTGTACATGTACTCAATACTTGATAGGGGCTCCTTTTGCTTTAATTATTGCCTCAGTTTGGCGTGGCATGGAGGTGATCATTTTGTGGCACTGCTGAGGTGGTATGGAAGCCTATGTTTCTTTGACAGTGGCCTTCAGCTCATCTGCATAATTTGGTCTCTTGGAATAGAATAGAATAGAATAGAATCTGTGGAGTTCAGGTCTGGTCACACCAACACCATGGTCATTTAACCAACTTTTGGTGCTTTTGGCAGTGTAGGCAGGTGCCAAATCCTGCTGGATGAAATGAAATCAGCATCTTCAAAAAGCTGGTACACAGAAGGAAGCATGAAGTGCTCCAAAATATCTTGATAAACAAGTTTTAAAAAAACATATTGGACCAACACCAGCAGATGACATTCCATCCTAAATCATCACAGACTGTGGAAACCCTTCCTCCAGACTCTAGGACCTTGGTTTCAAAATTAAATACAAAACTTGCTCTCATCTAAAAAGAGGACTTTGGACCACTGGGAAAAAGTCCAGTTCTTCTTCTCCTTAGCCCAGGTAAGACGCCTCTGACACTGTCTATGGTTCAGGAGTGGCTTAACAAGAGGAATACTACAACTGTAGCCAAATTCCTTGTCACGTCTGTATGCCTTGACCCCAGTCTCAGTCCATTCCTTGTGAAGTTCATTCAAATTCTTGAATCGATTTTGCTTGACAATCCTCATAAGGCTGCGGTTCTCTCGTTTTCTTCCACACATTTTCCTTCCATTCAACTTTCTGTTAACATGCTTGGATACAGCACTCTGTGAACAGCCATCTTATTTGGCAATGAATGTTTGTGGCTTACCCTCCTTGTGAAGGGTGTCAGTGATTGTCTTGTGGACCACTGTCAGATCAGCAGTCTTCCCCATGATTGTGTGGCCTATAGTGAACCAAACTGAGAGACCATTTTGAAGGCTCAAGAAACCTTTGCAGGTGTTTTGAGTTGATTAGCTGATTGGCATGTCACCATATTCTAATTTGTTGATATAGTGAATTGGTGGGTTATTGTTAAATGCAAGCCAAAATCATCACAATTAAAAGAACCAAAGACTTAAACTAGTAAAGTCTGTGTGCACTGAATTTATTTAAGTTGAATTACTGAAATAAATGAACTTTTCCATGACATTCTAACTTATTGAGATGCACCTGTTCCACTTCCTTCATCAACATTTTACTCAGTCAACATTCAGTTTTATCTTGCCCACGTGAAATCCATGTGGGCCAGATGTGGGCCGGATCTGGGCCGAAACTGCTTACTGTCTGGGAAGCCTTGTCTTCTAAATGACGCGATAACTCGGGGAAAGAGTTGACATGTTTTTACTCAGACTCATTCAATAACATCCAGTCTTAGAAACAACCTTTCGTTATCTGATGTGGTTTCATATAATTTTCCACTGATAAAGACTATGTTGTTTGTATTATTCTTTCACGTTAAGCCATCGGTTTTCATAATAGTATGTTTTGTCTTTATGTTTCTTCATTCATGTAGCCCTTTACTGCATGAGTATTACCCTGGGGCGGTCACACTTCACTTTTCATCCCACTGACTTGCATATACATACTCATGCAAATTCATCAAACCAAAAACGCAAGCTTGGTTAACTCTGACCTGCGAATTCGTGTCATGTGCATGGGCATAGAAAACGCAGGGGATGTGTCTTCACTTCCACATTTTATAAAATGTAAAAAAAATGTTGGCCAAGTGTGTTCACGTAGAGGTTTTCAGAGGGCAGTGTGTCAAGCCCCAAAATATTTATATTTTTATTTCGGTACCAGTTTTTCTGAGTTTTCTGTTAGAACTTAAATACTTAAATACTACCCATTTCATTAACTTAACAACCACCTCGTCACAATGCAGTGGTCTAGATGGAGAGAACCCTGGCTATCACCTTATCTTGACAGAGGTCATTCATTTAGACAGGTGCTGCTACGAACACAGCAGAACTCTGTAAAGCATTTGTGTCCATGGTCATCCTCACCATTCAAGTTCTAGTAACTATGTCAAATGCTCAGCAGGCAACTTTAAGTTATAAACAAAGCATGTTTATCTTTGCAGATACTGGTGGTGGTTTCATTCTGTTTCCCCATATCTATTGGCTTCATTCTCACTTGTCCTATCATGACCTTCATATTAAGGCTGGGCGATATGGGAAAAAATTCATATCTCTGTATTTTTTTGGCTGATTTGCGAGATATGTTAATTTATCTCTGTATTTTAATTTTTGTTTTGGATAAAAAAATCTGTATTTTATATATATATATATATATATATTGGGATATATATGGGATATAATAATAATATATATATGAGTAGCCTAGTGTCTGTCAGCATCATATGCAGCCTTTCTATCAGAGCTTTTGACGGGCCGAGCCACTTAAACTAAAATATGAAACTAAACTATAAACAATGTCTTACTAGTTTTTAAAGGTCTAAATATGAAGCTTGTCACATGTTTAGAACAAATTGGTTTATGCACTTTATAAGACATAACTAGAAATTTTTTTACCTCTAGCTACACAATCTCTGAATTAACAATGGCCTCCCAAGAGTTAATTTCCATCCTGGAGTCAACTGTTGCTTCCAACATAGTAGGAAAATTAAATGGGCTAGATCCATGCTGTTGAAACCACTTATAGTAAAGCTTTTCAATAATATTTTCATTTTCCTACTCTAGTATTTTCGAAATTGGGCCGATCTTTCCCCATTTCCTACTCTGATATCTAATCATGAACAGTCTTGAATTAACAGAGGAACAAGAGTGAATACAAACCTTTGGCTGTCACTTCAGGAAGTTTATTTTTTCTCAGCATAGATAAATTGATGGTGATCCAGTAAGGCCCAATAAACAAGCTAGACCCAGAGTTTTGGTAAGCAAATAAACACAGACAGCTAAACATTGTAAGTACAAGTGTATTCCATGATCAACTGGTGAAACATTCAACTATATTTCATTTCAACTGTAATTTAGGTGGGAAAAAGAAACAAACTTTAATGAGATTATTAAGATGGCAATTGCAACTTTTAATTAAACTCAGGACTCCACTTTAGTCATTAACTGAGTTACTGCCAAAGGCACAAAGTAAAAAGGAATGTATTTTCCGGTAGGAGACAACAAAGAAGGTCTATGTGGGTGAAATTAAACTAATTTTAACCCATTACAATGATGCTGTCTAATTCTTATTTTTAGGAAGCAGTAGTTTTTTTTGGAGCTGATTAATATGGACATTCTCTGTCTGACAGAGAATAGTCTCAAAATTCAGTCTACATTTGTATTAAATAAGAGGACCTCAATGATTTTTATCCATTAATAGTGTACAAGATCAATGGTCTTCCATACATTTTCATGCATCACTCTATCCTAAATTAGTAGAGACATGTCAGTATTAGGGGAGGACATATGCAATAATGCGCAAACACATATGTTGCAATCTAGTCTAACAAATTACAGTCTCTTCTGAACAAACCCGCAATTCATCAAAAAGAAGATCTCCTGAATTTGCTGTTTAAAGTGAGATCTCAAAGAATCAAGTCACCTACACACACGCACACGCACACACACACACACACACACACACACACACACACACACACACACATATATATATATATATATATATAGCGCTTTATACAATTCAGATTGTCAAAGCAGCTTTACATTGTAAAACATGAAAATAATGTTTCAATAATGCAAACAAGTGACTAAATGGGAGGTTTTGGGGAGCATTCTGTGAACAAGAATCCTCATATACTATTACCATATACTACTAAAATGTATTGTTATATTTATACTTTTGCCCTTGAAAATTATTCTATTCAACTATTCTGGAAATAAAGATTAAAAGATTTGTCATAAGCTTAGTGTTTGGTTATGTTCAAGTTGTGCAACCATGGTGTAGTTCATTTATAGCTTAACTTCAGCTTCTTTAACTTTAATTTACTTCTTCTGATTGTATTTAGGCTTCAATCAATACAAAAATCAATACATTTTCATTGCTTTGTGAAAAATATTCTGACGAACAAAATATGTAACAATCCCAAAACTTTTCTTGGTAACACAGCATTTTTCTGCAAAAATCCACAAGCCAATGGAAAAATCCTATTGGCTTTTCGTCATGGAAACCAGGGAAATGTTAACTTCAGGGTTGGCTTACAAAATCCCTGAAGACTATTTATTTTGATTTAATTAATACAGAGTTCTGGCATGAAACTCTGATGCAGTCCGATAGGTTTAACTCAATATGACGTAATGACATCATCACATGGCACAGCTGACTGGTTCTCTCCTGTATTATTAGCCAATAAGCTTGCTGCTAAAAATTTTAATATATGACTAGAGCTTGCCGCAAGAAAGCACAGCTTACTTCAGAACCCTCCACCTTTCACAGCTCCACCTGTATAGATCTGCTTATTTATATATCTATATAATTTATTTTGTTGTAATGTTCAGTGTTTACTGTCAGTTATGTTATAATCAGTGTTCAAAATTATCTTAATTTAGGTCGATTCACTACGGTTAGTTTGTAATGTTATCTAATTTGAGTGATTCATTCATCTTTGCAACATTATGTCACGTCTGTATACATAAAAAGGTGTCCTGGCTAGTAGGCTATATATGTCATGGAGACACCATCCACAGCCACAGATCCATTTACTCAGCCATGCCCCAATCACCAGAGTACTGAGCACCTGCACCTCATTATCAGATCATTGTAATAACACACTCACCACTCTGGCTCATCAGCTGGTCTCAAGGTTATGCCTACTGTTACTTACCTGTGCTCTGCCTACTTTCAAGATCTTTATGTGCTCATTACCCTGTGGACTGGAAACCGGGTGCTTCAGATAAGACTGTTCCCATACAGTGTAACATTCATCTCAGTTGATTTCACGGAGATACTTCCATTGTGATGAGTTTGTGTTTACTTAACAAAAGTGAAGTTTACATTAGATGCATCTCTCCTAATCCTTGTCTTTGGCACACTGAGACAATATCACGTGTATGAATGCTGCACGTGATAAATTATTTTTAGCCTCTTCTTTCAGCAGCTGGAATAATTTAAATGGTGCATGATGGTAATGAAACCCCTGTGTTGAAGTGACTGAAATTATAGTCTAGTTTTAAATATGGTATTACACTACAGGTGCTGGTCATCATCAAAAAGTATATTTATTTCACTAAATCCATTAAAAAAGTTAAAATTATATAAAGAATATTATATTCATTCATTACACACAGACTGATATATTTCAAATTTGTATTTATTTTGATGATTATAACTGACAACTGAGGAAAATCCCAGTAATTGAGTATCTCAGAAAATTTGAATATTGTGAAAAGGTTCAATGTTGATGACACCTGGTGCCACACTCTAATCAGCTAATTATCTCAAAACACCTGCAAAGGTTTTAAAATGATCTCTCAGTCTAGTTCTGTGGGCTACATAATCATGGGGAAGACTGCTGATTTCACAGTTGTCCAAAAGAAGACCATTGAGACCTTGCACAAGGAGGGCAAGACACAAAGGGCCCTATTTTAACAATCTGAAACGCAAGTGTCAAAGCGCGAAGCGCAAGTAACTTTGTGGGCGGGTCTCGGCGCTGTTGCTATTTTCCCGGCAGGAAAAATGGCTCTTGCACCCGGCGCAAATCTAAAATGATTTGGTCTGAAGTAGCTTCATTATTCATAGGTGTGGTTTGGGCGTAACGTGAAATAAACCAGTCAGAACTTCATTCAACATTCCCTTTAAAAGCAGGTGCGCAAGTTCCATTATGGATTGCTATTATTATGGCGTATTTACCAGGCGCACGCCAGGAACGGTTCACAGCCGAGGAGACTGATGTTCTTGTAAGAGCAGTGAAAGACAGAGAAGTTGTGTTGTATGGGGATCGGAGAAACCCACCCAAAATAGCGTCGGTTAAACTGGCGTGGGAGGAAATAGCCACAATTTGTCAGATGTCCTTATATACACATATGTCTTGCCACTATTTGGCCAACAGGTCTGATCCTTAATTACTACAATTAGCCTGAATAATTTGTAAGCTAGATTTATGCCTATTTTTTCACATCTTCGTGGCACACCACAATGATTTCCGTCATCTCACGTGTTAATATTTTTTAGTGTAACAATTTATGATTTGCAAAAATAACTGTTGCATCTGTGTAGATTACATGAGCAAAGTGTATGCGCGTTGTGCACGCTATACATTATGGTCAAGCATGCGCCCTTAAAATAGCATAATGAACAACACGCAACGCGCCACTGACTTTAGACTTTAGTTTTTTCTGGTCAGTGGCGCAATTGTTTAATGGAACAGCAAAATAGCACCAGGGATTGTTTGCGCCGGAACACGCCTCCTTTTTTGCGCTGAACCGCCCAGGGAGCGCAAGTTCATTCACTAGTTTAGCGACGTGCTTCTGTGGAGGGAAAAGCGCGCTTTGCGCGGGTGCAAAATAGTAATGACACATGCGTCAGTGTACATAGTCAATTGCGCTGGGTGCAAGATAGGGCCCAAAAGGTCATTGAAAAAAGAGGCTGGCTGTTCACAGAGCTCTGTGTCCAAGCACATTAATAGAGAGGCGAAGGTAAGGAAAAGATGTGGTAGAAAAAAAGTGTAATAGCAATAAACATAACCGCACCCCGGGGAGGATTATGAAACAAAACCCATTCAAAAATGTGAGGGAGATTCACAAAGAGTGGACTGCAACTGGAGTCAGTGCTTCAAGAACCACTACACAGAGACGTATGCAAGACAAGCCACTTTGAACAACAGACAGCGTCAGAAGCATCTCGCTTCAAAAAGGACTGGACTGCTGCTGAGTGGTCCAAAGTAATGTTCTCTGATGAAAGTAAATTTTGCATTTCCTTTGGAAATCAGGGTCCCAGAGTCTGGAGGAAGAGATGAGATGCACACAATCCATGTTGCTTGAGGTCCAGTGTAAAGTTTCCACAGTCTGGTTTGGGGTGCCATGTCATCTGCTGGTGTTGGTCCACTGTGTTTTCTGAGGTCCAAGGTCACCTGCACACAGTGCCAAAGCTACCAGTACCTGGTTTAAGGACCAGGGTATCCCTGCCAGCAAACTCACCTGACCTTAACCCCATAGAAAATCTAGGAAGGTGCGATATGCCAGACCCAAGAATGCAGAAGAGCTGAAGGCCACTATCAGAGCAACCTGGGATCTCGTAACACCTGAGCAGTGCCACAGACTGATCGACTCCATGCCACGCCACATTGCTGCAGTAATTCAGGCAAAAGGAGCCCCAACTACTGTAAGTATTGAGTGCTGTACATGCTCATAATTTTCTTGTTCATACTTTCCAGTTGCCAAGATTTCAAAAAATCCTTTCTTTGTATTGGTCTTAAGTAATATTCTAATTTTCTTAGATACTGAATTTGGGATTTTCCTTAGTTTTTAGTTATAATCATCAAAATTAAAAGAAATAAACATTTGAAATATATCAGTATGTGATTAATGAATGAATATAATGTACAAGTTTCACTTTTTGAATCGAATTAGTTAAATAAATCAACTTTTTGATGATATTCTAATTATATGACCAGCACCTGTTTATTTACAAAAGATTATTATTTTAAAGAGAATGAGCTCTAAAGAACACTAAATTGCTTTTCGAGATTAAAAGACAAAAAATTCTATAACATTTAAAAATATGACAATTAGAGATCATGCTGTATGAAAATATAATCTACAATTAATGCTAATAAACACAAAATATATGTAAATACGTAATATTGATGTTTTTAACATTAACTATTAAGTATAACAATAATAACTTGCGCGGTTTGATGCAGTCTGAGCTAATTTCGCGATCATTAGATTGAATCACCATTGGTAGCATGATTTATTGTAAAACATTTTTTTTTCTCAGTTGGTCAGAACAAAACTATCAGACATGTTACTTGCTTGTTCAGATTACATTTTTGGCAAAACTTCTTATTTTGGACATACTTACAAGATGTAGTATCTGCAATTCCGAAGTACAGTGAATATCTACACTGGTATTTTGACTGACATCCCTCACAAACACCTTGAAACATTAGATTCATCTGCATGCCATGCCGATGCACAACACACGTAAAGAAGATAATTCTTCAAATAAATGCAACTGCAGGTTTCAAACAGAGATGGCAAAAAAGAGGCAAAAATTATGGACTGCAGCTTTAAATTGATCAAAATAACGAAGTCGATTGATACAGAAATCCATCAAATCCTGACCACCATCATTCATTGCTGATTTAAAAAATTACTGGTCATAGCTATTAACACCCACACAACTGTACAACCATTTTAAATTACTTGTAAATATATGCAGCTGTATTCTACCAGCTGCCATTATTCACCACCCAGTTATTTATGATCTAGCACATTATTGTGAGGCGCTTTTACTTATTTCCTATGCAAAGATGATAGCTAGTGTAATCATGACAGCTGGCATCACACTTAAGACTTAAATGAGATGACCAAAGGTTTCAATCAAAGAATAAGAATAAGAAGAAATAAGAAATATATATTATTGCTAGGAAATTCTAGATAGCACTTTTATTAAAGCATAAAATAAAATAAATCACTTATATAAAGCACTTTCATCCTACCTGAAAATAGACTATAATTAAAATGTTGAAAGCTATTAAAAATGTTGAAAGCTATTGCAAATTCTTTGTCATGTTGGTTTTTCTATTTTGCAAGCTGATTGATTATTACAGCCAAACTGATATCCCTATAAAAAAGACAAAGGTACAAAATATGATAAATTATTGTAGATATTTAGACCAAATCTTTGTCATTATTTTATATTTGTTATTAAATTGAATGAACAAATACAAAAATAAAGCCCTATATACCGGGTACATTGATTCCTATTAAAGCAACTGTGTTCAAATATTTCAGTCGAGAGTATTGAGTGATTTTTCTCTTTGTGTTAGGTGTTTTATTAACATTAAAGTTCAGCAATCAGGCACAGTTTTCATGCGTGCACTTTGAGTGTGCTCAGAAAAACTGCATGTCAAAACAGCACACAAATGAAACATTTAAATAACCAATAAGGCTTTAAAGCAGATGCGAATTTTTTTTTCTTTTGTGAATAAGTGCAGTGACCCTTGAGAGTAACTCTACTGCTGAGTTAACACTGATGTTAAAGAGTAAGTTCATCCAAAAATGAAAATTATTTAATTAAAGACTCACCCTCATGTTGTTCCAAACCTGTAAGACCTCTGTTCATATTCGGAAAACTCAGTTTAAGATTTTAGATTTAGTCCGAGAGCTTTCTGTCCCTCCATTGAAAATGTATGTATGGTAAACTGTCCTTGTCCAGAAACGTAATAAAAACATAATCAAAGTAGTCCATGTGACATCAGAGGGTCAAAAATACATTTTGGTCCAAAAATAACAAAAAGTACTACTTTATTCAGAATTGTATTCTCTTCCAGGTCTGTTGTGAGAGAGTTCACAACACTGCAGTGACGCTGGCGAAGTATGACGCTGCTGACATGTTATCTTTGTTATTGGGTGCACCAGAAAACACGTCAGCAGTGTCATACGTCAACAGCGTCGTGAACGCACTCACAACAAGCCCAGAAGAGAAGACAATGCTGAATAAAGTCATACATTTTTTTTTTTGGACCAAAATGTATTTTCGATGCTTCAACAAATTCTAACTGACCCTCTGATGTCACATGGACTACTTTGATTATGTTTTTCTTACCTTTCTGGACATGGACAGTATACCGTACATACATTTTCAGTGGAGGGACAGAAAGCTCTTGGACTAAATCTAAAATATCTTAAACTGTGTTCCGAAGATGAATGGAGGTCTTATGGGTTTGGAACAACATGAGGGTGAGTCTTTAATGACATAATTTTCATTTTTGGATGAACTAACACTTTAATGTATGTTGCAGTATATTGATTCGACAGCACCAGAACTGCAGAACTGCAGACAGCAAGGGCAATTCAGCGTCTGACCTCAAAGGGGCAGAGGCTCAAGCCACCCCCCGTGCACGCCACTGCCACTGCCACTAGGGTCAACAGAGTTGTTGTCCAATGGTTATTTATTTTTTGGGTTCACACCACTCTCATACTGCCATATAGGAAGTTTTCTATCATGAACTGTATGTTTTAGGTGCAACATTTCAATGGGTATGAAATCTAGACTTTGTCTATACCATTCCAAAACTTTAAATGTATGGATTTTGATCTATTTTGCAGTACCCCTGCTTTTATGTTTTGCATCAAAACATGACCCAACTGTGCTTTCAGTAATTGGCAAATTATCCAGTTCCTAATGTAGCAAGACATCAACAAATTATGCACTACCATTCTTGACTGTTGTGTCAGGTTCCTCTCTATCAATACAGTGTTTGCTTTTCATCAGACATAACCAGGCCAATGTCAAACAAATAATTTTGCAATTTTCATTAATTTGTTCACATTGTTCCAGAAATCTTGAGGAACATTCAGTTGCTTATTAGCAAACATGAGACAAGCTTTCGTGTTTTTTTTGTGAACAATGGTTTCCACCATGAATACCATTTTAGCTCAGTGTATGCTCAGTGTATTTCTGATGATAGGGTCATGTATACTGACCTTTACCAAGGCAAAAAAAGTCCTCATCTTTGAATGTTGCTCTAGGGTTCTAGAGAGTTCTGGATAATTCTGCACCAAATGATTGTGTCAGTTTAACCATCAAAGCTACACTACCACACACAAATAAATATGTGTACAAAATGAGGGACAAAGAAGTTTTCACAGCACTGCAGGCACAAGAAAAAAAAAACAGCTCCCATGCAGGCATGGCTTTCAGGCTGTCTGACCCTGTATGAATAACAGATTGTATAGAAGCCATACAAAAGGGGGTAGGGGAACGTGTAGGAGGAAGAAAAGAAAGATGGAAAGAAACTCACAAATATTATTTTCCAAAGTTTAAATATGTCAGCATCATTGATGTAAACAAACACTACAGTAAAAAAACAACAACTAAAAAACAAAACAACACTTCAGTGTTCACAATCATCCAAAAAACCTTGTTGTAAAATTCATATATATATATATATGTACTGATGATGTTAGTAACTGTAGTATGCTGTTATCATTAAGGCTTTCATTCACTAAAATCCAAATTTTAATTCTCATAAAACAAATAATAATCATACATTCATATATATGAATTAAAGATATCAAAATTTGGACTTGCAATATGTCTGTTAAAGACCTGCTGACCTGTGACTCCAAAGATTACAAATGAATCTGTCAAAGTAAATATCTTAAAATCAGAAACACAGGAAATCACTTAAATAATTTGTTATTTAATCCTTGAAAAGTATTGGACACTATGTAATTAAATTATTTATATTTATAGACATATTTATGAATGTGCCTTCCAAAAGGATGGGC
Organism: Carassius auratus; assembly: GCF_003368295.1. Lineage (NCBI taxonomy): Eukaryota > Metazoa > Chordata > Actinopteri > Cypriniformes > Cyprinidae > Carassius > Carassius auratus. The sequence continues at coordinate 29,174,536 of NC_039272.1, forward strand.
TCGCCCAGCTTATTTGCTTCTATTCAAGATCTTCTATACCTTCAACTCAACTTCAACTTCAGCTTCGCTTTATTTTCATTCTTCCACAGTATACAGAAGAACGAAATGTTGTTTCTGAGGGACCAAGGTGCAAAGACACTGACAAAACAAATATACACACGTGTTCATGACAACATGGATCAGACATAAGAGCAGATTAAATATAACTGGCAATAAACATGACGAGCACAATAAATATAGCAAAGTAGAAGTATTAAATCAGGTAGAAATGTGAAATTTTAGGAATGTAAGAAATGTTAGAGTGTTTGTGCACAATTGAGTTGGCTCAGAGCAGATAGGTTAGAATATGTGCAGTTTGCATTTTGTTAAGTGTGGATGTATCTTAACTGATATATATCTGATTTTTCTTTCTTTTTCTTTCTTTTAATTTGTTTTCCTTTTGTTGTTGTTGTTGTGGTTTTCTTTACTTTTTAAAATAACATATAACACCACATAACAATATCTGAAAACCACAGAAATGTAAATTACCCCAGGGAAAACAGTAAGATTAGCCTACTTGTTTTCTGTAGGAAAACAGATCACTGTCATATGGAAATGTATATATATATATATTATATATATATATATATATATATATATATATATATATATAATTTTTTTAAATGTTTTTGTTTTTGTTTATGTGAGCTAACAAGGAAATGAAGACATGATCACTGACCCCCCTAAAATCACACGCACACACGATTAGCTCCATTCAAATAAACAAGCATCAGGCATCAGTTCTTAAACCAACGTGTATTTTGTTGGAAAGAGAGATAAATCTATTCTAGACTTAAGGTAAATGTAAAATTATGCCGTATTCTTGATGTATCTATTTCCCACAAAACACTAAAACAAATACTCACCGCAAAGCAGCTGCATCCAAGCGCAGGTTTTGTAGACGGTGGCTGTGTTGCAGAAGAAGAAGAGCGCCATACAGGCGATGCAGCTCAAAATGAGCACCATGGACAGCAGCACGAAGAAAGAGGCCGCCTTAAACGCGCCGGACGGGATGGAACTGAAGTCGGAAAATGTTCCCTGGCAAATCAGCTCCCGGTTCGAGTTTCCGTCGCCCACGCAGTAATGGAACAACCCGAAGTAACCGGCATGTGGTGTACTCACGCTGTCCCCGATCCAGTAAGGCTGGATGAAAACTACCACGTTGATGGTGGCGAAGCAGATGGTGAAGATGGCCCACAGAACGCCGATGGTTCGAGAGTTACGCATATAGTTATCATGGTAAATCTTTGAGGCTTCTTGCGAAGGAAGCATTTTTCTCGCTGCTCCCAACCGTCTACTCTCCTGTGTCTTGTTTCAGCTATTTCCGGCGTCTCTATCTCCCCCTATCTCCCCCACCAGTACCCTCAGAAATGCGCTTCTGCCGCGAGTCCACTGACTGGAGATAAATGAAGATTTGATCAAATTTTAAGTAGTTAGGATTTGTCCGTCCTTGATTTGATTGGCCAGATAGAATAAGTATTTTTGTCACACCAGAATTGTTCATGAATGAATTAAATAAATAATGTTTGGTAGTATAATGCATTCGGTGAATAAAAAATCCCGTTCTGTTCCTTCCACCTCTGTTCTAGAAAACAAGTGAGACTACTGAGATTACATTGCAAAACAAATGGCAATGGCAAAATCGACAATAAGCATTATTGCTGCTCTTTGTGTATGGGTATAAATAGTATATCCGGTGCACCTCTCATCGGCTGTAATGCTGTCAAGATCTCAGTGATGGATCTTCCTCAAAGAAACGAGAGCAGATTTAACGAAATCTGGAACATCAGAGACAGGCATCGCACATTGTCGTAATAACCTGTATGCGTCCGTCGACAAAAACATCTGAATCTCATTAAAAATAGCACTCCGTTTCGCAGTTTAGGTTTTTTTCTTTCTTTTTCCTAGCTACCGCGTCAACGTTGTCCGGGCTTTTTCTTCTTTGCGCGCACACGCTTATGGTGATGTTCAGAGCTGCCGGTGAATGCGCGCACACGATTTGGGATATTGCAGAAATGTCTATAAGTTCACGCCCCTTTAACATGCGTCAGTAGTAACTGTAATTGTTCAGTTGTAATTTTTCATGCCCGTTATATGTTTACAATTGTATAGCTCTTTTTATTTTAATTTAACCTACACTAGGAGACAGGAACTGATGCTATCAATGATAAGTATCGAAAACCAAAAATATGAAATAGAATAAATGAAACCAAAATGGCTGTAGATTGTAACACTAAAGTAATATGTCACATTAAATAACTATTTTCATGTCACAAATTCATTTATTGAAAAAAAAAGTTTCTCCTATTGTCATTTGGCATTTAGACCAATTTGTAAATGTGTCTGTTTTAAAGTTACAGTACTGCTTGATTGCAAATCAGATCGCAAACTGATTCTTTCTACCACAAAGAAATGAGAGGGCCCTAGGTCTCTTATATGTAGACCTCAGGATTTTTCTCTTATTGTCTGCTGACACAATTGGTGTGCAAATCAAATAATTTTTTTTAACCAACACACCAAAGAAAATGATCAAGTCAATGGACTAATATTCTAATCAAGCTTTTTCAGATAATATATATATATATATATATATATATATATATATATATTTTTTTTTTTTTTTTCAAACATCAGTTTGTCAGGACAGCATGAGGAGAGCCAATTTTAACAGGGGTGGCCAAATGAGGCCACAGTACATTTTGGGGTGGCACATAAAAAGGGTTTGCAATATAGACAAAAAGTTATATCTCTGTGAGTTCTAGGATTTTATCGATAACGATAATTAGACTATTTTGCTGAGTGCTATTTTGCTGATATCTTATGTTTAATTGTGCTGACACCTGATATTTTAAATTTTATTTTTACCTTTACACCATTGTTTCTAAAAGTGTGCCCATCTTTTAGGTCAAATACTTGCATTTGGGCTTCTACCAAGCAAATGCAATCATTATAAACAAAATTGATCTTTGCAATGCAGATAAAATAGAAGCTGCATCTGAAGTGCCATTTAGATGTTTTTACACACTGTTGAATGCAGCTCTGTGGAACATGGAATACTTTAGCCTACAGTTACAAATGAATAAATAATGTTTTTATATTTTAAAGATAAAACATTGAAAACTGATGTTTGAAATTATTAATTAATGAAAAGGTTCCATAAAATGTGAAATTAAAACCGCCAATAGGTGGCAGCGAGTCACTGTTAATAAGTGAGTCATTGCGATTGAACCGAATCATTTAAATGGTTGATTCATTCAGGAACGAAGCACTTTAATGTTGCTCAGAGACTCAAAACTGTGGCTGCAGCAGGTGCTGCATTTTTTTTCACTTCTTAAACTATTGTGAATTTACATTCTGCATTTAAATTAATAGTACCCACTGCAAATCATCCTAGGGGTGGCCACCCTTGGGGGCGTCCCTGATAGGAACAGGATTGTCAATCTGTCTTTCTCAAAACAGCTGCTGCCTGATGATCCTGTAGGGGGATCTCAGAAATGGGAACAAATACAATCAAAAAGTAGCCTATATTTACAAAAAAAAATCTAATCAATAAAAATGGTGTAAGAAATGTTTTTAAAATTTGGGCTGTCAAAGTTAAGCATGTGATTAAGTCAAATCCTTAAAGGGTTAGTTCAACCAAAAATGAAAATTAGGCTACGTTCACACTGCAGGGCTTAAAGCTCAATTACGATTTTTTTGCAAGGCCGTTCACATTTCCAATTAAATGCGACCTTTTGTGATCTCCTGTGTGAACATGAAATGACCCAGAAGTGACCTGCATGCGCAGAAGAGTACTCAATGGTGAACGACGTCACTCGTTGTTTGCGGAAGTAGCTAACGTTAAACATGGATGTTTGTATTTGGCTCGGAGGCTTTTTATTTTTCGCTGGCATTGGAGCCAGGATCGTCTGTAACCACGCTCGGCCATTTCTCTGGAAATGTTTTCTTAAACTGAATTTTGTGTGTGGTTAATCAAATTAAACATTTTAATCTATTGACAGTAATTTTATGTAGAATACAACAAAAAAGAAACTGAATTTTTAAGGCATTTAGCAAATGCCTTTTTCTAGAGCTATAAGTGTAACAATATAAACTATTTTGCTAGATTTGTTTTTACAAACAATCATTTGAAGAAGTGAAGAGAAAATGAACATTGTCATTACAGTAGCCTAAGATAAATAGTATAGGAGAAAACCAAGTGCTTTACCGTCCTTAATTTAACATATTCTCCTTCATGCACACTACAATCCTTTCAAAACAGATGCAGTGCAGTTATCACAACAAATTTCTCAAAAAACACAGTCTTCACTGTATGAATTATAATTTTGTTTCATTTGCAATTCTCATTAAAGCTAAAAAGTTATTCCAGTATTCAGTCAACAGCAGTGAGTAATTTTCTCTTTACTGACAATTAAAACATTTCTGTCAGTTTAAATGGATTAAAGTTTACCCGAAAAAAAAAAAAAAAATCTTATAATTTACGCATTACCCTCTTGTTGTTCCAAAGCCATAAAAACTTTGTTCATCTTCGAAACACAATTAAAATTCTGCCCATCTGATGTCATGAGCGACAATATGGGTCTGCCAGGGGATCACTAACGAGATGCCCTTAAACCTGCTTTACCATCTGCTGGAGATCAGCTTCCTGGGAAAGGGGTAAGCTGTTCGGCAACATCAAAACCCAGTGATTTCTTTGGGTTGGCAAAACAACAACAACTACAACAACAAAAAACTACATCTAAAATCTACTTAAAAACTACAACTTGCAAATAACCCAAATAATAATCTGGATGAGTCAACATTAGTTGTCGAAAGTCAGGGCCAGTCAGTGGATTTTGATAGAATTTACAGATTTTCAGAAAATTGCGTAATGTAAATGGGGCACAAACACACACACACACACACACACACACACACACACACACACACACACACACACACATATATATATTTATATATATATATATATATATATATATATATATATATATATATATATATATTATATATATATATATATATATATATATATATATATATTTTTTTTTTTTTTTTTTTTTTGCTTCAGACTATGATTCCATCCATACATTTAATATTTTGAAACACTTATTGTTTTTAATATATATATGATGAACAGTTTTGCTGTGAGTTTAGTGTAGGATGCCTAGTGCCAAGAGTCATGTAGTGTATTACAGCCTTAGGGTATACACATTTACTGGTGTTTCACTGGTGTACTGTACAAAATCGATTCAATGTTATCGCACCTAAATAAATATACAGTAGTTTACACCAGTTCTTTCCCATTTAAGTTTCTTTAAGTCACTTTCCCCGAAACTACCTAATGCTCAAATGTGTGGTCAAAAAGGGGTTGTTAACAAGTGACTTTCAGCCAAATTATAAGCTTGAAGTCTCTCATGAAAACATCTGACATAATCCAACATAGACATTGGGCTTGGATTTACAGAGAGTAGATGTTTCTGCAGCAGTTTAAGAGGAGCTTTCACAGAATCCAGTTCTGCTGGACTAAACCCTACTGACTCCTGTTTTGTTTCTCTGATGGCAAACATCAATAAGGGTAATCCTTTTCAAGACTTTCAACAATATACATGCAAAATCAATTTAAGAATCTGGTGAAAGAGTTCCACAGCACCTTGACTCTCTGGGTAATATGCGCTAGACAGCACATGACTCTAACTCTATTAATACCTGCCCAAACAACTCTGAAGTAAAGTTAGTCCCTTGGTCAGTCTGGATGACTTTTGGGTACCCGAAGGTAGAAAGAAACTTGATAATTTACTTAATTTATAGAGCGCAAAGGGATAGTCTCAGGAAAGGTTCTCCCATTGCTGGTACTGAACTTAAAGGGGCTGGGAGCACTTTCTGGTTGGGCTTACCGGACAATTGACATGTGTGACATGCTTTACAGAATCAGGAAACACTTAATTCCATGTACTTAGTGATATGGTTATAAGTTTTTGTAATCCCTAAGTGACCTGCAAGAACATGCTCATGTGATAGCTTTAGAACTTGCAAGCAGTAAGCAGAGGGTAACACTATTTGATAGCTAGCAAGAGCATCATCAGCTAAACTGGGGTTTCATTTCCGCATCAAAACTTCATGGTCCCAATAATATACTGCACCCCAGCTGGCGGCTTAATATCCACATTAGCAGCTTCAATGCAATGCTTAAGGGTTGTGTCTGACTGTTGCATAGCAACAAGTTGCTCCTTTTCAGTCTTCAGATCATTATTTTGTGCAAACTTCATACAGCCAAAATTGTAAATTCTACTTCTTGTTACAAGTATTCAATTCAATTCAATTCAAGTTTATTTGTATAGCGCTTTTTACAAAACAAATCGTTACAAAGCAACTTTACAGAAAATTATGTTTCTACAATATTTAGTAGTAGCTAGTAGTTTGTGCACATTTGACAGGATTTTAGAAAAAAAAAAATAATAATAATAATACAAGACGTAGTCAGCTAGACGATGAACTATCAATATTATTAATTAAGTTATTATATGATGCAGTCACACATGTAGCAATATTCGTTAGTTCTGTTTGTTGATTCAGGGTTAGCATCATCTGGGGTCCTCTGAGGGTCAGCATCATCTCTTCTCAGGTGTTCTGGATCCAGACTGGAGCTTGTGTAAATCCTAGTTAGCGAAACATAGAAACAAAATAGAGACATCATTAGCAAAGCTGCTGATCCAACAAAGTAAAATTAGTTTAACCCAAGCTAATGAATAAAAATGCACCTTTGATCAGATGCAACTACACTCACAATTTAAAAGATACATTATTCGAATGCTTGGCGAAAGAGATGCATTTTTAATCTAGATTTAAACAGAGAGAGTGTGTCTGAACCCCGAACATTATCAGGAAGGCTATTCCAGAGTTTGGGAGCCAAATGTGGGAAAGCTCTACCTCCTTTAGTGGACTTTGCTATCCTAAGAACTACCAAAAGTCCAGCGTTTTGTGACCTTAGGGTGCGTGATGGGTTGTAGCGTGGTAGAAGGCTAGTTAGGTATGCAGGAGCTAAACCATTTAGGGCCTTATAGGTAAGTAATGATAATTTGTAACTGAAACGGAACTTAATAGGTAGCCAGTGCAGAGACTGTAAAATAATATGATCATATTTTCTTGACCTCGTAAGGACTCTAGCTGCTGCATTTTGGACTACCTGTAGCTTGTTTATTGACGAAGCAGGACAACCACCTAGAAGTGCATTACAATAGTCCAGTCTAGAGGTCATGAATGCATGAACTAGCTTTTCTGCATCAGAAACAGATAACATATTTCGTAGCTTGCCAATGTTTCTAAGATGGAAGAATGCAGTTTTTGTAACATTGGAAATATGATTTTCAAAAGACAAATTGCTGTCTAATATAACACCCAGATTTCTGACTGTAGAGGAAGTAACAGTACATCCATCTAGTTGCAGATTGTAATCTACAAGATTCTGTGTAGTGTTTTTTGGTCCAATAATTAATATCTCTGTCTTATCCGAATTTAATTGGAGAAAATTATTTGTCATCCAATCTTTTACATTTTTAACACACTCTGTTAGCTTAGATAATTGGGAAGTTTCATCTGGTCTTGTTGAGATATATAGCTGAGTATCATCAGCATAACAGTGGAAGCTAATTCCGTATTTTCTAATAATATTAGGGGCAACATGTATATTGAAAATACAAGGGGACCTAGGACGGATCCTTGTGGCACTCCATATTTTACTGATGATAAATGAGATGACTCCCCATTTAAGTAAACATAATGGTAGCGATCGGACAGGTAGGATCTAAACCATCTTAGAGCCTGCCCTTGAATACCTGTATAGTTTTGTAATCGATCTATGAGTATGTCATGATCTATGGTGTCGAACGCAGTACTAAGATCAAGTAAGACTAGAAATGAGATGCAGCCTTGATCTGACGCAACAAGCAGGTCATTTGTCATTTTAACAAGTGCAGTTTCTGTGCTATGGTGGGGCCTAAAACCAGACTGAAATTCTTCATACAGATCATTTTTATGCAGGAAGGTGCTCAATTGAGCAGACACAACTTTTTCTAAAATTTTAGACATAAATGGAAGATTTGAAATAGGCCTATAATTTGTCAGTACACTAGGATCTAGTTTTGGTTTCTTAATAAGAGGCTTGATAACCGCCAGCTTGAATGGTTTTGGGACGTGACCTAAAGATAACGGCGAGTTAATGATATTGAGAAGCGGTTCTTAGGCTACAGGTAACAACTCTTTCAGTAATTTAGTGGGTACAGGATCTAATAAACATGTTGTTGGTTTAGATACAGTGATAAGTTTATTTAGCTCTTCCTGTCCTATATTTGTAAAGCACTGCAGTTTATCTTTGGGTGCGATGGATAAAACTGAAGTGTTAGACGCTGTAGAATCTACATTCGCTATTGTATTTCTAATGTTATCTATTTTATGAGTGAAAAAATTCATAAAGTCATTACTATTTAACGTTGGTGGAATATTTGAATCAGGTGGGGTCTGGTAATTTGTTAACTTAGCCACTGTGCTAAATAAAAACCTTGGATTGTTTTGGTTATTTTCAATGAGTTTGTCTATATGCTCTGCCCTAGCAGTTTTTAGAGCCTGTCTATAGCTGGACATACTGTTTTTCCATGCAATTCTAAAAACTTCTAAGTTAGTTTTTCTTCATTTGCGTTCAAGACTACGAGTTACTTTCTTGAGAGAGTGGGTATTACTGTTATACCATGGTACAGTACGTTTTTCTCTAACCTTTTTCAATTTGATCGGGGCAACAGCTTCTAATGTATTAGAGAAAATAGTGCCCATGTTGTCAGTAATTTCGTCTAATTCATGTGCATTTTTGGGTACAAATAGCAGTTGAGATAGATCAGGCAGGTTATTTGCAAATCTTTCTTTGGTGGCTGGAACAATAGTTCTGCCCAGATGGTATCGCTGAGACATATAGTTAATATCAGTTATACGCAGCATGCACGATACAAGGAAATGGTCTGTAATATCATCACTTTGAGGTACAATATCTATAGCAGTAAGATCGATTCCATATGATATAATTAAATCTACTGTATGATTAAAACGATGAGTGGGCCCAGTGACATTTTGCTTGACTCCAAAAGAGTTTATTAGGTCAGTAAACGCAAGTACTAATGTATCATTTGCATTATCAACGTGAATATTAAAATCCCCCATGATTAGCACCTTATCAACTGTAACTAGAAAGTCTGAGAGGAAATCTGCAAATTCTTTTAGGAATTCTGTATACGGCCCTGGAAGTATGGAAGAACCATCACTTCTAGCACAAAAGACTGCTTTTTAAGTTATCTTCTTGATGTATCTGAATTCCTTAGCATATCCAAAACATCAGAACAACTTGATGATGTAACGGAACTATGGAGTTTCTCTTTTCTAGCATTTTAAATACAGTTGGTCCTTTACGCTTAAGGAAGGTTAAGGAAACCAGTATGACACCATGGTATAATGAGCATACTCGCACCCAGGGCCGTTTGAAGGAATTTGGGGGCCCCAAGCAAAATGGACATAGAGGCCCCCCAACCCCCGCGCGCACGCAAAGCCTACAGGAACCACAGCATAGCCATACAGTTTAAGTTCACCCACACTTTATATAAATAAAAAAGGTTTACAGTGCAAATACTGCTTGAAAAAATAGTTTGGTGGGAATTCAGTAGTGATTTGCACTGTTTTTTTTTCTAATAATATGACAGCACACACTTATCAGTTTAAACTCTGGGCTGTGCAGGATATCAGCTATAATTATAGAGCTTGTGGTACCTTGGCTATATAGAGGAAACATCAGCACTGAGAAGTGATTCATCTGTTGATGTTGAGGATGAAGTTGATGGTGTAGCTGGGAAAATAATTGGAAAAAAAATCAGAAATTACCTGTGAAGTACGTTTTACCATTTCACTGTTAGCATATTGAAAGAGGTCACTATTAACAGCTCATGGGTGCGTTTCCCAAAAGCATAGTTGCTAACTAAGTTAGATGGTAGACACTTTGTAATAACAATCATTAAAAGATGATAAATTGATAGTTAATTAATCTTGAGTTAATTGTCATTTAACTGTTAGCAAACAGTATTTTTACTTATTATAAAGTTTACCGAAAAATTTAAGATATGTTAGCATTTCCATATTTTGATATTAGAAGCGAAGGGATGCAGGCAGCTGCTTTCACTACCTATGCTTAAAAACATCCCAAGGTAATGTTTGATGCACGGAATTTATTGTTTGGTTTTCCTAACCCCCATTTGGTAAATAGATTATCACGGTGGAATAGTTTAGCATGCTATTTGCTATGCCACTTTCATCTAGGCCTGTAGCTATCAAATATTTTAGTAATCGAGTATTCTACCAAAAATTCCATCGAATAATCAAGTAATCGGATAAAATGTGTTTTTGCTTATTAATATTAATTATGCAAGAGAAAATAAGACTCCTGGGTCTCTTAAAATGAACAACTAAGTTTCCTTTTTTAGAAATTTTTTATTTTTTTTATTTTTAAATGCATAGAATGCAATGCATACATCAAAAATAAACATTTAATTATTATCCATTGTTTCTTTGTCTGTACTTGTACTGTGAACAATGACAATAAAGTTTGACAGATGAATTAAGTGCATTTAAGTGCCATTCAGTTGGGGGTTTAAATAAAGCAATTTCTGACATGCACATTAAACATTAAACACAAAACATTAATTTAATTTATTATTTAAATTATTGAAAATTAAGCAAACTTAACTTTTTTGTAAACAATGGGGATTTACTATTAAAAATAAAACATGGAAGAAATTTTGTGTGATTAAACCTTAAAAAATAAAGTTTGATTTTTTTTAGTAGTAAGCTATGTACATTCTGCTGAACAATAGAAATACATCTCTGGCAAATACTTGTCTAAAAGAGGACTTTTATTTTGACGGGTTGACGTACCTTTACAGTTCTGTGTATTTGATGTGACACTAGTCTTACTCAAACGGTCATGACGTGACTCTCAGAGCAGTTCTGGAGATGTTGTTCATGTGTTCTCGTCTTATTTAGTGAGACAGCAGACGCTGAAATTACCGAGAGCATCACGCGCACTTCACTGTGTGTTAATAAAGGAACTTGCGCTTCTGCTCCATTCATTAACAGAGACACGCAGAACATGCAGGATTCATATTTAAATAGACTGTTCCGGCTTAATATTTACAGATATTAGTCCATCACGTGAGATCACGAGGTTGGCTGGCTGCTATCAGCGACAACTGAGAGGGGCCCCCTTGAGGGGGATCCCGATAACAGTGTCATTACACGTTACTGCATTGACGATCAAAGGGGCACTCACACAGTGTCGTTGCATTTTATTCTTAACCAGTCGTTGTCTTGGGGCCCCAGGCCAGCTCGTCTTGTCCCGACGGGCCTGCTCACACCCTAAAGAGGAGCAGCCAGAAAAAAGGAGAGCAGCTGGAGGAAAACAAAACTAGAGGTATTTTGTATTGCTTGGCGGCAAAGTAACCTATCCTACAGAAAAGCATTAAAAACAGCTAGATCCGAGTACTTTTCTTCTCTTTTAGAAGAAAACAAACATAACCCCAGGTATTTATTCAATACAGTGGCTAAATTAACGAAAAATAAAGCCTCAACAAGTGTTGACATTTCCCAACATCACAGCATTAATGACTTTATGAACTACTTTACTTCTAAAATCGATACTATTAGAGATAAAATTGTAACCATTCAGCCTTCAGCTACAGTATTGCATCAGACAGTGCACTCTAGATCACCTGAGGATCAGATCCACTCATTCTCTATCGTAGGAGAGGAAGAATTGTATAAACTTGTTAAATCATCTAAACCAACAACATGTATGTTAGACCCTATACCATCTAAGCTCCTAAAAGAGGTGGTTCCAGAAGTCATAGATCCTCTTCTGACTATTATTAATTCCTTATTGTCATTAGCATATGTCCCCAAAACCTTCAAACTGGCTGTTATTAAGCCTCTCATCACAAAAACACAACTTGACCCAAAAGAACTAGTTAATTGTAGACGAACCTCGAATCTCCCTTTTCTGTCAAAGATACTAGAAAAGGTGGTATCCTCACAATTATATTCCTTCTTAGAGAAAAAAGGTATATGTGAGGTTTTCCAGTCAGGATTTAGACCATATCATAGTACTGAGACTGCTCTCCTTAGAGTTACAAATGACATGCTCTTATCATCTGATTGTGGTTGCATCTCTCTATTAGTTCTATTGGATCTTAGTGCGTTTGACACAATTGACCACAACATTCTTTTGCATAGACTTGAACACTTTGTTGACATTAATGGAAGTGCATTAGCATGGTTTAAATTGTACTTATATGATCGCCATCAGTTCGTAGCAGTGAATGAAGAGGTATCATATCGATCACAAGTGCAGTACGGAGTACCTCAAGGCTCAGTACTAGGGCCGCTACTCTTCACGCTATATATGTTACCCTTGGTAGATATCATCAGGAAACATGGTGTTAGCTTTCACTGTTATGCTGATGATATGATGACAAGTAACTTCTTATTGTTAAATTCTGAAAAAACAGGGGTGTTAATTATAGGACCAAAAACTCTGCATGTAATAACTTAGAGCACTGTCTAAGACTTGATGGCTGCTCTGTCAATTCTTCGTCATCAGTTAGGAACCTAGGTGTGCTTTTTTATAGTAATCTTTCCTTATAAAGTCACGTTTCTAGCATTTGTAAAACTGCATTTTTCCATCTCAAAAATATATCTAAATTACGGCCTGTGATCTCAATGTCAAATGCAGAAATGTTAATACATGCATTTGTGACCTCAAGATTAGATTATTGTAATGGGTAACACTTTAGAATAAGGTTCCATTAGTTAATGTTAGTTAATGTATTATGTATTAATGTATTAACATGAACACAACTTTTGATTTAAATAATGCATTAGTAAATGTTGAAATTACCATGAACTAAGACTTATAAATGCTGTAGAAGGATTGTTCTTGCTTAGTTCATGTTAACGAAAGTAGTTAACTAACATTAACTAATGGAACCTTATTCTAAAGTGTTACCAGAGTTCTTACTAGAACCAGGAAGTATGACCATATTAGCCCAGTCCTGTCAACACTGCACTGGCTCCCTATCAAACATTGTATAGATTTTAAAATAATGCTTATTGCTTATAAAGCCCTGAATGGTTTAGCACCTCAGTATTTGAATGAGCTCCTTTTACATTATAATCCTCTACGTCCACTAAATTCTCAAAACTCAGGCAATTGTATAATACCTAGAATATCAAAATCAACTGCGGGCGACAGATCCTTTTCCTATTTGGCTCCTAAACTCTAAAAAAGGAATAACCTACCTAACATTGTTTGGGAGGCAGAAACACTCTTGCAGTTTAAATCAATATTAAAGAGCCATCTCTTTAACCTGGCTCACACATAACATACTAATAAATATCCAAATCTGTTAAAGGATTTTTAGGCTGTATTAATTAGAACCGGGAACACTTCCCATAACACCCGATGTACTTACTACATCATTAGAAGAATGGCATCTACGCTAATATTAGTCTGTTTCTCTCTTATTCCGAGGTCACCGTAGCCACCAGATCCAGTCTGTATCCAGATCAGAAGGTCACTGCAGTCACCCGGATCCAGTACGTATCCAGACCAGATGGTGGATCAGCATCTAGAAAGGACCTCTATCCTGAAAGACAGCAGAGACCAGGATAACTAGAGCCCCAGATACAGATCCCCTGTAAAGACCTTGTCTCAGACAACCACTAGGACAAGACCACAAGAAACAGATGATTCTTCTACACAATCTGACTGAAGCCTGAAATCGAACTGCTGGTTTCGTCTGGTCAGAGGAGAGCTGGCCCCCCAACTGAGCTTGGTTTCTCCCAAGGTTTTTTTCTCCATTCTGTCACTGATGGAGTTTTGGTTTCTTGCCGCCGTCGCCTCTGGCTTGCTTAGTTGGGGTCACTTCATCTACACCGATATCATTGACTTGATTGCAAATAAATGCTCAAGCATCGTTCATCATCGTATTCTTGTGCATGACAGTGGACAGAACAATCAGGAAATGCAGTGGAAAAACAGGTATGATCAATTTGTCTGACCACAAAATTCAGTTTTATCTACTTGATAAACCTGATAAACACCTTGATAAACACTTTGCTACCTGCCAGATCATTCCTTGAAATTAGGCTTATACCCCATTAACATACTGTGATGTCATGCAACACTGTATTTATCCTATTGTAAGGGTAGGTTTAGGTTTGGGGTAGGTGGACATGTAAAACCATGTCTGCATTTGTGATCGGAGAAATGACAAACAACAAGCACCAATCTCTACACTGCTCAAAACTTGAGTTGAATGATCAGTGGCAAATCCTTTAAATTTGAAAACGTACTTACAGTCTGTCAGTCAGAACAGCCGGCATTGTACTGTACTCCCACAGGATCAGGAAAAAGTCCTCTGTAAAATTTGCTGCACAGATCTGAATATATTGGGTTAAACTGTTATGGAACAGTGTTGTAAATCGACACCTCGAACTAAAGCAGTTTTTCCACTATCGGGCCGAAGGTTTCTCTTTCCTTAACCGTTCCATTTTGTGATGGTGATCCATTCTTGCCTCATTAGTTCTAGGAGTTGATTTGTGGACTGCTGCTTGTCCCCTCACCTTTTGAGGAATGACCACAGGTTCTCTATGGGATTGAGATCCAGGGAGTTGTGTGACCATGGATCCAAAATTTAAATGTAATAATCTTCAAGCCACTTCTTTATCACTCTTGTCTTGTGACATAGTGCTACATTATTACAGTCTTCAGCTGTCTAATCCTTGAACTTCCTGAAGAATTTCATTCTCTTCATGACGTTTTTCTTGGAAAGAAGTTGCTTCTTTGCTACCTTTCTTGACACCAGGCCATTGTCCAAAAGTCTTGGTCTAACTGCGCATACAGATGCTCTCACATAAACCTGATGCCATTCCTGAGCAAGCTCTGTACTGGTGGTGACACGATTCCATAGCTGACTCCTTCCGGGCACTTGCTAGACCCTCTGGGACATCCTGCAGACTTCTTTACGGCAGTCAAACTGCTCTTGTTGAAGTTCATGATGATCCAGTAAAAAGTTCTTTCATGTGCAATATTCTTTGTAGCAATTTCCTTGCATGTGAGGCAATTTTGATTCAAATCGATGATGGCTGCATGTGTTTCTTTGGAGGTAACCATTGTTTACAAGAACACAATGACTGGAAGCACTTCTTCCCTCCTTTTATTGTAATCAGTGTGCTCTTAGACCAAGAGCATGAGCTTTGTATGATTGTGATTTAAACTGACTAGTACTCATTCACACTCTCACATGTGCTGCTGATTTGATTAGTCAATTAATGTTGTGCAAAACAAAAAAATTATGTCACTGCCAAAACTGTATCAGACATTTTTTATATTTTATATTGCACATAGCATAGCTGTTTACTTGGCTGTTTGATTAAATGGAACACTTCTGTTTAGCCAGCTATGGAGAAACTGGTAGCCAGCCAACAGATTGGCGATGTCACACATGTGCACTCTAACAGCACAGTTGTCTAACCATGCTGAGAATTCTGGGTTTGTAATTGTGCCGTGCGTGCCGTTCCAGGCTCAAGTGGAAATACCACTGGAACCATAGCCGACAGTTCTTAGAACCATTCAGCCCAATAGTGGAAAAGCGTCTTAAGAGGCTTGTGCCTGTGTAAGACTAAGGTGAAAAAGGCAGAACACTATCCAGAATCAGGGACTGACAAGCTCCAGTGTCACGTAGAATCGAGACAAGGTAAGCGTGGGAATCAGGGGAGAATGAAACGGTTCCACTTAACCAAAGGTTCATAACCAGAGACTTTTGATATCATAGAATTCTCAACACCAGCAGCGGATTGAACAAATGCAACTCTTTTAGCCTTGATGCTAATTTTCTGCTTCCACACCCTACACCCTGGCTCACTGGAAAAACGTTTTTGTTGGTGAGCACAAATTTGTTTCACACAGTTCACTAAACCACTTTTCAAAGAGATTTTTCTTTTCTCGAGCAAATTCAGTACAAGTTTGATTGACTGTTTTTGTTAATTGTTAAACACTGTCATATAAGCTTCGGGCACTAGCTCATAAGTCAAGTCAAGTCAAGACACCTTTGTTTATATAGCGCTTTAAACAAAACAGGTAGTGTCAAAGCAGCTTAACAACATTAATTAGGAAAACAGTGTCAATAATGCAAAATGACAGTTAAAGGCAGTTCATCATTGAATTCAGTGATGTCATCATCAAGCTCAGTTCAGTTTAAATAGTATCTTTGCCATCATTTGCAATTAAGTCAATGATATCACTGTAAATGAAGTGTCCCCATCTATGCAAGCCAGAGGTGACAGCGATAAGGAACCAAAACTCCTTCGGTGACAAAATGGAGAATGGAGTATCTGGGACTCATCTAGTTGTCCTGGTCTCCGCTGTCTTTCAGGGCTGTAGAGGTCCTTTCTAGGTGCTGATCCACCATCTGGTCTGGATAAGTACTGGATTCGGGTGACCGCAGTGACCATCTGATCTGGATACAGACTGGAACTGGTGGCCACGGTGACCTCGGAATAAGAGAGAAACAGAGTAATATTAGTGTAGATGCCTTTCTTCTAACGATGTCGCAAGTACATCGGTTGTTATGGGAAGTGTTCCCAGTTCCAGTTTACCTAATAAATTCAGCATAAAAATCCTTTAGCAGATTTGGATATTAGAAGCATATTAGTGTGTTATGTGTTAAATACCCAAAGAGATGGGTATTTAATCTAGATTTGAACTGCAAGATTGTGCCTGCCTCCCGAACAATGTTATGTAGGTTATTCCAGAGTTTAGGCATTAAATAGGAAAAGGATCTACCGCCCAAAGTTGATTTTGATATTCTAGGTATAATAAAATTGCCAGCGTTTTGAGAATGCAGCAGACGTGGAGGAGTATAATGTAACAAGAGCGGGTTGAAATACTGAGGTGCTAAACCATTCAGGGCTTTTTAAGTAATAAGCAAGATTTTAAAATCTATACGATGTTTAATAGGTAGCCAGTGCAGTGTTCACAGAAACAGGCTAATATGGTCGTACTTACTGGTTCTAGTAAGAACTCTAACTGCTGCATTTTGAACCAGCTGGAGTTTGTTTATTAGGCGTGCAAAACAACCACCCAATAAAGCATTACAATAATCTAACTTTGAGGTCATAAACGCATGGATTAACATTTCTGCATTTGACACTGAGAGCATAAGTCGTAATTTAGATATATTTTTGAGATGGAAAAATGCAGCTTTACAAATGCTAGAAACATGGCTTTCTAAGGAAAGATTGCTATCACATAGCACACCTAGGTTCCTAACAGGTGACTTGAGGTACTCCATACTGCATTTGTGATCAATATGATACCTCTTCATTCATTTACATTTACATGTATTCATATAGCAGATGCTTTTATCCAAAGTGACTTACAAATGAGGACAGTGGAAGCAATCAAAAACAACAAAAAGAGCAATGATAAAAAAGTGCTATAACAAGTCTCAATTGCCTTAACACAGTACACGTAGCAAGGGCTTTTAAATAATATAATAAATAAAAACAAAACAGATAGAATAGAAAAAGAATAGAGCAAGCTAGTGTTAGAGGTCACATAAGTCTGAAGTAATAAATTTAGGTAAATCGGTGCAGAGCCAGTGGTAGTTTTGTAGGCAAACATCAATGCCTTGAATTTTATGCGAGCAGCTATTGGTAGCCAGTGCAAATTGATAAATAGAGGTGTGACGTGTATTCTTTTTAGCTCATTAAAAATGTATCTTGCTGTCGCGTTCTGGATTAATTGTAAAGGTTAAGACCTGCCAAGAGAGCACTGCAATAGTCCAGCCTGGACAGAACAAGAACTTGAACATGCCAAAACGTAGATATTTTAGGCAATATAGAAATCCTGGCCAGGACGTGTCCTGGGAAAATGGCACATTTGGTCACCCTAATATTTCTGGGTTTCTCAGCAGCAGTAGTTAAACTTTGACTTTTTTTTTTTTACTTTTTTTTTTTTGAGTAAACTTTTACTGTATAGCAATAAATTGGAGACTACCACCAAAAAAAAAAAAAATTTTTTGCAGCCCCATTTGCTCAAATAGCAAAAGAAAAACTCTATGATTGTGTTTACATGACTTGAAAAGCAGATATTCTCCAAAATTGTGCTACAGTGATGTGGAGAGATACAGAGCAGACGAATTGTTGAATAAAGTTGTTATTTTTTGTTTTCTTCATGTACAAAAATGATTCTTGTCACTTCATAACATTACAGTTGAATCACTGATGGCAGACGGACTATTCTGATGATGTCTTTCATGCTTTTCTGGACCTTGACAGTGTAATTTACTTGGCAGTTAATGGGACAGACACAACCCTTCTTATTTTCATCTAAATTATCTTAAATTGTGTTCCGAAGATGAACAAACCTTTACGGGTGTGGAACAACATGGGGGTAAGTGATTAATGACAAAATTTTCATTTTGTGGTGGAGTATGCCTTTAATTATTTTAATCTTTAAATATTAATCTGTGGGCAGTGTGACATTATTTTAGGCACGGATCTGAATCTCATGCTTGACCCAGTGCTTGACTGGATCAGTTTAATGAAGAGTAAAATATCCAAACCTTATACGAAATTAAAAAATATATGTGTAAATCTTTTGGGTAAGTAGATATCTGGAGGATTCTGAATCCAGATGGGAGAGAGTATACATTCTATTCTGATCCACATAAACTATATTTTAGAAGCGATTACTTTTTGGTATCAAAGTCTCTCTTTGTCTCTCTTTGTATGGAAATTATCCCACGTCAGATTAGTCAACATTGTTACAGATTGATATTTCCTATAATCCTTCACTTTCACAAATAACAGAGTTTAAGGAGGCATTAAAATCTAAAATCAAAATTTACGAAGAGACAAATTTGGCAACAGTGCCCTCTGCAGAAATTGCTTGGGAAACTTTGAAGGCAGTGTTAAGAGGTTATATCATTCAGTATGCTAATAGAGACCTGGGGTGCGTTTCCCAAAACCATAGTTGATAAACTGTTAGGAACCTAGTTGGTTGGCAATGGGAAATTGCATTGCAACCAACAAAGTTGCTAACTTATTTAGCAACTATGGTTTTGGGAAACACACCCTTGGCGAATTTAGAAAGGAAAAATAAAGAGAGTGAATTGGATGAAAAACACCACACATGAAGGCCTGAGATATTTAACTCCGTTAAAATATAAGTACACTGAACAAAATTATATTGTTTTTGCCCCCATTTTTCATTAGCTGAACATTAGCTCAAAGACTTCTTCTATGTATTTTTTCTATTTCTCTCAAATATTGTTCACAAATACAATAAAAAATATGAAATCGTTTTTATTGGACACCGAGCAGACTTTTTAGTCTTGGTCTAAAGCACTCTGCTGTAGGCTGGAGATGTGAGAGCGAAGTCGGAGACCTGATGCATGCTTTGTAGACTTGATCTTAAATACAAGAATTTTGGGTTTAGGTTCATAACTAAATTTAAGATGTGGCAGGATGCTGCTTTGAATTTTCTCCAAGTATTTATGAACTGTATAAGGAGATCCGCTTTTATTTTTTTATAAGTGCTGATGTTGAGTGGATTCAAATAAGTATTATGATAGGGAGAAAAAATATTATGAGGGGATGGCGGACAGCAGGTTAAAACATGTCATATAGATTAGTCAAAAAAATAGATGTTTACATAGGCTGGGTAAATGTATGGCATTTATTGAGGATGCTTATTAAAGTCCTTGTGGTGAGACACATTGTAAGAATGTAAATGAGTTCACTCAGGATGATTGGGTCAAAAATACCATAGACAATTATTTAAGTCAAATTTGTATATCTTTTATTTGCATGATTGTTAAAGTTACATTCGGCGGTATGGCTCTGTTCTGAGTTACCCATCCTTTTCATGAGCTCCATGAAAGCTAGTCAGGGAACAGCAGCAGCTTCTAGGAACAATCTCCCATTTAAAACTGGGAGAGCAGCAAATAAAATTCCCCCCAAACAGACCATACCAGGCTAAATCGAAGAGCCAGCAGAGGATCAAAATAAGCGTTTCAAGAAGCCAAATCTTAATTAGTAAAAATAATAAGCCAATGGATTAACGTGAAGCTAACAGAGGAAGGAAGCTGAGCTAACAAAGCTTTAATTAAATAAACCAATTAGTTAATGAAGCAATATTTATTTCAACTATAGATCACAAGCATTACTCATAGCTTTCTGAGCATCAAGGATGGCTTGAGTATCTGGCCGGAGGTACCATTCTTAAGCTGCCAAAGACCATCTTCCCATAGCTTTAAGGGTAGAAACAGGAGTAGAGGAACCTGCAGTTGTAGCAGCCCCTATGCGCAATGAATTAGCTGAAGAATACTCTGGGGGAAGCCCGCAGTATTGACAAAGCAAGCAGAGACGGGATGCAAACCAGGCTCTGGACATAGGATTTCCCTCCTCCATTGTAAATAATGGGTCCTCCAGACGAGCTTGTGGACGACTCCTCAGATAAGACAACATAGACAACAGAGGACAAAAAGCAGAGTTAGCTTCAGAAATGTACACAACAGATCCTTCCTTGTTACTGTCAGTTTTTGAGTGCTTAAGCAATATGGTGAAGTGGTGAGAAAAAATTGAAACATCTGATATTATGAGGACATGTGACGGATTGAAGGAATTTGTTCATGTTAAAAACTCGACACCTCTAAGAAAGCCATAGAAAGCCATAAGCAAAACAGATTCTAACATCATATCAGAATAAGTCCCAAAGCATCCCTCTCTCAGACGTGATATTAACTTTTTCAGAAGCGGAAGTATGAGAGGTAGACGTTGATCATTGCCTTTAGGTTTCTCGTTTTTAAGTCCGTTTAGCAGGAGACGAATTGATGAATTTTTGAGCAAGCTGAGAGTCGATGGATCTAGGCAGTGCAGGTGGAATTGGATGCAGGTGATCATACTTTTTATGGATGAAGGCTGCATTTTACGGGACTCAAAACAGTGGACTATAAATGCACTAACAAATGATACATTGACGGAATATATTTACAGAGAAGGTGGCACAGAAAGAACTAAAATGAGACCAAGCAGTGTCGTACATTTTTAATGTTGAAGTTGCTAGACCACTGCGCATTTACTTTACTGCTGAATGTAAATAAGATTAAAGGGTCATGTCTAATCTATTACGGTTTGGCTGAAAGGAGGGCAGACTAAGCTGACTGATGCTGAACCTGGACACAGGAGGTGGAATTTCTGAAATTCAAATCGAGAAAGAGAATCAGCAATTTGATTGTTTAAGCCTGGAATGTGAGCAGCTCGAAAAATGAGGCGCCTGATGACCTTTGTTAATAATATTAACTGTTGCCTCATTGTCACAAAAAAACTAAATTTTCTAGACCATTGTTTGCTCCACAGAATACCAGCTATAACTATGGGATATAATTCCAACAGAGCGGTGGACATGTTATTATCAGGCAAAAAAAAACCTTGATAACTTTAAGAGGACCTAAAGTGTTTTTCCTCAGAAAGGGGAACACCTAAATCAGCGAAAGTGTGTTTTAAAATCGAAATGCATCTTTCTGCCTTTGCATTTTTATAATCAACTAGCAGAAAATTGTCTAAAAGATGGAGCACGTTTGGTAATTTGCAGTTATTAAGGAGAATCCAACATAGCGCCTCTGATTTTTATTTTTGGACTACTGCGACAGCCAAAAGTGAGCCTGACCGAAAAATAAAATGTTTCCCTCCATTTGATGCCAAATAAATGCCACTGCGATGGATGTAAAGGCATAACTTTAAAGGCATCTGAAATATCTGCCTTTGGAAGCCATCCGCCCCTACCTGCAATTTTTAGGAACTTAATTGCATCGTCAATAGTTGCGTAAAACAGAGAAACGGAGCTAGTGGAATAAGACTGTTGATACTTTGAGCGGCGTCATTATGAGGGGCAGACAAGTCAAAAATTAAGCATTTTTTCCCTGAATATTTTCGAGTAGCAATCCCTATAGGGTTAATCCGAAAAATGTACTTAACTTCCTTTTCTAACAAAGTATCAACAATTTCAGGTTCTTTTACAGCAGAAAGCAAATTATTACAGGAAAACGAAAAATTAGGCAACCATATCAGTCCTGAAAAAAACCTTGAATAAGTCCAGTTATTAAATAATTGACAAAGCAGAGGTTAGGATGATTTCTCAGTGCCTGTCCCAGTTTTGGAACATTGACTAGGGTTGATGGCTTTATTTCTTTTTCTCCTTTTTCATAAAGCGTGTTCGTCTTGGGCACACAGATTTTGGGTGGCCGTCCCCACAGTAACTACAAGCATGAACACATTTACAATGATAAAATTTGCTAACAAATACCTTAGAGTCAACAGTTTGAAAGCCAGACTTAGAGGGTTGAGATTTTGGGCATAGATTGAGAGCGTGAGAATGAAAGCCACAGATTGAGCAGGAGATAGCTTGATGACCAGTGAAATGTCTGCTTATGAGGTTTAAGTCGACAACTGACCAGTCCAATCTCTGATTAAAATGTTGAATAAACATAGCAGCATTTGCAGAGAATGAATTATGATAGTCATAAAAGAGAGTTCCTCCATAAGTCAAAGCCAAATCAGAAATAATTGCTAAATAGGTGTAAGATTTCGCATATGACATCTCTGTAAACACCAAATGCAGCGTTAAATTCAGCTAGTGTTAACATTTTGGAAAGCCGGGGATCGGTGTCTTTAAGCATAACCGATACATCGCCGCAGTCAACAACACATTTCTCACTCATTTCTGAGCACAGCAATATTTTCACAATATTAACATCATTACCTGCAACAATTTGGCTTCTCAACTGATGAGAAATCGCAGCAGCCGGCGGAAAGAATGGAGAGCCTGTAGACACTGGAACTGCACTTCCCATCGTTCTTCGTGGTATAGTCCCCGAATTGATAACGTCATCGTCCTGCAGCAAGGACAGCCGCGCCGGTGCCGTGGCCGATGAGGAGTTCTCAGAAGACTGGTCGGAGGAGAGAAGAATTGCCGAGGACCTTGATGTTGAACCGGACTCCAAAACCTGTATTCTGGAGTTCATTTCGGAGGGTGAAAACTGAATGCTGGACAATACAGACAACACTGGGTCATTGCTTTGGACTGAAGAAGAGTTGACTGCTTGGTTTGTGACTGAACCACCTGCCCTCTTGGGTGCAACATCAGTCAGAGTGGAAGCTAGGTCGATATTCTTTCTCTTCTTTGCCCTTTTTCCGGTCGGAGAAAGGAGGAGGAGGAAAATCTGCTGCTGGGACGTACATTTTTTCACAGAGCAAAGCAAAAAGTTCCTTATGCATAGCTCCAGTCAGTGCCGGGATATCTTGACTATACAAGGTTTCCAGTGAATGATGCTGAGAGGACTATATGATTTACTTGACAGACGTGAGCTCCGACGGACAGAAGCGTTGCTTTCATCTTGAATGGCTTCTTCTGTTTTACTTATTTGTTGCTGGGATTCTTCGATGGATTAAATTTGCCATTGGTCTTCATCATTTGCGGCGGTGGTAGAAATGGTCAGCAGTTGGGTGAGTACTGCAAAATATAAGCGTAATCTCATTGTATGCAAAAAAGCTGCACTTTTGCAAGCAATGCAGTGGAAGCAGCCAAGCATCAGATTGAAAATGCACTTAAATAGGGCGCCCTGTTTGAAGCTGTTAGATCTGGGTATCAGCTGATAGCAGAGCTTGACTACATGGCCTGCCTGAACTGACGCTGAAACGCTATATTTATTCTGTGATATTTTGTGCTTTCTTTCTCTATTTCTCTTTTAATTTGAAGTTTAATTAATTTATTTGTGTTTGTTAGACCTATGATGGCAATCTACAAGTAACTGTATTTGACACGTTATTTGGGTGGATTGGGGGAAGAGGTTTACAAAACATTTAATTATCTGTAAATCTAATATTTTGTTTGCCCATTAGAGAAAATAAAAAAGTATTAATCATAAATAAAACAGATGATTAATGAATATATATTCACATAGCTAGAAATATGAGATAATGTTCTTGTTATTTTTTATTAATGAACTTACTAAACATTACCTAATGATTTACATATGATTGTTTAATGTAAATTTAAATGCTTACAAATGTCAGTAAACCTTCAGTTCATGTGATCTTCATTTGTTGGTCTTTGTTTGTTGTGTAGACCTCTATTTATACATCTTATACATTTGGAGCCAGTGTTGATATTTCAAATCACCAAAACAAACATGTCCCTAATCCGAAAAGGTCTTGCCCCTATTTTGATAGCTCCGCCCCACACATGCGTACACTACCCAGGCAACTATTATGGCAGAATCTGCTGTATTGTCACGGTGTCTGGTCTGTGTTTCCCTGGGTGTCCACTAGTGGTCTCACTTCCCCATAGGCACCTCACCGCAGGCACTACATTTCCCACAAAGCATTGTCCCTTTATCACGGTAATTGCACACCTGTTAATTGCACTCAGGTGACTTCACTTTCATCATCATTTTCCTGTCTATATATTATACTAGAGTCCTAGTTTCCGTCATCCAGTTTCCTCACGTTCCCATCTGTTTCTAGTTTCTTGTTTGTTCATGCTCTGACTGCTTACCTGGATTTTGACCTTTGCTTACTGGATTTTGATTTTTGGATTTCCCTAATAAACACACTGCTCTTGGATCTCTCGTCTCCTGTGTCCAATCGTAACAGAAGGACTCCATCCAATCAGATCCAGCAGTGTGGGATTTTGTCTCCGTTCCCCAGCCAGCATGGAGGAGCAGAGGAGAAGTTTCAGTAGATTAACCACCCACCGTCAAAGGGGGAATGAGGTGGGTGGTGTGGCACAAGATTGCTGTATTTTATGCGGTAGGATTGGGGTATAATGATGAGGCCCTGAAGGACCTATTCAACGGCTGCCTGGATGACCCTTTGCCTGGGTGGGAGATGAAGGGGCTGGAGATTCTGGACTTTTGGGGATTCACCAGTTACCTTCAACATCGTAGTCAATGGGATACTCAGACCACACCCTTCTCTCCAGACACGATGGCTGCCAGCCCAGCGCCACAGCAAAGGTGGCCGCTGGCCCAGCACCACGGCGCAAGGTGGCCACTGCACAAGGTGGCCGCCGCAGGTGACCCTCCAGAGTCGAGTCAGGTTACCGTGGACCCTCCAGAATTGAGTCATGTTCCCGTGGAGCCTCCAGAGTCGAGTCAGGTTCCCGTTGACCCTCCAGAGTCGAGTCAGGTTCCCGTTGATCCTCCAGAGTCGAGTCAGGTTCCCGTTGACCCTCCAGACTCGAGTCAGGTCCCCGTTGACCCTCCAGAGTCGAGTCAGGTCACCTTGAACACTCCAGAGTCGAGCCAGGTCACCGTTAACACTCCAGAGTCGGGTGAGGTCACTGTTAAGACTCATGAGTTACGCACTACCACAGTTAAACCTCAAGAGTCTAGTCAAGTCACCAGTGTTCTTCATGGGCAAAGTCAAGTCACCAGTGTTCTTCATGGGCAAAGGCAAGTCACCATTGAGCTTCATGAGCAAATACAAGTCACCATTGATCTTCATGAGCAAAGTCAAGTCACCAAAGATCTTCATGAGCAAAGTCAGGTCACCAATGATCTTCATGAGCAGAGTCAAGTCACCATTGATCTTCCTGAATCCAGTCAAAACACCACGGATCTACCAGAGTCTCTCCACGTCTCTGCTGAACTACCAGAGTCTACCACCAACTGGTGGAACAGGGACAACAACTAGACAGAAGAGACAGACGAGAATTAACAAACCAACGGATTAATAGATGAATGAAAAACGGGCTTTAATTTAGATACATGAAACTCTGGATGAATTCTCCTGTACGCCAGAGGGAGTTTGAGGTGGACTGCCACCGGACTAATAATCTTGGTGACAGTAAATGGGCCAATAAATTTGGGCGCAAGCTTATTACTAACGGATCGGAGAGGAATATTTTTTGATGAAAGCCATACTTTTTGACCTACGATGTAGATGGCCGGCCTGAACCTTTGTCAATCTGGCCCTGGTCCAGGTGCATTGGCACCTCTGGATAAATGCCTGGGCAGAGGGAACCACGACTTTGGATTCCATACTCAGTGTGGAAGTGGTGGCTGGTACCCTAAACTACACTGAAAAGGTGATAGGCCCGAAGCTGAAACTGGTAACGAGTTATGTGCGTACTCAACCCATGAGAGCTGCTGGCTCCAAGGGGAGGGGTTCTGAGAAACCAAACACATATATTTAATTTACCAAAAAGAGTCACAATAGCTTATTTTTTCAAGTGCAATGTATGGACAGTTAATACTTACAAAACACTAACACTAATGTACCTTGCTGTTCGTGTTTGCTAGTAACACTGAAAAAAACAAAATCACATCTTATGATTTTTAAGAATATTTACTTATTATAAAGTACATTTAGAAAACCAATATTAAAAAAACATAAAATTCACAGCAATATCACTACTAGGTAGAATATTTAATCTAAAAAAAAAAAACACTAGAAGTGTATATGACTGTATCAATGAAAAATATCAAACGATCGCTATATTGCAAACATGAATTTTGCATACATTTTAAGTGCAAAGTAACAATAAGGAAAAGACATTCAATAACAACATTACAAAAATGAATATTAAAGAGTATGAAACTCACAACGATAAAATTGCTAATACAGGGCTCGACATTAAGCTTTTGCATGACCTTTTTATTTTTTTGGCACAAATGTAATTTATTCTGAAACAGTCTCATCAGTGCTCTGTTATACTTTTTAACTTTATGAAGGAACATATTTTTCTAAACTGATTAAATTTAAATGTCTACATTTACGTTGAATTCTTACATGTGATCAATACATTAAATTATTATAAGATATTATCGTTATTATTAAAATGAAATCAGTATCAACAAACTCCATCTGTCCAAATGCATAAATAATGTTATTAGATTAATGTTTTATTTTTTTGACATACAAAATATGAAATGTTGGAAAAATACACTGATACTTTTAAATATGACATTAAACCACCAGTAGGTGGTGGCAAGTCACTGACTTAATGAGTGAATTATTGATTCAACCGATTCGTTAAAACAGCTGATTCATTCAATAAATGAAGCAAGGAACCATTTTTATAAATGGCTCACTGAAGTTTCAAATCATTTTCAAAAAAGAATCATTTAGTAACGAAAGACTTGTGTGTCGCTCAGAGATGCGTGACTGTTCTGCTGTGGTTTTGCTTAGAACTATTTTTGTTTGAAATGGAGGAAAAATGATCCATAATGTGTCTAAAATGTAAGTCAGTTAACATTACTTGTATATTTAACTGAAGATGTATAAAATCAGTATCACATTTGCAATTGAGCTGAAAGTCGGGAAAACATCATTCCTGGTCGTGTGATGTTGCACATATTATACAGTATATTTAGATTTTTTTTCTATCGCAGTATTGTTCATGTTGTTGCGCTAATAGTGTTGATTTCTCCGTGAGTCAGACGGCTGCACAAGCCTCAGCTGACGCGACCTTGATACTGTCAATACATTATACGTTATTAGTCACCGTTTATGCTGAAAGTAATAAAATCGAATCATTCTTGCCAAATTGTGTTGCCCTAGTTATTGTTTGTTATTAAAATTTTGATCAGGTTACTTGTCCGGTCGGGCAAGTATTTTCTTTTACTTGCCCCTTCACAAAATCCACTTGTCCTGGACAAGCATTTATGTCGAGCCCTGGCTTTATAGACCATTTCCAGGTTAAATATTTCATCTCAAAACACTTGAAGTGCATAAGGTAGTAACAATGAAGAAAAATAAACATTGCAAAAAATATATTAAAGAACATGAAATTCCCAACAATTACACCGTTTATGCTGAAAGTAATAAAATCGAATCATTCTTGCCAAATTGTGTTGCCCTAGTTATTGTTTGTTATTAAAATTTTGATCAGGTTACTTGTCCGGTCGGGCAAGTATTTTCTTTTACTTGCCCCTTCACAAAATCCACTTGTCCTGGACAAGCATTTATGTCGAGCCCTGGCTTTATAGACCATTTCCAGGTTAAATATTTCATCTCAAAACACTTGAAGTGCATAAGGTAGTAACAATGAAGAAAAATAAACATTGCAAAAAATATATTAAAGAACATGAAATTCCCAACAATTACTTTGCTAAGTCAAAGATTTCCATGGACAGCAAATTAATCCGTGCAGAATCCGTAAGCAGAGTTTACACTTAACAGTGACATTTTCCCATGTTTTTCTTTTAAAACTTAAATCACTCTACATCCAGTAATTAAATGGTGTGTTCCCCTCCATTGTCAATTACCGTGTTGCTTATTTCTTCTGAGTGTGATTCTGACACCCCTCCCCCTCGCTGTATTATTTTTAGCAAAACGAGCATAAAAGTGATTGGGCTCGTCTGGGAGTGTCACGGTTGGTAAACCGTGATCTCGGGTTGTTTACACTTTGTGGTGGATTCTGTGTGTTCTGCGTCTGCACTGATTAGCTGTGGGCATCTCTGTTAATTGTATCAGCAACAGCTGCCACTCATTACCCATCTCCTATATAATGGCTTGTCTCACGTCTTGTGTTTGTGAGATCGTTGTTTCATGTCGTTGTGTTTACCCCCGTCTGGCTTCTGTGTAGTTTGTGTTGGATGTCTGTGTTTCCCCAGAACCTCATCCACTCTCCGCACGATCACTCAGCCATGGACTCTTACCTTCGGCTCTGTTCCCCGCAGTTCCTGTGCCACTCTCTCCTGCTGCCTCACGCCGTCAACACCCGGACTCCTCACCTGCACTCCATTACCGTCTGGACTTCTCACCGCCTTAATCATCCCTCTGGAGTGTTCCCGTATCATCGTCTTTGTGTGTCTCTGTAACTTTATCTCATCATCTCATTAAATACGTTAACTCGCTATTGTTTCCAGACTGTCCTTTCACCAGTGGCACTGAACGATCTCACCCAACATGGAAGCAGCGAGCACCAACACCCTCACCGATTTCATGCACCACAGCGTCAAGAGAATGGATCAGCAGCAGGAGAGCATCTCTAACACCGGACGCGCTGTCCAAGCGCTGGTGGAACAGGTGTCCGAGCTCAACCAGCAGATCCATCAGCTCACGTCTCCCCAGGACCACTTCCGGCCAGAGCCGCGACTTCCGGCGCCGGAGAACTAAGCTGGTGAGCCAACTTATTGCAGAACATTCCTTAACAAGTGCTCAATGCATTTTGCTCTGCAGCCCCGCACTTTCACCACAGAAGAATCCAAGGTAGCGTTCACGCTCACACTTCTATCTGGCAAGGCTGCCTTATGGGGAACGGCGGTGTGGGAAAATCAACATCCATGCTGTGCCTCGTTCCACCTCCTATCTGACAAGATGAAGAGAGTTTTCGACCGGGCCGCGACCGGCAGGGAGGCCTCCCATCGCCTCTCGGAACTCTGACAAGGACATTCATCTGTCACCGAGTATTCCATCGAGTACCGTACCCTGGCGGCCGCGTGTCAGTGGAACGAGGCGGCGCAGTGGGATAGATTCCTGCATGGGTTATCCGACCGTGTTCAGCAGGAGATCTACCTCCTCGAGCTGCCCCCTACTCTCAACGAACTCATCGACCTGGCGTTGCGGGTGGAGGCCAGGTTTAATCGCCTGGGCCGCCAACACAGTCCTTCCAGACCTCCATTCACTCCCAGTAGGGGGCGCTTGAGTCGAGAGAACATGGTCGGTTCTGTTGACGATCACGAGCCCATGCAGGTGGGTCGAGCTCGGCTGTCCCGGAGGGAGAGGGAACGGCGGAGGTCCCAAGGACTATGTTTATACTGTGGAGGCTCTGATCATAACAACTACTCTTGCCCGGTAAAAGAGTCAGCCTGATAGTAAACCTGAGGCTACTATCGGGTGGGATCTCCGCCGAGAAGTCCTCACCCACATCATCGACCCTCGTGTCATTCCTGTGTCTCTCCCCATCCACGTCACCGCACTCAACGGCCAGGAACTGCCTCATGTCACTCACCATACTGAACCCATCACACTCATCACATCTGGCAACCATCAAGAAACCATATCCTTTTTTCTCATGGACTCCCCTGTTGCTCCCATTGTTTTAGGTCACCCCTGGTTGTTCAAACATAATCCAAGAGTGGAATGGGGTTCTAACACTATCACATTGTGGAGTGAAAGTTGTCATGAGTCTTGTCTGGTTTCTGCCTGTCCTGTTGTTCCTGTTTCTGTTTTTCAGAAGGAGACCATGGCTTTGCCAAACGTCCCTGTTGAGTATCTGGACCTGAAGGAAGTATTCAGTAAGTCCCGGGCTGCTTCTCTTCCTCCGCATCATCCCTACGACTGTGCCATAGACTTAGTGTCAGGTAAATCTCCGCCTAAAGGCAAGTTATACTCTCTTTCTATTCCTGAGAGGGAGGCCATGGAGAAATATATTTCTGATTCCTTAGCCTCTGGGTTCATCCGTCCTTCCTCATCTCCAGCGGGGGCGGGGTTCTTTTTTGTGGGTAAGAAGGATGGTTCTCTGCGACCTTGTATTGATTAACGAGAGCTGAATAACATTACTATTAAGAATACTTATCCATTACCACTCATGTCTTCAGCTTTCGAGAGGTTGCAGGGAGCATCTGTATTCACAAAATTGGATTTACGTAACGCTTATCATTTGGTCCACATCAGGAAGGGGGATGAATGGAAAACTGCCTTTAATACCCCTAGAGGGCACTTTGAGTATTTGTTTATGCCGTTCGGGCTCTCCAACTCGCCCGGGGTTTTTCAAGCACTCGTGAATGACGTGTTGAGAAATATGGTAGATCAGTTTATATATGTTTACCTGGATGGCATACTGATTTTTTCTTCATCTCTCCAGGAACATGTTCAACACGTCAGACGAGTGCTCCAGAGGCTATTAGAGAATGGGCTTTTTGTCAAGGCGGAGAAGTGCGTATTCCATGCACAGTCGGTCCCCTTCCTAGGGTTTATCGTGTCGTCTGAGGGAATATGTATGGACCCTGACAAGGTAAAGGCTGTGATAGATTGGCCATCTCCACATTCCCGTAAGGCCCTACAGCGGTTTCTGGGGTTCGCCAACTTCTATCGACATTTTATTCGTAATTACAGCCAATTAGCCTCACCTCTGACAGCCTTGACCTCCCCCAGTACTCCGTTCAGGTGGTCTGACGCAGCTGAGGCTGCGTTCTCTAACCTGAAGAACCGCTTTGTTTCAGCTCCCATCCTTGTCGCCCCTGATCCCACACGGCAGTTCGTGGTGGAGGTCGACGCATCAGAGGTGGGGGTAGGAGCAGTGTTATCCCAATGTGCTGCTTCAGACGATAAGGTCCACCCTTGCACGTTTTTCTCTCATCGATTATCTCCTGCCGAACGTAATTATGACATTGGCAATAGAGAGTTGTTGGCGGTCAAATTAGCGTTGGAGGAGTGGGGCCACTGGTTAGAGGGTTCAGGGGTTCCCTTTATTGTTTGGACCGATCATAAGAATTTAGAGTACATTAGAACTGCCAAAAGACTCAATTCCAGGCAGGTTCGGTGGGCACTTTTTTTCGGCCATTTTGAATTTACCCTATCGTACCGCCCAAGTTCCAAAAATGTTAAACCTGATTCTTTGTCACGTCTTTTTGATCCCTCCGCCCGTCCCGTTACTCCCGAGTGTATTTTGCCTGAGAAATTAGTAGTCTCAGCACTCGTATGGGAGGTCGAGTCGAAGGTCAAGACGGCCTTAGAAGGGGTAATGCCTCCGTCCGGTTGCCCACTGAACCGCTTATTTGTGCCGGAGGAGTTAAGGTCCGAAGTTGTCCAGTGGGGTCATTGTTCCAACATGGCTTGTCATCCAGGGATAAGTAGAACTAATGGGTTGGTTAGACAACGATTCTGGTGGCCACGTATGGCTCGCGACGTCCGCGATTTTGTTTTGGCTTGTTCAGTTTGCGCCAGTGGTAAGTCATCTAACCGACCTCCTGATGGGCTCCTTCAACCGCTGTCTGTCCCTTCGAGACCCTGGTCACATATCGCTCTAGATTTTGTCACTGCCCTCCCGCCCTCTAATGGCATGACAGTCGTTTTGACTGTAGTGGACCAGTTCTCGAAGGCAGCACATTTCATTCCCTTGCCCAAATTACAGACAGCCAAGGAGACAGCGGTTACTGTTTTAGACCACATCTTTCGGCTTCATGGCCTCCCGGTAGACGTGGTTTCAGACATATCCAAAAGAGTTTTGCAAGTTATTAGGAGCGTCAGTTAGCTTGTCGTCGGGTTATCATCCCCAAAGCAACGGACAATCTGAGCGAGCCAACCAAGATTTAGAGAGGACGTTGAGATGTTTGGTCTCCAAGAATCCTTCTTCCTGGAGTCAACAACTCTCTATGGTGGAGTACGCCCACAATTCGTTGCCAGTGTCAGCTAAGGGCCTCTCTCCGTTTTAGTGTAGTGTAGCAGCCACCAGTAAACAAACCAGCCACTAGCCTTTCCCAGTCTGGAATCTGAAGTCGCTGTCCCCTCCGCTCACGCGTTTGTCCAGAGGTGCCACCGCACCTGGACCAGAGCCTGTGAGACCTGCTCCGGGTGAGGGAGCGCACTAAGGCCAAGGCCGATCGCCACTGGTCAAAGCCTCCCGTCTACGTCGTGGGTCAAAAAGTGTGGCTTTCTACCAGTAACATTCCATTGCGATCTGTTTCTAATAAACTAGCTCCCAAATTTATCGGCCCGTTCACTATCACCAAAATCATTAGTCCGGTGACAGTCCGCCTCAAACTACCTCCTACCGTACAAGAGGATACACCCCGCCTTTCATGTGTCCAAAATTAAACCCGTGTTTTATGCACGTATTATTCCGCCTACTCCGGTTCCCCCGCCGCCGCGTCTCGTAGATGGGGAACCGACTTATTCGGTTAATCACATTCTGGACTCGAGACGGAGGGGATGAGGATTCCAGTATCTGGTGGACTGGGAAGTTTACGGTCCGGAGGAGAGGAGTTGGGTACCTGCTAGGGACATATTGGATCACTCCCTTATTGATGAATTCAATCAGCAGGTAGGCCCTTCTGGGAAATCCAGGAGGAGTTCTTAGAGGGGGTAGGGGGTACTGCCACGGTTGGTAAACCGTGATCTCGGGTTGTTTACACTTTGTGGTGGATTCTGTGTGTTCTGCGTCTGCACTGATTAGCTGTGGGCGTCTCCGTTAATTGTATCAGCAACAGCTGCCACTCATTACCCATCTCCTATATAATGGCTTGTCTCATGTCTTGTGTTTGTGAGATCATTGTTTGATGTCGTTGTGTTTACCCCCATCTGGCTTCTGTGTAGTTTGCGTTGGATGTCTGTGTTTCCCCAGAACCTCATCCACTCTCCGCACGATCACTCAGCCACGGACTCTTACCTTTGGCTCTGTTCCCCGCAGTTCCTGTGCCACTCTCTCCTGCTGCCTCACGCCGTCAACACCCGGACTCCTCACCTGCACTCCATTACTGTCTGGACTTCTCACCGCCTTAATCATCCCTCTGGAGTGTTCCCGTATCATCGTCTTAAACGACTGAAAAAAAGAGCCCAACGAGCCTGCCTAGAATTTAGATGTATGATGTATTCAAGATTTTTGTGAATGGTCCAAACATCGGAACCCCCGAACCTTCCAACCAACAGGTCTCTGTTACCAATGTCATAATTACGCTCGGCTGGGGACAATGGTGAGAAAAATACGCGCAAGGATGCACCCTACCGTCCGTGAGGGAAAGCTGGGATAAAACCGTGCCAACTCCCACCTCTGACGCGTCAACCTCAACCACAAACTGCCAGGAAGGATCAGGGGCAATAAGGATGGGAGCTGAAACGAAATAGGTTTTGAGCTTTGAAAATGCAGCTTCTGCTGCACTAGACCACCTGAATGTCAAATGCAGAAATGTTAATCCATGCATTTATGACCTCAAGGTTAGATTATTGTAATGCTTTATTGGGTGGTTGTTCTGCACGCTTAGTAAACAAACTACAGCTAGTCCAAAATGCAGCAGCAAGAGTACTTACTAGAACCAGGAAGTATGACCATATTAGCCCGGTCCTGTCAATACTGCACTGGCTCCCTGTCAAACATCGTATAGATTTTAAAATATTGCTTATTACTTATAAAGCCCTGAATGGTTTAGCACCTCAGGATTTGAGTGAGCTCCTTTTACATTATAATCCTCTACGTCCGCTACGTTCTTAAAACTCATTTGATAATACCTAGAATATCAAAATCAACTCCGGGTCGGCAGATCCCTTTGCTATTTGGCGCCAAAACTCTGGAATAACCTACCTAACATTGTTTGGGAGGCAGACACACTCTTGCAGTTTAAATCTAGATTAAAGACCCATCTCTTTAACCTGGTTTACACATAACATACTAATACACTTCCCATAACACCCTACATACTTGCTACATCATTAGAAGAGTGGCATCTACGCTAATATTTGTCTGTTTCTCTCTTATTCCGAGGTCACCGTAGCCAATCTGTATCCAGATCAGAGGGTCACTGCAGTCACCCGGATCCAGTACGTATCCAGACCAGATGGTGGATCAGCACCTAGAAAGGACCTAGAACCTAGAGCCCCAGATACAGATCCCCTCTAAAGACCTTGTCTCAGAGGACCACCAGGACTAGACCACAGGAAACAGATGATTCTTCTGCACAATCTGACTGGCCCCCCAACTGAGCCTGGTTTCTCCCAAGGTTTTTTTTCTCTATTCTGTCACCGATGTAGTTTCGGTTCCTTGCCACTGTCGCCTCTGGCTTGCTTAGTTGGGGTCACTTCATCTACAGCGATATTGTTGACTTGATTGCAAATAAATGCACAGACACTATTTAACTGAACAGAGATGACATCACTGAAATCAATGATGAACTGCCTTTAACTATCATTTTGCATTATTGACACACTGTTCTCCTAATGAATGTTGTTCAGTTGCTTTAACGCAATGTATTTTGTTTAAAGCGCTGTATAAATAAAGGTGACTTGACTTGACTTGACCGTAATGTCATACAACCCTCGATAGTCAATATAGGGATGAAGAGAGCCATCTTGTTTTTTTACAAAAAAAAATCCCACACCCGCTGGAGAGGAAGAAGGGCGGATGATCTTGGCTGCAAGAGAATCAGAAATATATTTCTCCATGACCTCCTATTCACTCCAGGACAAGACAGTATTTTTTTCCCCAGTTTAAGTGGGGATTATGGAGCACCTGCCAGGGATGCCCCAAAACCACAGGGGCAGCAGGAGTGTCAGTAAGTAGAAAGTCAATGTTCTCAGAGTGTTGTCCAAAGATTATCAGTTTTAATGAGACTGTGGAATGCATGACAGAGGGTAACGGCTGAACATTAAGTGCCACCGTGGAGATGGGCTGAGAGAGCTCCACCATAGGTATTTTAAGTCTTCTTGCACAATCAATGTCTAGAAAATTACCCTCCGCCCTAGAATGCACTAAAGCCTCACAGTCAAAAGTTAGTGAATGTAAACTCAGCCTTACCGTTAGAAGGGTAACTGAAAAAGAGGATTTATTTAAAGTTGCTCCACCCGTCAGTAACCTCTTACCTACTGGCAGGCACCGGCTTTTACTGGACACTGCAGAACGATGTGACCGGTGGCTCCACAGTACAAGCACAAACCTTTCTCTCTGCATCTCTGCTTCTCCTGCTGTGAAAGACGAGACCTGCCCATTAGAGCTAAAGATTTTTGCCAGAACCCGACTGGATCCGATGGGACCCAACGTGTTCAGTCGGGTTCGGGCTTAATTTATATCATGTTACGCAGGCTTGGGCCGGGCTCGGGCTTGTGCTCCGGTTTGCGAGGTAAAGACGCGGTCATGTGATGTGTTTCGATTAGTGTGAGAAAGATGTGAAAATGGATGCTGAGTAGGTGTAACGGAGGCTTGCCTCTGGCGATTACATTTTGGTTGCACCAGCAACTAAAGTAAACTCTGAAGTGTTGAAAAGTTTGGCCATGTTTATAATGAGGATAATGAGTGAATAATGACACACCATCAGTGAGCGCAGCAACGCGCTGAAGCCCTCTACAGTGGATTCAATAATTTTCCTCCACAAAAACATGTAGGCCTAATCTAATCTCTGTCAGTAAAGGTTTTTTAAATGATAACTAAATATTCATTGAGTCTTAACGCTATTGTTGGCATTATTCTTTTATTAAATGTCAGCTGCTAGTGGCGAAGCAAATCCGGCAGAGCCTTTATATTAAATTCTTTATTACAACTTCCAAGTGGTCTAGTCTACGTTAGTTATGAATAAATTATGTTAAAACATGTATAAATGACTCATTCTTGACACAAGGAAAAAGAGCTGTGTGTGCGCACATTTGAATCGAGCTGTAAAGGGGATCAGGCTTTTAAAAAAGTTGTTAGTCAAAATGTACTCTTCGGGCTCGGGCCGAAACCTGTCGGGATCTCACTCTCGCCAGTGACTGATGACAGGTTACTAAACTGAGTGCAGTCAGGGATTCTCCGTCGTGTCCTCTGCTGGCCACGCCTCCTTAATCTGGCATCCACATAAATCTTGTCTTGATGGTATCCGAAAGTCCGTGTAAGGACAGGTCCCACTGTGCCTCAGAATTCCAGCCACACTCCGCGGCTAAAGTACGAAATTCAATAGAATAATTGGCTATGGTGCGATCCCCTTGTCACAGTTCCACGAGAAGTCTAGCTGGCTCTCTGCCATAAGCAGCATGATCAAATACCTTCTTAAGCTCCTCTGAAAACACTTGGAAGGAGGCGCAGCACGGAAGTCTCTGTTCCCACACGGTGGTTCCCCAGCTAGCCGCTCGTCCTGTGAGCAGGGTTATAATGAAAGCTATCTTCGACTCCTCGGTTGGAAATGATAACGGTTGAAGAGAAATATAGAGGGAGCATTTAGCCAAGAATAAGAGACACAACAGGGGTTCCCCAAGAGTAAAAAGCTGGTGGTGGTAGACGAGGCTCAGGAGAATGGGTGTTTTGATCCACGGCAACTGGTGCAATGGAGGCAGGTGGTTGCTGAGAAGAAACGATCTCCAACTTGAACCGCTGAAACTAAGGGGTAAGCTCCGAAACCTGAGCGACCAGGGCTTGGACAGCATGACTCGTGGACATCATCTGGTCTTCTTGGCACTCCATGCGAGAGTTACTGCTGGTTAAAAAGTCTTGTAATTCTGCCGAGCTCGCTGGATCCATTCTGGTTGGTTCATTCTGTCACAATGATTGAGTCTCGAGATCCAAGTGCGAGGGCAAATATGGTTTATTTTGCATATCTCAGTATAGCAAGCAATGAGAAACATAGGAAGACGATGGCATAACTCCAGATGAATATCATCCAGGCCGCTCAAGCTACAGTGACTCTAACCCAGTGCAGGAATCCCAGGTGGGCGAGGAATAAGGTCCAGATCGCTCAAGTGCAGTAGCTCTAACCCAGCGCAGGAAACCCAGGTGGGTGAGGTATAAGGTCCAGACAGCTCAAACTGGAGTGACTCTAACCCAACGGAGGAATCCCAGGTGGGCAAGGAATAAGATCCAGAAACTATAAACTGGAGGAACAGGAACAACAACTAGACAGGAGAGACCAACGAGAATTAACGAACCAACAACAAGAACAGGATTGCCAGCCAACTTAAAGACCTTCGAGCTAGTTAACCGATGCACACAGGAAGTTTAAGGTGGACTGCCACTGGATTAATGATCTTGGTGACAGTGAATGGGCCAATAAATTTGGGAGCAAGCTTGGAAGTGAACTGATCTTCCAACTTTTTAGCGTAGGCTTTTACCCACTCTAATCTCTTTACTGAGTGTGTTCCTGGCCTGATTGTACAAGACTCTGTCCCCATTTCTGTAGGCATCCTCTTTGGCCTGACAAAGATGTCTGAGTTTCGCTGTAAACCATGGCTTGTCATTTTTGAATGTTAAATAAGTCCTGGTAGGAATGCATATATCCTCACAGAAACTAATATATGATATTACAGTCTCTGTAAGTTCATCCAGATCGGTGGTAGCAGCTTCAAAAACACAATCAAAAACAAATAACATTTATGCACAATCAATTTATTAATTTTGTTGATAGTGATTTCATTTGATTGTTAATAGCCAGCATGTCTTTCTATTCGATTGAATTTATTGATTAAATAAGAACATGACATAAAATGACACAGATATGACAATAACTTTTATAACATTAATAAGCCAACATCTCTGCCTTATTTATTTTTTTGCTTAAAGTTATTTCAGGGTTTTAATCTATCAACAGAATCCTGTTTATTATATTATAATGAATATTTAATATTACATTTAAATTTTGACTATAACCTAGACATGTTGCATATTAATTGTACTATATGAACCTCAAAGCATATGTTTTTGTATTTTGTGTTACTTCATAATGATATTCTATTTTAGAGCATTTGTAGTGTAGGGCCCAAACATAACCTTAAGCCCAGGGGCCCCCGCCCTCCTTAGTCCTGCCCTGCCCGGAACATTTCCCTAACCTAAAGGGAATGTTCTATTTACATTTCAAGAATGTGCCCAGAAAATTCCCAGAATGTTCTCCTAACCTCTTTACTCCGATACTGCTGCTGTGCACCAGTAATTATTCGGCACTCCTTCCCCATAGTAAAGAAAAATCAAAGGAGAGATCTCTTTAACATCTCAAATATTCATCAGAATATTCAGAAATTAGGTTACTTTTAGATTGAATGGAGATTTTTTTGCTTGAGTCTCCTGCTTCTCAAACTTGTCTCCTAAAACAAAAACTCTATTAATCTGAAAATGGTCTCAACAACATCACACACTGTGCTCAGATATTTCTCCATAGCTAGATACTTTGGATCTCTCACATTTGTCTCCCCAAAGATTAGATTAGAGATCTCAAAAACATCCCACACTGTGCTCAGATATTTCTCTTTAGTTAAATAATATGGGGTTCTCATATCTGTCTCGTGTAAACCTTTAAAAGTGAGCTCAACAACTTTATAAAGAGTGTGCATCAAGTTGTTATAAATAGTAATGTGATGCCTTAATCAAAACTGATCTTCATAAATTGTAACCCTTGAGCTTAATTTGCTGAAAGGCACATAAATTGCTTATGATTCAGTCTTGATTATTAATTGACTAATTTGATTATTAATACATGGAAGAAATGTTTGAGCTCATACTGAGGCATTTGACTTGGTGCACACTTTGTAAAATTTTTGACAAATATGAGAGCTCTCGAGTCTTTAGTGTAGGAAAAATACCTGAGCAAAGTGTGTGATGTTGTTGAGATCTCTTCTAAACTTAAGAGGAGGCAAAAGTGAAGGAGATCCAGAGTCTCTAGCCAAGAAGAAATACCTGAGCACATGTGATGTTGTTAAGATCTCTTCTGAGAGCTTTAAAAGAGAAAAATGTGAGAGATCAAGAGTTTAGCTATAAGGAGAAATACCAGAGCACAGTGTGTGATGTTGTTAAGATCTCTTCTAAAGTGTTAAAGAAGACCATTGTGAGAGTGTTTTTGTCTCAGGAGACAAGTTTAAGAAGCAGGAGACTCAAGCAAAAGTTTCCATTGAATCGTAAGGTAACCCCATTTCTGTCTAGGAGAAATATCTGAAATGGTAAAGCGATCTCTTTTTTATGTTATTTTTTCTTCCCTCTGGTTCGCTTCAGTGTCATTTATCTACACCATTTCAATCAAAGACAATACATTGTCATATTTGAAGTTGTTTTATGTAGACAGTGTTTTATTGCACAGTGATTTAACAGGGGAAACCATAACCTTTTATGGCTAGTTTACATACATGCAAAAGTGAGCTGTACAAAACAAAACTTTAATACTAAAAAAACAACTAAAAAACAACAACTGGTACACTAGTGTTACATTTGTAAAAAAAAATATTTTTTTTTAAAAAATTAATACATACAGTAACAATGGCAGAGTACGTGGTACTGTTGTTGCTGCTCAGGAGTTTGCTAATGGTTCTTCAACAAAGTGTAATTCCCTCTCATAGATTCACTTCACTGCTGCGATGGCGTCATCGCTATGGGAACACCTCCATGACGAATATCTGAAGCCCTTATACCATCATGCCAATTTATTGGCCATTAGCGCTTAGCACTGCCCCGAGCATACGTATGCTCATATATGTGTGCTGAGTGTTATTTCATCATACCCGTCAGAAAGAGGTTGTTTTAAGCCATCTATTTATATATAGCAGTTTACTCTGAGTTTTCCGATAAGTATTGATGCAAATTAAACGGACTCATAAGGAAACAGGTAGGAAGACCACTTTGCAGCCTTTATCTATTGTTGTATCTGCGATATCTGTGGTTTTTAGCAAGTTGTGCTCTGAGCTCGCTCTTTTTCTGAGGAAGGAGAGATGTTCATTTAACCAGTTTTGTGGTTGCTGAGGCACCGCATGAGCGGTGAAGGTGACAGAGAGTGAGAAAACAAATTAATCCCTTTCTCTGTCGCTGTCTTCCCCAGATTGTGTGCATTCATCAGAAGAGCACTTTGTGAGTCAGGTGGTTATCAAATCTCATTCCAGAAGCTTGTAATTGATTATTTCGGCTGCGGATTAGACGATGCATACTCACAGCAGTCTTCGGCTCTTGAGCTTGCAGGTGACACAAGCTGTAGATATAAGCTATGGGTTAAGGGGTGAGACTACTGATATAAGATCCCCGTTGCTCTACTCCATAGGTCACTAACAGGCAGACCACGAGTTAGACGGAGAAAGGGAGAGAAAGAGGCGAGTGAGACGGAGAAAGTTCAGAAAAAGACAAGTGAGATGGAAAAAGGGAGAGAAACAGGCTAGTGAGACAGAGAACGTTTAGAAAAAAGACGAGTGAGATGGAGAAATGGAGAGAAACAGGCGAGTGAGACGGAGAAAAAGAGGAATACAGACAAGTGAGATGGAGACAGTTTAGAAAAACACGATTGAGACAGAGAAGAAAAGCCGAAAAGAATACACATCACACCTCTATTTATCAGTTTGCACTGGCTACCAATAGCTGCTTGCATAAAATTCAAGGCATTGATATTTGCCTACAAAACCACCTCTGGCTCTACACCCCTTTACCTTAATTCATTACTCCATCCCAAAGAAGCACAAAGTCACTTTTACAGACTTTTAAATTAAATGTTCCCTTCTGGTGGAATGACCTGCCCAACTCAATCCGAGCAGCTATATATATATACAGTACAGACCAAAAATTTGGACACACCTTCTCATTCAAAGATTTTTCTTTATTTTCATGACTATGAAAATTGTAGAGTCACACTGAAGGCATCAAGGGCTATTTGACCAAGAAGGAGAGTGATGGGGTGCTGCGCCAGATAACCTGGCCTCCACAGTCACCGGACCTGAACCCAATCGAGATGGTTTAGGGGCGAGCTGGACCACAGACAGAAGGAAAAAGGGCCAACAAGT
Source organism: Carassius auratus (assembly GCF_003368295.1). Taxonomy (NCBI): domain Eukaryota; kingdom Metazoa; phylum Chordata; class Actinopteri; order Cypriniformes; family Cyprinidae; genus Carassius; species Carassius auratus. Next base: position 29,216,086 of record NC_039272.1, read on the forward strand.
GCTATGCATCTCTCGGTGAACTCCTTCAAGACTGTTGGAAGAAAATTTCAGGTGACTACCTCTTGAAGCTTATCAAGAGAATGCCAAGAGTATGCAAAGCAGTAATCAAAGCAAAAGGTGGCTACTTTGAAGAACCTAGAATATGACATATTTTCAGTTGTTTCACACTTTTTTGTTATTTATATAATTCCATATATAATTCCACATGTGTTAATTCATAGTTTTGATGCCTTCAGTGTGAATCTACAATTTTCATAGTCATGAAAATAAAGAAAACTCTTTGAATGAGAAGGTGTGTCCAAACTTTTGGTCTGTACTATATATATAATGAATATATATATATATATATATATATATATATATATATAAATTTTAGTTGAATACCCCTGCTCTACTCCCTCCCTGGATTAAGTGTTTCTCAAGTTTATTAAACAACATGAGAGGCACTGAAATTTAGGACGTTAATTCGCACTGGTTTTTACCACTTCAAGCTACCAAGCATTAGCTTGCCCGACTAATTTTTTTTTTCAACTCCGCTGCTGCATTAAACTGAAACAAATAACTGGAAAAGCTCACATATTTCTTACAGCATATAATAACAGTGATTAGGCAGTTTTTTCCCTCTCTCTCTAACATTACATGCTGCACTGTACTAATGCAGATAGGTTCATTTGATTTAACGCTTATGTTAACACTCGTTTGTGTACTGTTTTTAGACGCAGACTCCAAGGAGTCTTAAAGCAGATGTTTGTTGTGCACTATGATTTGGCGCTTCGTGCTACCAAGCATTAGTTGTCTGACTACTTCCCTCAGCTCCACTGCTGCGTTGAGCTGAAACAAGTGGAAGAGCTAACGTGTTTCAGAGTATTCTTGTGCATTTGAATTATCGCTTACACTTTCAGCTATAATTTTGTGTACTGCTTTTAGGCGCAGACTCTAGCAATGGCTTGCATGACTTATTTCTCTGTTCTTTTCAGCTCCACTGTTGCATTAAGCAGGAACTTAGTATGAATTTTCGCAACGTACAAGGATAGACAGGGACTATAGTACAGGGTCTATGTTGACATCCAGCTCCCATTCTTGATGTTGGCATGCCTGATTTCAGTATCCGTTTCGGTTTCAGAGGTTTTTCCTGCAACTTAGGGGTTTCAGGGGCTCATGAGGGAGTATCAGGGTGTCTTATGGTTACACCATCCAGCTTCTATGGGTTGATTGGATTTGCATTACCTAACCTTATGCTTGGAGTAAGCAATTTCAAGATGCTGACGCAGAAGTTCATCCTGTCTCTATCTGAACCAGAGATTGTTTTGTCGATCTAAGGATGTGTACTTCTGCATCCAGATCGTCAAGAGACACAGGAAGTTCCTCAGGTTTGCTTTTGTACTGTAGCTTGCCAGTATTGTATTCTTCCATTGAACTGGCCTCAAATGCATGGTGAATGGATGCGTATCTGGCCCTGTCTGAATTTTTAATTAACTTGATGATTGGCTGATATTAGCTGATTTTGACATCCCCATCAGTATTTTTTGAACTAATTGGTGTGACGCCATAGCTTAGCTGTAATGTGTTCCTGTCTCTTGGCAGAGATTACGACACTATTCTTAATTCTAGGGCTTCCTCCACAAGACACTGTATGCCCTTAAGTGGACACAATCTGGACCCACTCTATTACCATGTAGGTACCAGCCAGTGGTTTATGTGGCTGCCATATCTGCTGAGCAATACCCATAGAGGTGTTTCAGCGGAATGTCACCCTCTGGTTTCCCGTTTCTTGCAGGGACGAGAAATCTTAGGCCTTTCTGCCCAACACAAATTTTTTTTTGCCACTTATTTTTTCGGCTGGAAGGCTTTGCAGGCCATACATTTGAGTGTTTAAGTCTGTCAGATAACTTTGAAACCTTAAGCAGTTTTTAGGTAATCCTATACTCTTTTAGAGGACTGAGGATCTACTCATTCAGCTCCTCTTGTATGGACTTTGCCCTGGGGCTAGTTAAGTCTTACTGCTTCCTAGGCCTAGTTAATCCTAAGGATGCTTCAACTCATAGATAGTGACTATACGTGGTGACTATATGAGGTGCATGGTCATTCTACAAAATGGCTTCTTATCAGACTCTCTTTAAAGTGCCTTTGATGGGAGATGCCTGTGCTGTGGCAGGTTAGTCCTCTCCTAGCACTTTCATGAAGTTCTACTTGTCTGGATATGAGGATAGCACTAGGATCTCAGGTCTCTTGCGCTTGAGCAGACTCTTTCATCGGTCTTCCAGCTATCTAAGGTATGTCAGGCATGATGGTATTGCGTTCCCATAGCGAAGACGTCATCACAACATTGAAGTGAACCTATAAGGGGAACATCTCAGTTACCCATGTAACTTTGTTTCCTGAATATAACCATGAGATGATGTGATGCTGGCCATTCCCTACCTTCGACAGCGCTTCCTTCGTCATAGTGTAAAATTCAATGAAATAGCGTGCAGCACGAATAAATATGAACATATGGGACATATGTTCTGGGTGGTGCTAAGCACTATTGGCCAATAAATTAGCATGATGGTATAAGGGCTTTCAGACACTGGTCACACCTGAGGTGTTCTCAAAGCAATGACGACATCGAAGCATCTCATTCCCTATTCAGGGAACCAAGGTTATATATTGTACATAACTAAGATTATTTACTCCACCAATATTATAACCAACAGCGGAGACGCATCATACAGTATGCAACATATAATTGTCACTTCCCTCCAGGTATTGTTAACTAACAAGGTAACAGCACAAACTACTGGCCTGGCATACGAAATACAGTCTTTTTGGTAGTTTTCATGGATATGTGTAAATGCATATCATTTTGAAAACGTTGTCATGTAAATGTAAAACTTTTTAAAAATGCAAGGGAGAAACTTTTCAGTTTTTGACTACATCGTTGTCGTGTAAACGTAGCCTAATATATTTACGTAAAGTACCCCTGCGATTTTAAAATAAATATTTAATAATGGCGGTTCTCTGATGTTGGTTAATGTTATTTTAAAATTATTTATTTTATTTTTTATTTTAAGTTATGTTGTTAATTTCAACAAATGGAATCTTTTTTCTTTTTCTATTTTTATGTCAATATGGTACAAGATTATCCTATTTAAATCAATGTGAGAAGTATGGTCAAAAGTAATCTAAAAGTAATCTGATTATACAACCTGAAATCATGTGTAATGTAATAGATTATTTTACTAACTACAATTTCTGTCATGTAATTTGGAATCAGCAATAGATAAAAATGTCAAGTAATTTACCCTGATCTGGAGGTAAATCTGGCCCTGCTCTACCTTTGCACTGGCATTTCAGGAGACCTTATGTTGTTTTTTCTCCCAAATTCCACTGCTGCTTCTTTCATTTTTTCAAAGCAAAAACACATTCTGTGTGATTTTTGAATGCCTTTTAGAATGTCCTGTGATGGGGCCCCCACGGCACCGCTGGGGTTGTCAAGTACGCTACCAATTATCACCGTTTCTGCTGAGGGAGCTCTTGCTCCCTAATTTGAGTGTGCTTTTCACCATGTGATAAAATTAATGTGTGGTGTGAGTCATGCTGAATGCTGAGTTGGCAGTCCGGCCATTGTGTAAAATTTACCAAAGTAGCCCAAGCTGGTGTGATTTAATGAAGTTTTCTAATTTCTATAATCATGGTTCTGCATATACTGAATAAGGTAAGGGTGTAGTTATATTCAAGCCATATAAAGGCATGAAGATATCAAATTCATAGTAAACATTTTTTCAAATATGTCATTTTGACGATCAATTATGAAACTTAAACTAAATTAGTGATTGCAACGGGAGCTTATTTTTTTCATACACAAACAACAATTGCATACAATAACGGCCAAGGGTTTAAAAATACAAATTATAATCACTAAATTATAAAAAACTAAATACTGTCACGTTCATAGTAAAAAAATAATAATAATAATTCAAAATAATCTGTTAATTAAAAATTAGAAACATCCATCTGATAAAATAATTGTTCCTTTAACTTCTTTCTCATTTGATAAAGTGAAAGAATGCCTGAGCAGCAGTATAAACATCTCTTTCAAAATAAAACCTATGGTACCTTGAATTAATTTCACAGAGCTACCTCCATCTGCATTAAGAGATTTTATGGCATCTATAAATATATATATTACAATAAATAAATAAAATAGTAATATATATAGTAGTATTATATATAGTATTTATATATATATATATATATATATATATATATATATATATATATATATATATATATATATATATAAAATATTATTAAATGTCACGGTCACGGATACCTTTCCAATGTAAGTTAAATATTAATTGGGGCTCTTAATGAAGTTAACACAGTAGAGTCAGATGAGGAGGAAAAAGCTTTCCTAGGTACAGTCCGTTCAGAGGGTGAACCATGGTTAATCAACCTTAAAGTGAATGAGCACACAGCTGTATACAAAATAGATACAGGGGCAGATGTAACCATGCTATCTGAAGATGTATTTCAGAAAGGGCAGTTTCCAGGGATAGAGAGAGCAAAGAAAGTGCTGCAGGGTCCAGGTCTGACGCCCATCACGGTGAAGGGGAAATTCACAGCCACTATAGGAACAGACAGTCATTAGAAGAATGGCATCTACGCTAATATTAGTCTGTTTCTCTCTTATTCCGAGGTCACAGTAGCCACCAGATCCAGTCTGTATCCAGATCAGAGGATCACTGCAGTCACCCAAATCCAGTATGTATCCAGACCAGATGGTGGATCAGCACCTAGAAAGGACCTCTACATCCCTGAAAGACAGTGGAGACCAGGACAACTAGAGCCCCAGATACAGATCCCCTGTAAATACCTTGTCTCAGATGACCACCAAGACAAGACCACAAAAAAAGACAGATGAGTCTTCTGCACAATCTGATTTTGCTTCAGCCTGGAATTCAACTGCTGGTTTCGTCTGGTCAGAGGAGAACTGCCACCCCCCCCCCCAAAAAGAGCCTGGTTTTCCCAAGTTTTTTTCTCAATTCTGTCACCGATGGAGTTTCGGTTCCTTGCTGCCGTCGCCTATGGCTTGCTTAGTTGGGGTCACTTCATCTACAGCGATATCACTGACTTGATTGCAAATAAATGCACAGACACTATTTAAACTGAACAGAGGTGACACCACACCGGAAGTGTATGTAGTCCCGGGTCTGAAGTTTAGCCTACTGGGACGTCCAGCTATACAGGCATTAGGGCTAGTGGCTAGAGTAGACATAGTGGCACTGGATTCAGTCGAGAGAGTCAAGGAGCAGTTCCCCATACTGTTCAAAGGGCTAGGGAAGATGGAGGGTGAATACAAGATAGAGCTTAAAGTAGGCGCCAAACCATTCTCCATATCAACCCCACAACTTATCCCGCTGCCTCTCATGTCTAAAGTAAAAAAAGAACTCACGCGCATGGAAGAGATGGGGGTAATCTCAAGGGTTGAACAACCCACAGACTGGTGCGCAGGTATGGTCACTGTCCCAAAACCAGGCAAAGATGAGGTGCGCATCTGCGTGGATCTCACCAAATTGAATGAGTCAGTCAAGAGGGAGAGACATATGCTCCTGTCAGTCGAACACACACTTGGACAGCTAGAGGGTGCCAAAGTATTCTCAAAAATTGATGCAAACTCAGGGTTTTGGCAAATTCCTCTCTCCAAGGAATCCGCTTTCCTCACAACGTTCCTCACTCCCTTTGGGAGGTTTTGATTTAACCGCCTTAATGCTTTGGCATATCCTCAGGACCTGAACACTACCAGAACAGAATGTCTCAGATATTGGAGGGACTCGATGGTGTTCTGTGCCAAACGCAGACGTGCTTGTGTACAGAGACACACAGACCCAGCACGACAGACGACTGCTTGCAGTACTGGGGAGGCTGCAGGAGGCATGCGTCACGCTGAGAGGTGAGAAATGTGAATTCTCAAAAGGGCATGTCAAATTTCTCGGACAGATCATAGATGCAGCTGGCGTGGGAGCAGATCCTAACAAAGTGAGGGCAGTGACCGACATGGAGGAACAAGAGGATGCGAGCGGAGTGAGATGATTCCTCGGAATGGTGAATCACCTGGGAAAGTATTTACCACATCTAGCAGAAAAGACAGCCACAGGACCTGTTAAAGAAGCAAAACGTGTTTCAGTGGAGGCATGATCAACAAAGAGCATTCAGCAGCATCAAAGAGGATCTGAGCACGCCACCTGGGCTGGCTCTCTACAACGCAAAAGCGGAGACTGTCGTCTCAGCTGATGCGTCATCCTTTGGACTGGGAGCTGTGCTCCTCCAGAGACAGGAGGATGGACACATCAAGCCAGTCGTGTATAGCTCCAGAGCACTCACAGACACTGAGAAAAAGTACGCACAGATTGAGAAAGAGGCTTTGGCAATCACATGGGTGTGCAAGCGTTTCTCAGACTTCCTGGTGGGCATTCACCAGGTTGAAATGGACCACAAGCCTCTGGTCCCATTACTAGGCTCAAGGAGCCTGGATGAGCTCCCGCCGCGCATTCAGAGACTCCGAATAAGACTGATGGCTTTCAAATTTTCCATCTCCCATGTAGCCAGCAAGAAGTTGGCCACGGTGGATGTGCTATCAAGGGCACCGTAGCGAGACAGAGGGCTGTTCACGGTGAAGGGGAAATTCATGAAATAAGGGAACATCAAGATTGTGATGAAATACTGAGCCAAGTGAAAAGGTACTGTACTGAGGGCTAGCCAGACAGATCCACAATAGACAGAGCTTACCTAGGTGCTGACTTGTTTCAGAGAAATGATAACCAGTATCTATTAGTGGTAGACTACTTTTCCCGTTTCATTGAGGTAGCTAAACTTACATCTACAACTTCATTAGCAGTAGTGGAACATTGCAAGTCTATCTTTGCCAGGCATGGCATACCGTTTGAGGTCATGACAGATAATTGACCCCAGTTCTCATCTGAATGCTTCACTCAGTTCGCAAAACAGTGGGGGTTCACACAAAGAACGTCCAGCCCCAGATACGTTCAGAGCAATGGAGAGGCAGTTACAGGCCCCTCCAGAAAGAAAAAGACCCATATCTAACTTCAACAAAAGACACAGAGCTCAGAAGCTCACAAAACTGAATCCAGGTGACCATGTCTGGGTAAAGGACATAAAGGAGAATGTGACAGTGATAAGACGGGCGGAAGCACCAAGGTCATACATCATTGACACTCCCAGAGGAAACCTGTGCCGAAACCACCTCGTCTCTACGCTAGTGGCGCCAGCAGTGCAGACCATCCTACTAGAGCCAGAGCAATCTACTGGTCAGCCAGTGAGGCCAGAGCATGCAGAGCAGGGCCCAGTTCAACCTTGCAGTCCTGAGCCTCTGGCACGTTACCCTGCAAGAGAGAGACAACCTCCGTGGTACCTGAAGGACTTTGTGGTTAACCTCTTGGCCAGCACAAAGACGTCCTCCTCCTCAACTCCTTTCAACTTGCATGTGTCAGTGTTTATGAATAGATTAAATGAAATGGGACAAATTGAATCTTGACAATCTATGTAATATTATAAAGATCTAAGCCTTAAGCATCGACGACAGATTGCTGTTTTTCAATGGAAAGCTTATAAAGACTGCATTTGCTACATTTGTGTAAGCAGTACACATAAAAACATGACCATTAGAAACGCTGTACATACCTGATCCGTCGTAATAACGATTCATAAACACATCCACCCCTGTAGATCCCGGTTTAGTTAGAAAGGTGAGGGACCACTGAACGACATCTCATGAAGCACGTTTAGTCCAACGAAGCAATAACGTTGTAATATGGATCATAATTCCTTTGTTTACGTTTCAGTTCTTCAGCGACAGCTGATGGAGGCGGAACTTATAGTGATCACCTTTTCTTTGTTTGTTTTTTTTTCAACAGTTTTTATATTTGTGAGTTTGTTTTATGTTGAATGTGAATGTATCTGCATGATTACCATCTGTTTGAGTGCAAATCAGCCCAAATCAGCTCGCTATTGCTGTATGATCACGGCTATCAAAGTGAACGCGTCTATGTGAATAGAGAGAGTGGATTACTTACTTTATGGCACATTTGTGTTATTACCATCTGTAGAAGTGGCCATCAGCACATCAGCACTTATTTGCACCATAATTCATTGTTAATGCTGTATTTCGAGCAATCTCATGATTTCCTGTAATTGGCAAACAAAGTTAAATCTTTTTTTATTTTTCTTATTATTCTTATTTTTTTTAGTCCAATTATTCTTATTGTATTTTTCTAGTGCTCAAATAAATCACTTATATGATGTCTAAGTTTCTGTCTAGTGTTTTATAATTGAAAAAAAAAAAAAAACTATGCAGTGGTATGTTTACTAACTAAATAGTTTATAGAAGCCTTCAATACTGTTGGGAAATATATTTTTGTATATTTGGAGGGTGGGGGGTGTAGACATAGTCTCAGAAAAATATTTGCAGGAGTCTCATTTTTCATGATATCTTTTTCAGACTTGAAATAGAAACCCATGAGACATGTGGCTTTCAACCCACTTCTTTTCTAGATTGCTCCAGGACTCATTTAATGTATTTTTATATATATATAAAAAAAAAAAAAAAAAAAAATATATAACTTAAATATATATATATAAGTGTGGTAAAAAAAAAAAATTCAAGGCACCTCAGTGTCTATAACTTTTAATATTTTTGAGCATTAATCAAATCTGGTTGATAAAAAGTAAAGCCCAAAGGGTCTTCTTTCCAAAGACACCAAAATTATGTTTGTAAGACACTGAAGTAGGAAACTATTACAATTATAAGTTAGGTAGTAGAGCACTTTGAGCTGTGAGTCCCATAATGGGGGGTGCTGGCTAACAGGTTAAATAGCGGGTACCCCTGGTGAGACTGAGTGATTTCTACTTGGCAGAATAAACCCCCACACTCAGTAGAAGGATTGGGCAGTCTACCCCACCTTCTTAGTTCAGATTTTCAGTTAGTGTTCATTTGCTTATTGTTCATAAGATACCATTTGATTTACAGTTGTAAAGGAATATTTGAGAAAAAGACAATGGGTTATGTTGTCTTATGCATAGTGCGAGAGTTTGAATTGGGAACAGTTAACTTTTGATATAGTTCATTTAATCTTGAGTTATATATCAGTACTACTGATCTTAGAAAGGGGTATGTAGTGGTAATGGATTTTATTGGACACATGATGTGACGTTGCCCCCTTGTGGTTAGGTGGGGGAGTGGTAAACTAAGCACTTTAATAAAGTTATGTTTAGAGAGCACACGTTGGACTTGTGTCTCTGTTCATTAGTTAAGTTAGATCCACTTAACTCTACATTAATAATAATTAGATATTACATATAATTAAGTAGTAAAACAAAGTGCTACACATTTTATTGCTGCATAGACTAGTATATTTATTTTGTACAACATTTGGAACCGCTTTTTATCACTTAATTAGAGGCACCACAAATTTTAAATGGGACTATTGAACAGACATGTATAAGTTGATTTTAAAATGGAAAGTATTTCAATATATAAAATATAGCTATGTAAACACTTAGCATTTTTTACAATACGATAAGTCTGTCCCATCAGGTAATGAAAGTTTGACACACACTTGAGGTCTTCATCCTCACTTGAACACTTGGGCCAAATACAGGAAATACGTCACAGAAGTAGTCAAGCGCAAAGACCGCAAGTGTGGGTAATTTACATGTAATTTACCATAGACATATAAATACTATTTATTTATATGATTTGGTCAAGCATAATGACATACATCCGAGTAATCGAGACTGAGGGAAGAAAGCGAGTGAAGGGTATAAAAAAAAGAAAGGAACTCAATTCTTGACATCTCCTTTCAGGAAATATAGATCACATGATCACATCAGTTTCCTGTTTACTACTGGCTCTGGTTAAAGTTCCTTAGCTATATCCAACACGGATAGTGTTCTTCTCAGCATTACAGCTCGTCTTTGTGCCTTTACACACACCTGACAGTTTTGGCGTTTTAAACAACACTGTATGTTTTGTCCCCAGATCGCAATTAAGTTGATTGTAAAATTCAAGGATAAAAAGCGCGTGAAGACTTAAAATCGTGTGGATTTCCTGTTTGATTGGTTACCGGGTGTTGATATTATTTTGTGGCATGCGGTATTTTGACGAGATTGCTGAAAAAGAAACTACACACCGAAACGTGGGGTTCATTATAAATGAATTGCAAAACTCTTTCTTTTTGTTGATTGGAGAAATTATTGCAGTTAGAAGCCTTGAAGTCTCTCGCGTGTCAAGTACCGTCGGTAACGAGTTATTATTTGATTACCAGTAACGTTACTGTGGAGCGGAATCATCCCGCCAGGACCCTGAACTCGAGACGCGTCACCGGCCCCGGCGCCTTGAAGCGGGCGGTGAGGACAAAGCTTGCCCTGAAGGGATGGCCTGGAGGATCCTATCAAACCCAGGGAACTGCGCTATTTAAGGAAGGCCGGGTTCGAATCGATCAGAAGGCGGATGACAGCTTGAAAATGGCTAGCCGGAGCGAGCAAATAACCGATCTGATCTGTGTGTTCTCAAAGAGTCAGTACAGAGCAAAGGAGGTCACCCCATCGGTAAGAATGAAAACATTGAACATCAGTCAATTCCTTCCTATACTACAAAGCATATGTTAAATTGGCCAATGGCATTTAAAATTGTCCAAAAAATTCTAGGCATTTAAATTGGTTTTGAGGCACAGCAACTAGAATCAGCTCATGTGACTTTAAGAGACTTAGAGTCTTTTCTTTTCAAAGTCACATAATAAATGTTATACGTGTTATTCCTTTATTTTACCTTTTTTAAAAATGAAAATGCTGGTGTTCTAACGCACCATAACAGTAGTTAAAACTAACCCACAACCCGTAAGACTGATTTATACTTCTCTGTAACCTAAAGTGGACCTCTTCAAAAATGTAACCATGTCCTGTCTGTATTGACCACAGTCATTTTTCCACAGTTGTAATCGGTCATGCTAACCAAGAGACCTCAAAGGGCATGCATGTGAACCCCTTCTAAAAGGGATGTGCACATGGGGCCTGCAGGTGTAACTTACTTGCAGAATGGCACAAACACACCATTGCAGAAGTATAAATGCAAACAGTCATATATGTTCTATATATGTTGTAGTGTATCGTATATGTTATTAAGAACCACTGGTCTACACTATGGCTCAGTGTTGTGTTTGACTCAGACCTGTGTGTGTTCAGAACTGATTTAAGTACAGGGGAATAATGTAGGTTATGTTAAAATGACATTCATAGGCAGTTGTTAAACTGGTTGCATAGTTAAACAAATTTGTACAATTAAAATTATTATCTTTTACTGCAAATGTGAATAAACACTTGCGTCTTTTAGCACTGAAATTTGCAAAATAAAGGTGGCTAAACCATATTAAACAACAACTTCATTCTGCTATTTAACTGTTAAAATTTAGAATATTGTCAAATTTGTCTTTAAGAAAGTATTTTCGTAACGTTAGCATGTAATTTCAGAATGTTATTTAAGAATTGACACCAAAGTTACCCTATTTGACCAAGAGCATTATTTCTTCATCATCCAAAAAAGTAAATAATTTTAGTTAGGAGTCATATCTGTTTCCGATTGTTGCTGAAGTTAGAGGGTTGAACTTGCTCTTGTTTTTCTGATGACATGATCATATTTTGCTTTATGAAAGTTTCTTTAAAAAGCGTTTAAAATTGTATGTATGTATACTATATGTATTTTCAGGTAGAGAGAATAGAGGAGCACTGTTTGGAGCTGTTTGACCGGGACTACAAGTACAGTATCATCCATAACACCAATGGGGAGGTGTGTGGTCACTACCCACGGAAGATTGTGTTTCTGGAATATGAATCTTCAGACAACATTAAAGAGAGGTAAGAACATAGCTGTCTCTTTTAGTCTACTGAACAATGGACTTTTAAAATTGACTATTTTGACAACATAACTTACTACTAATTTGTCTACTGCGAAGTTGTTGGCCAAACACACAGTTTATTTAATTTCAGTCATTGTCAATTGTCAAACGCACTTGGTCTTGTTGGTGTTGTCAATCTGGCAACCCGTATGTGCATCAAGTCTGAGGAGGAGGGGCCGGCTGGAGAAGAAAAAAACAGTACATTTTAAATAATGAAATCAAAGCAGCTCTGGTTTCGAAGAACCAAGGCAAGGGGCAGTCATGGCCTAATGGTTAAAGAGTCCGACTTGTAACCAAAAGGTTGCTGGTTTGAGTCTCAGGTCCAGCAGGAATCGTCGGTAGTGTCAGGAGTGAATAATCAGCACTCTCTTTCACCCTCAATACCACGACTGAGACCATTGAGCAAAGACATTGAATCCCCAGCTGGTACCTGGGCGCTGCAGCAAATTCACAAAGTCCGAGTATGGGTCACCATACTTTGCCTCACGTCACTTGGATTCTGACAATTCTTTGACAACTCTTGAACTATTACCCAGATACCATTTAGAATTTTTTTTGTCAACTTTAAATGTAGGTGAATTTGGGGCTTTCTTGAAAGAGAAGCTATCTAAAGTTATGTTAGCATTAAATCAGGATCTTGCATTTGAGATTATAGAGTTCCATTATATGAGTCTGCATTTATTGCTGTTAACTCAAATGTTAAAATAAAGACATGTAATCTTAGTGTAGCTACTCAAACGAAAGTAGCCTACCTACTTTGATAATCACTTACTGCATTGTAATTGTCTTTTAATTACTGGTATAGAAATGTTGATCTGCTTTGTTTAATGTAACTACACCGCTTGTCTCCTTTGATAGTAATGTCACATTTGTAGTTAAGAATATTGTGGGAAGACTGCATGGTTTTCTAACTGCAGGCTAATATCTGTGAATGAAATCTGAAGACATACCTTTTTGTTGTAATGTTGACATTACTGTTTCTGTTAATTGGCCATGTGGGAGTTCTTGGCTGATTGTGTATCGAATGGTTAAATATCAGTTTATATATTGTTCTGTAACCAGTGTATACAAATGTTGTTGTTTTTTTTTCTCTTCACCTATGTTCAGCTTTGAGAGTACTGTGCAGATCAGTAAGTTGCAGGATCTGGTGAACCGTAGTAAGATGGCTCGCTGTAGAGGGAGATTTGTCTGTCCAGTCATCCTCTACAATGGAAAGGTAACTATCTTGCCACAAGCAAATTGGAAAATTTTCAGTGAACAATTTGCTACATAGAATTGTTTTGGACCGCCAGATGCTTTTTGTTGGCGTTTAATTTTTTTGTAATAGATTGTGATGTTATAGTTGTAGGACATGCCCCTGTTAGACATTTGGACATTTTTTTTTTTTTTTACATTCAACCACATTGTTACACCAGCTTTCAACATTCTAGACTGTTTGTGCTGCCTCTAAATAGTCCAATCAGCGTTGTGGCACTTAAAGAATTAGGACAACCAAGACCAAATTTAAACATCAAACTACAGTAAAGTAACTACAAATGGCGGGAAGTCGTATAAACGAGGATTTTCGAGGACTTGGTATGAGCAGAGAAAAAGGCTAGCAGGCTGCGAAGTAGCTGACGCTTTATTCTGCTAATTTACCACTGCATTTTGTTCCATCGCGGGAGCATGACGGACATCGCATGGACAACTACAGGTGTCACTGACATGCATCATCTCTCGGAGAAGGTGAAAAAACACGAAAGAGCAAAGATTTTTTGGAAAAACCACATCCTGGCGTCTTCATTTGCTGCTGAATTGTGTTAACACACATATAGATAACATAAGGAGAGCAACCGATTGATTTCTAATGTCAGTTTATTTTTAATTAATACTATAGTAGTTCAGTTCCCTTTACATCTTTAACTAGCCGTTAATTTATCAACTGAATGGGTGACCTATCCTCATTATTCGAGCAAACATTTGCCCCCCCTTAGAGAATTGGCAGGAGCCGCCACTGCATTTGGATATATTGATAGTAGATAGTAGACCTTTGACTTTGAAGGTTGGTATAATTTTCTAGGAAATTCTAACCAGCCAGAGTCCTCTGTAGTTTTAATTTGATTAGATTTAACAGGGACATGTGTTTCTGTTTTAGTTCTAGTAACCTGTTCTTTTTTTTTTCTCTATTATCGTAGCATGTGTGTCGATCATCCACACTAGCAGGTTGGGGCGAACTTTATGGACGAACTGGATACAACTACATTTTTTCAGGTACACACACATTGCTATATCAGCATCGAAATGATGTGTCAAAAGTTGACAAATATTAACTTGACACATGCTGAAAGTACCCTGAGATGTGATGCAACTGCCAAAAACATTTCTCAAACAGTGGAAAAAAATACAACATAGAGAATGTGTTCTGTTTGAGTTATTCCTTACAAGTTTATAGTTAAATGCCAACAAATAAATAGGGAAAATTGCCTATATAGAGTATAACCTCCTCCTCAACTCCTGTCATCGAAGTCCTAGCCTTCATCACCTTTTACACCCATTTAAATTTTTATATTTAGATAACAGTGGGCTATCTGTGATCTGGTCCTGGTGTCATTAAAAGATTGAATTAATTTTAATTTAGAATCAGAAACTGAACTTGCCCCTGCTGGACAGGAACTCATTTGGGCAGTCAGTCAATGGTCAATGGGAAAAATCAGTTTTCTCATATAAATTCAAACAAGACTCTGAAAGCAAAACCCAAATAAAAATCATGCAGTAAAGGCACAGCTTCCATCACTGGAACTGAACTGAGAAAATATCACAAAGATAAAGACTTGTATGTATATGTTAAAACAGGGGTATCCAATGTTATGACGGTCCAATGTCCTGCAAAGTTAAGCTCCAACTTCCCCCAGCACACCTGCCTAGGGTTAGAGCTAAACTCTGCACCATGGTGACCCTCCAGGAGCAGGAATGGACACCCCTGCATTACAAGATAGAATTTCAGATTCTATTGTTAATTGGTTAAACTACATCCATTTATTATACCTTGAAGAGATTATTGTAACATTTCTGTTACATAGTCTAAACTTCTCAAACTACAAACATTAACTAAGAGAGCTAAAACTGTGGGGAAGTTTAGATGTAGCTGTGCACATTACTTGTTGGATTGCATTAAGTTTAATCTCAAACTATTGCAGGGGGTTCAGATGACACCTTTGGTGATGCTGAAGTGGTTCCGGAGGATGATTGTGCAGTTGGGTAAGATAAGCTGGCAAGGAGCACAATCCTACAAGGAGCCAAACGTTTCAATTATATAGACAGTTGTAAACATAGATCAGTAGTTTAAAGGGATAATCCACCCAAAATGAAAACTTTGCTGGACCTCAACAGTGTATTTTACTTGGCAGTCTATGGGACAGCCTCCCGGTTTTCATCCAAAATATCTTAAATTGTGGTCCAAAGACAAATGATTATGGGCTATTATGGGCTTGGAATGACATAGGGGTAAGTGGTTAATGACAAAAAATATATATATATTTTCGGATGGAGTGTCCCAGAACTGATCTTGTGTATGTTTTGAAAGAAAATATCTGTCTTCTAATCATCTTTTTTCCTCTTATTCTGGTCTTTCTTTGTCACGCTACAGGAATAATGATTCACAGTTGTTTGATAAGGTTAGGGGCTCTGACATTAAGCTGTTGAAGTACTTGTCTGTACGCTACATCTGTGACCTCATGGTAGAGAATAAGAAGGTCAAGTTTGGCCTAAAGTGAGTGAACTTTCTGTTACATTCATCTTAGAATGCTTTTGTTAAATATGACATGATGTTTAGTAAATGATGTGCCATAAATAATGATATTAAGCTCTGGCTTTCACACCCCAAACCAGATCCATTATCATGATCCAAAATAAAGACTTAATTTTTTGTTCTAAATTTGATATACATTGATGTGCACCTTTCTCTTTTTGGCTTTGATTGTTGATGTACATACATATGGCATTCTCTTAAGATTAACGACAATAGCTGGCTCTCAGATTTTGGACAGCTTTTTGGTTATTGTACTTTAGTTTATTCTGTGGCCTTTGCCATGGACAGCTTTTTGGTTATCGTACTTCAGTTTATTCTGTGGCCTTTGCCATTTTCAAATGTGTCTTCATACTAACATGTTTTAAACTACATTGCGGAAGTTAATTTCAGACCCTGACACAGTATTTTATTATGACATGACAGTGTTGACTTAAATTTTGTTCATATGTCTATGATCCTCAATGATCTCTTTCTGTCTTTAATTTTTTTTTCCTTCAGTGTAACTTCCTCAGAAAAGGTGGACAAGGAACACCGTTATGCTGACTTTACCCTACTCTCTGTGCCTTATCCAGGTGTAGATCTTCTTTATGCTGATTTAATTTCAAGAAACAATTTCTGTTCTGTTCTACTTATTCTATGATTTAAGTAATTGTTACACTGTAGTTGTAGCTTAAGTGGTTTATGTGCTTTTTTTTTCAGGATGTGAATTCTTCAGGGAATATAAAGACCGAGATTACACAGCAGAAGGGCTTGTCTTCAACTGGAATCAGGTCCATACCAAGCTCAAACTGAAAACAAATTTTGATTTATTAAAGTCACTTTCTTATCACTGCATGTTATGTTGGTTGTTGTTTGGCCAGAGAGGTTTAACAGAAACAGTTTCATTAAGTGCATTTGATTCTTCACTGACCATCAGTTTTGGTTGTGTGTGTTTAGGACTATGTGGATGCTCCTTTGACAATCCCTGATTTCTTTACTAGAAACCTCAACATCAACTGGAGTGAATATCAGGTACTCAGAGGCTCTTGTGCATTTTCTTTTAGGTAGACCGGGGTTGACTGGGTTTAAGCAAATGACACAAGCTGGATCTAAAAACTGTGGTTGGCGTCGCATTAAAAATGTGTTGAAGCAGACTACACTACCTGCAAAATGTCTCCATCTTTTTAGATAATTTGAGATTAAATTGGTAGTATTTTTGTCAAACATAGTTTAGTAATTGATGTCAAGGCTCAGACCTTACTGTTCTGAAGATATGGTGTATAAGATATAAAAATGTATTCCTGGTGAGAGACTACTACATTGACCAGTAGCTTTTGGGTGTCTTTACAAAATTATATGAAAAAATATGTATCACTGTTTATTAGTAGACACAAAAAATGGTGTAGATTGATGGTTAATGCACTGACAAAGGTTAATCAAGAATGCTGGATGGTGATCCGCAGACTCAAATTATGTGTGAATACTTATGTTCTTGAATTTGTTAATTGTTGTCTTCTTTTCAGTCATGGGACCTGGTGCAGCAGACTCAGAACTACCTGAAACTTCTATTACACATCATCAACTCTGATGGTAAATTACTGCACTTGCACAAAAGTTTGCACCGAACTATAGAACAGGTTTTACTTGTCTGTATAATTTTGGATAACTATTTGGAGTTTTGTGCCCTGCAGATGAGAACGGTTTGCTGGTGCACTGTATATCAGGCTGGGACAGGACACCGCTGTTTGTTTCCCTGCTCAGACTTTCTTTGTGGGCAGTAAGTATTAATTCATCTGTCTCTCATTACATATGTCCTCATTTTATATCTTTATTCATTCCACCTTGCAAAATATCTTATTTTCTTCTCCCTCCCCCCTTTCTTTACCTTTCTTTGTGTTGCATTTTTATAGGACCGTGCCGTTCATGCCAGTCTGGATCCATCTGAGATCCTTTACCTGACTATCGCATATGACTGGTTTCTTTTTGGGTTAGTCTCATTTCTGTTTGTTAAATATCTATGTCTTGGAATGTACCAATATAAAAATTTTGGCACGTAACAATAAGCTCATAATTATTTCCATGTTATGTTATGATGTCACGAGTATTATGCCATGTGACTATAGTAAACTAAATAGCTATTGTAGGAAACGTCTCCGGTTACTATCGTAACCTCGGTTCCCTGAGAGACGGGAATGAGACATGGCGTTAACGCCTTGGGGACTCCCTTCCTTCCTAACCTACCTGAAATCCTATTGCACAACGCCAGTGAAGTTGCAACTCTCACTGGCCAATGCCAGTCAAGACGGCAAATATGGGCGGGGCCTCGCCACTATATATTGTGCCGTGTTGGCGGCATAACCTCAGAATCTTCCAACTGAATTGACAGTACAGCAGATCCGAGTAGTGAACACGGCGGCCTACGGCATGTCTCGTTCCCGTCTCTCAGGGAACCGAGGTTACGATAGTAACCGGAGACGTTCCCTCTTGAGAACGGTCTCTCGACATGGCGTTAACGCCTTGGGGACTGTATAGAACAACGCCGTGGGAACAGCGATTAAAAAGGAGCAATCATAAATAATTATTGTATACATTAAGATAAAGTTAATCCCCAGCCAATCAGATATGAACCTGCGACATGCCTCGACGGGATTGGATATAGATTCCCGTGAGGGGGACCAATCAGGTTATTTAAAAATCATGTCTGAAAGAGGCGCAGCCCTATAGCTATACAAATATGACACAATCCTCTGAACCCACATATAAGCGTATAGCAAAACAGTGCAACAACCATTAGAATGAAATGTTGGGCACACATAGGGAATGACCGTATGAGGCATTACAGTCTGAACCTCTCCCTACAGGACCTGGTCGAAACCACCAGCGCCGTCGAGCGGCTAGTGGTTGCAGGAAGAACCACAGGTTGTACTCACCGATAGAACCTGTGAGGCTAATGACTGCACGTCCAAGTTGTAGAATCTGGCGAAGTTATTCTGCGAAGACCATCCAGCCGCCATATAAATATCTTTGATAGAAATTCCCTTAGTCCACGCCCACGAGGAGGAGACAGCCCTCGTCGAATGGGCTCGAACACCAATAGGACATTCCATACCACGGCTAGAATATGCCAAAGCAATAGCGTCGACCACCCAATGTGACTGCCGTTGTTTAGAGACAGGCTGTCCTCTGGTGCTGCCTCCGAAGCATACAAACAGCTGCTTGGATTGCAGAAACGCAGCCATGCGGTTGACATAGAGTCGTAAAGCCCTTACCGGACACAACACCTGACTCGGGGTGCCGTCCAATAAAGTCTCCGATTCCGGAGAGAAGGCAGAAAGAGCCACCACTTGTGCTCTAAACGGTGTCGAGAGCGATTTAGGCACATAGCCAAACTTTGGCTTGAGCGTGACGTTACAATCACCTGGTCCAAACTGCATACAGTCCGCATTCACAGAGAACACTTGCAAATCCCCCACCCGCTTGCACGAAGCAAGGGCGAGCAGCAGCGCGGTTTTAAGTGTGAGTTCCTTCAAGCCGACAGACTGAAGTGGCTTGAATGGCGGGAGGGCTAGTGCTCCCAGCACCATAGCCAGATCCCAGGATGGCATTGTAGGGGGGCGGGAGGGTTTTAGTCTTATGGTGTTCGAGCCCTCTCAAAAATCTGATCACTAGATCGTGTTTCCCAACTGAGCGCCCGTCAATAGCAGCGTGAAAAGCTGAGATAGCTGCAACGTAAACCTTAAGCGTAGAGGGCATACTGCCGCCGTCCATTCATTGTTGCAGAAAATCCAGAATGTCAGACACGGGGCAGCTATCCGGGGGTCCTGACCATTCGATTCACACCACCTCTCAAAGACTGCGCATTTACAAGCGTACAGGCGTCTCGTAGAAGGGGCTCGCGCCTCCTGTACATCACGCGGTGAGACAACGAACCCGGGTTTACCGGTTCCCGCACACCATCCAAACATGAAGTTTCCACCATTCTGGTTTGGGGTGCCATATCGAGCCGTCTGCCTGAGACAGGAGATCGTCTCAGTGGGATCGGCCACAGGGGAGCTGTTAGTATTTCTAGAAGATCAGGAAACCAAGGCCTGTTCAGCCAGTGCGGAGCGACTAATAACCCTGACGCTTTCTCCTCTCTGATTTTGTGCAGCACTTGTGACAAAATCTTTAGCGGGGGGAATGCATACAGACGGGCATTCTGCCACGGCATTGTGAGTGCATCCCCGCCCAGGGGAGAGCGCGACAGCGAGAAGAACAGAGGGCAATGCGTGTTCTCCTCTGTCGCGAACAGGTCCACCTCCGCTTTCCCAAACTGTTCCCAGATCAGCCACACTGTCCCAGGGTTCAGTCTCCATTCTCCGTGAGGAATCCCGTTCCTTGACAGCATATCCGCACCACTGTTCAGGCATCCCGGAACGTTCGCTGCTCGAATGGAGAGCAGATGATGATCCCACAGCGAGAAAAACAGAGGGCAATGCGTGTTCTCCTCTGTCGCGAACAGGTCCACCTCCGCTTTCCCAAACTGTTCCCAGATCAGCCTCACTGTCCCAGGGTTCAGTCTCCATGCTCCGTGAGGAATCCCGTTCCTTGACAGCATATCCGCACCACTGTTCAGGGATCCCGGAACGTTCGCTGCTCGAATGGAGAGCAGATGATGATCGGCCCACAGCAAAAGGCGTGCTGCCTGACTGTACAGGGCTTTCGAGTGTACTCCGCCCTGGCGGTTTATGTACGATACCACCGTCATGTTGTCTGTGCAAATCAACACGTGATGCCCCCTGATTTGCGTCATAAAACTCTGAAGGGCTAAAGAAACCGCTCTCAGCTCGAGGCGATTTATGTGCCACGTTCTCTCCGACTCTGTCCAGTGGCCCGAAGCCGGTAAGCCATCGCAGTGAGTTCCCCAGCCCGTCGTCGACGCGTCCGTCATGACCACTTTCCGCCGTGTGACCAGACCCATCTGGACGCCGCGCTGGTACAAGTCGGGGTTCTGCCATGGTTTCAGCGCGCTTAAGCACCTGCGAGTGACCACAATGCGGGCACGGACCAATTTCCACGCCCTTCAGGGTACTTGTGTTTTCAGCCATAACTGGAGTGGGCGCATATAGAGTAGACCGAGGTGACAGACCATTGCGGCTGCCGCCATCTGCCCCAAGAATCTCTGAAATTCCTTCAGTGCTACGGAACGGCCCAGTCTGAATGCGTTCAGAGCAGACATTAAATCTTGTATGTGCTCCTGGCTCAGACGCGCCCTCATTGTTATCGAGTCCAACTGCACCCCTAGATACATGATTGTTTGGCTGGGGCGTAACACGCTTTTTTGTACATTCACACAGAGCCCCAAACTCTCCAGGTGACATAACAGAGCGTGTTTGTGGCTGTTGAGCACATCCTCTGAATGTGCCAAGATCAGCCAATCGTCCAAATAGTTCAGTATGCGCATTCCGCTCGCTCTCAGAGGGGAAAGTGCTGCATCCACACATTTCGTAAACGTACGAGGCGCAAGCCCTAGCCCGAACGGCATCACCATGAACTGATATGCTATGCCTTCGAACGCAAATCTCAGAAAGCGCCTGTGACGAGGGGCAATCTGGATATGAAAATATGCGTCTTTCAGGTCCACCGAAACAAACCAATCTCCGGGTCGAATCTGTGCCAGTATCTCCTTTAGCGTTGTCATTTTGAAAGCGCGTTTGTACAACGCACGGTTGATGGGTCTCAGGTATAATATTGGACGGAGACCACCACCTTTCTTGGGAACGACAAAGTACCGACTGTAAAACCCGCTCTCTCTCTCGCTCGGCGGGACCACTTCCATCGCGCGTTTCGCGAAGAGATTGAGAATTTCTTGCCTCAGAACCAGCTCGTTGTGAGCCGGAACCGTCGACATGACCACACCATTGAACAGGGGTGGTCTGCGTCGAAACTGAAGCATGTAGCCGTTCTCTATGACGTTCCGCAACCAAAACGAAATGGATCGCCATGCGCTCGCAAAAAGACACAGATGGCGAAGTGCCTCGGGTCGTTGTCAGAAATCTCACGGGATGAGTGGCAGCGCTGTGTGTTAGGGAGGGTCGTGCTTTGCCGATCAGCGGGGAGCGCGAGTCTCCTGTTGAATGATTGAATGACACGCACGTGAGTGTGTGCGAGATTTCGAGAGCAAGCCGTCGTTGCGGAGGTCCGACACCTGACACTTGGGCGTGAGCCTTGCCAGATACATGGGGAAGCCGTGAGCCCGGTTCTATTGACGGTTTCACGGCTGTTTTGAGAGTTGCAACTTCACTGGCGTTGTGCAATAGGATTTCAGGTAGGTTAGGAAGGAAGGGAGTCCCCAAGGCGTTAACGCCATGTCGAGAGACCGTTCTCGAGAGGGAACCCAGAAAGCTATCAGGCACTATGTGTCCCCCTTTCTTTTATTTGTAAGTGATAAGCACTATATATAATTTTAAATGTTTTTTACAGGAGTTTCTTATGCTCATCAATTGTGAAATATTTTTATGATGTAAAATTTAAGTTTTTCTATTTTAATATACATTTAAATTTATTCCTGTGAACAAAGCTGAATTTTCTGCATTATTACGCCAGTCTTCACTGTCACATGATCCTTCAGAAGTCATTCTAATATGCTGATTTATTATTAGTGCTGGAAACTGTCATGCTGCTTTATATATATATTTTTAACCTGTGATACTTTTTTCAGGATTCTTTAATGAATAAAATGTAAAAAAATAAGAGCATTTATTTAAAATAGAAATCTTGCCTAACAGTATACACTGCAGTTCAAAGTTTGGGGTCAGTAATTTTTTTATTTTTTTTTTTGAAAGAAATTAAAAGGATGTGTTATATTGTTAAGAAGTGATAGCAAAAATTTATATTGTTAGAAAATATTTATATTTGGAATAAATGCTGTTCTTTAAAACTTTGTATTCATCGATGAATCCTGAAAAAGGTATTGCAGTTTCCCACAAAAAAAAAATTTTTGGCAGCACAACTGTTTCCGACATTGATAAATCTAATAATAAATAAGCATATTTGAATGATTTCTTAAAGATCATGTGTCACTTTATACTGGAGTAATGGCTGATTGAAATTCAGCTTTGCATCACAGAAATAAATAATATTTTAAAGGATATTAAAATACAAACAATTATTTTATGTTATAATAACATTTTGAAAGATTACTGTTTTATTTTTCTTTTCAGTTTTTTTGATCAAATAAACGCAGCCTTGATGACCATAAGACATTTCTTCAAAAAACAAGTCTTACTGATCCCAAACTCTTGACCAGTTGTGTGTGTGTGTGTGTATGTATGTATGTTGTTGTTAACTTTACTCTAAAAGACTTTCAGAATTTGTTCTACAACATTAATATACAAATGTTTGTTAAAAGTAGTCTGAAGGGTGAAAAAAGAAAAATATGTGTGCAGGAAGTGATGTTTGACCTGCCATCATAATGCAGCAACAACAACAAAAAAATTCTTAATCTCTAAATTTATAATTTTTGTCCTTTTCCATAGTCACATGTTGCCTGATCGGCTCTCTAAGGGGGAGGAGGTGAGACCACATATTTAATATCTATGACAAGAACATTTGTTAATTTTGAATGGAATACAATTTAAGTGATTTAAATAGTAATTATTACTTAGTGTGCAGTGCACCTCCCAAGCAGATTGTTCATGTGTCAGTGCCTGCCTAAGCCTTGTATATAGGATGATTTGCATGTTTATTGCACATGTTTTATATAAAATCATTTTTATTTTTGATATTCTCTCTCCTAGATTTTCTTTTTCTGCTTCAATTTTCTGAAGCATATTGTTTGTGACACATTTTCAGTCGTAAAAAAGCAAAGGTAAGCTAGCTGACCTAAATACAAGAAACATCTTTGTGTCTCATGAGTATGTGTAAAATAAAATAATCTGATAGTCTTTGAACCCAAAGCTTTTTTCTGTGATTTTAAACATGCAAAAATTGTCAAGTGTTTATTTTTTTTATTTTTTTTCGTGTGCAGCCATATGTGGTTGGTTTCAAGGGTGTGATTTATTTTATTATTTTTTGATGGTGCAAAACGTTGGATAAGGTAACGAAATATGATGTTAAACTATTTTCTTTTCTCATAACTTACTAGTATTATGTAAAATCATGAGACTTGTCTCTTCTTATTCATTGCTACAGTGCACACTGAAGCATATTATGCCCATAATATGCCCATATTATGGATTCTCCTGTAGGTCTCTGGAAAATGTGGAGGGTTGAGGGATCATCCACTGAAAATGTTTTACATCGGAGCAAATGGTTGTTTTATATACTGTAGAGGATCTCTTGCTTCAAGAATCATTGGTGCTGGAAGATTACTAAGAGTCCATAGATCGATCATTTTCAAATACATGTTAAAACTTTTAATTCACAGTGACTTCTAAATGACCATCATATGCATTGCCTAATGACCCCAAACATCTATAACATATCAACAAAATACCCTGTCTGTATCTCTGAATTAAATGGTGTATGGATTTATTTTTCTATGATAGGTTTTCACCATTTTAGGTTAGAATCATTAAAATAAAAATCTAATTCCTCACAGATCATCTGTTTGATTGGTTTGTATTTTTGCAGTTTTTATTCATCAAATAATTTAGCAGTAACCAGTTCCAATTTAATTTCAGTTAATTTATTTTACTCAAAAAAAAAAATATTTTTTTCCAAATTCCACTAATAGGGCAGGCTGTAAGTTCACAATCCTCATAGGTTTTGTGATGGTTTCATTGAGGAAAGTTTGATATACTGAATTTTGGTGACAAATGTGTTTTTTTCTGCTAAATTTCTCAGTGCCATATTGCCCTTGGACACAGATAGCTGCAGCTTTTGACTGTATTAATGTATGTTGTTTTTTTTCTGTTTATGTATTATTGCTGTAACAGGAGAAAGAATTCTCAGTTCAAAGATGCTGACTTCACAGTTGATGACATCTTCCAGTTAAGTAAGTTCTGTTTTCTCTCTCTCTCTCTCTCTCTCTCTCTCTCTCTCTCTCTCTCTCTAAATTTCTGTCTTTTTATAAATGAACTTTTATTAAAATGTGTGATTCTGTGAATATTCTGACTACAGTAGTCAAGCAGCAGATCTCAATCCTTTATGCTAATGATTATAAGATCTTACTAGTTATACAAAACCACTTTGATGTGATCCATCTGGATCTCATAGTTGCCCCTGCAGGAGCTTTTAAATAGACTAAAGATTTTATACTACATGATTTGCTCTTTTATGGTCTCTTTCTTTCTTTTTCTTTCTTTCTTTCTTTCTTTCTTTCTTCCTTTCTTTCTTTCTTTCTTCTCTGTCTCTCTCAGAGTCCAGAGATCGTGGTAGTGTTACGAGTTTGAGCAGTGATTTCTCTCTCATCACAGAAGATACATCTGCTCCCTCCAGTCTACATGCAGAAGCCACAGACCTGAATACCATTGGATCACAGGCTTCTAATGTGTAAGGCTTACAAAATAATTAGTAAACAAGCACCTTTAATTAGACCTTATTACTATGAATGCACTTGCACCTGTGTAAGACCACTACATGTTACTGGCAGGACCAGTCAGTTAGCCAGACAGAGATGGAGTCTGCTTCGCTCGGCTGAGGAAGAATAGAACTCAGATATGATCGACATGTATATCTCTAACCACAGAAAGTGGAGAAAATATATTATCATACTGTACCATGTCATTATTTCTGTTCACTTGTTAATATGTGAATAAAATGTTTCAGCTGACAATTGCTTTAAATGTTGTTGACTTATTTAGTGTTTATCACAGGAGGAAAGGCATTCCATTGTCCTCTCATTCTGTGCATTGGAAACGACTGATTGCTTCAGAGGAACGAATGCCTAATGTAAAGTCCTCAAGCTCCTCCTCATCCAACCACTCAGATCAAAATGTCACAGGGACAGGAAGTACCCCATTAGCTGTACCAGGAAGGAGGTGAGCACTTGCAGACTTTATCTTATAGTGCTTTTGTCTGTTTAGAGATCGTGTATGTGTAGTGTGCATGATAAGAGATACTTATGTTGCCATTTTTTTTTCGACAAATACACACTTCACTAATGATTTTCAATACAGAAGAACCAAAGCTTGCTATTATATCTGAGCCGAAATTATGTTATTGGACCAACCCTTCCGACCAAAATGACATGTCTTCTCTAGCATTTTTTGCTCTAATGCTCTAATATTCTTGCTCTAATGCTTTGAATCTCTCTCTAAATCTAAGGCCAATAGTGGAATATGCTCGGCCAGGCTCCTCAATGTCCACAGATTATGGCAGTTGGCAGATTGTCTCAGGATGTGGGAGCATCCATGATCGTCCCCCAGTGCCCTCAGAGTCTCCTCTGCCATTCAGCTTCCAGGATGAGGGTCCCAGCGGACGAATGTGAGTCTCATACACAATCCAACTCCACCTAAACTTATACACTGTATTCTTGTAATTTGACAATAAAGTTGTAAAATTGAGACCGAATGAGTAATATTGTTTTTACAATAGTCATGATTATCACAATAGGAACAGGCTGCATTCACAGGAATAGGCAGCAGCTTCATGATTGTAACGTGAACAATTTTGTTAAGTCCTAAAACTTAGAAACTTTTAAGTTATTATTATTATTCACACCGTTATACTTAATAAACACAACGTTTACATAGTTAACTCCTATTATTCTCATCTCCATCAGCGTGAACACACACCCGCCATCATCGTCCATCACACACCAACACCCACGAACACATGTGCTTTTCTCCTTCTCACTACATGCTTAGATTAACAATAATTTAACTACCCATAAATTGTTCCTTTAAACAAAAAAAATAAGAAAACATATAACAAGGGCCTAGATAAACATTACAGAACTCAGTGCTCACAACAAAACAGTTTGTTACATGTGTAATTGAAAGTGTACAGACTAATATATCCTCCTTATTTATTTATATATATATATATATATATATATATATATATATATATTAGGGCTGAGTATCGATTCAGATTTTCCAGATCGATTCGATTTCGATTCACAAGCTCTCAAATAGATTAAATTTCGATTCTCGATTCAATTTTCTATTAGAGCTGTAATAGGGCCTTAAAAGTTAAGCCCGACAGATTTCGGCCCGAGTCCGACAAGTACATTTTGATGGACAGCTTTTTAAAAGCCCGAACCCATTTACAACCCGACATTATTCAAATGTACGCACACACACAGCTCTTTTGTCAGGAATGAGTCATTTATACATGTTTTAACATAATTTATACATGACTAACGTAGGCCACTTGGAAGTTTGAACAAAGAAATAAAATAAGTTCTCTGTAACATCGTAATATCTCAGCACTCTATAAATAGCCCTAGGTATAGGCTCATTTAGCATATAAATAGGCCAACGCACAATAAAAAAAAGTCTTTCTTAAGAAAATTTATTAAGATAAATTCTAAATTAAGATGGGTATTTGGCAATATCGAAATTAATTAAGATAAAGGCTCTGCCGGATTTGCTTCGCCATAACAGCTGACATAATACAAAAATAATGCCAAGCTTGTATAGCCTACTCTGTCTACATTATGCATTTAAGACTCAATTAATATTTAGTTATTATTTGAAAAACATTTACTCACAGAGATTAGGCTAAGCCTACATGTTTTTGTGGAGGAAAATGATTGAATCCACTGTAGATGTCTTCAGCTCGTTCCTGCGCTCACTGATGGTTGATCATTATTCACTCATTATTTTCATTATAAACATGGTCAAAACTTTTCCACACCTCAGACTTCGCTTTAGTTGCTGGAGCAAACAAAATGTAATCACCAGAGGCAAGCATCCGTTTCTCTTACTCTGCATCCATTTTCGCATCTTTCTCACGCTAATCGAAACACATCACATGACCACTTGTTTACCTCGCAAACCGGAGCTTGAGCCCAAGCCCGTGTAAGATGAT
Source organism: Carassius auratus (assembly GCF_003368295.1). Taxonomy (NCBI): domain Eukaryota; kingdom Metazoa; phylum Chordata; class Actinopteri; order Cypriniformes; family Cyprinidae; genus Carassius; species Carassius auratus. The sequence goes on from NC_039272.1 coordinate 29,243,761, forward strand.
ATAAATTAAGCCCGAACCCGACCGAACCTGCGGGGTTCGGGCAAAGATCTTCAGCTCTACCCAGGTTTCTTTGACAGTGGCCTTCAGCTCATCTGCATTATTTGGTCTCTTGTTTCTCATTTTCCTCTTGACAGTACCCTATAGATTCTTTATGGGGTTCAGGTCTGGTGAGTTGCTGGCCAGTCAAGCACACCAACACCATGGTCATTTAACCAACTTTTGGTGCTTCTGGTAGTGTGGGCATGTGCCAAATCCTGCTGGAAAATGAAATAAGCATCTTCAAAAAGCTTGTCAGCAGAAGGAAGCATGAAGTGCTCCAAAAGTTCTTGGTAAACGGGTGCAATGATGAAATTGCACACCAAATCATCACAGACTGTGGAAACGTAACACTGGACTTCAAGGAACTTGGGCTATGAGCTTTCCCACCCTTCGTCCAGACTCTAGGACCTTGGTTTCCAAATGAAATACAAAATTTGCTCTCATCTGAAAAGAGGACTTTGGACCACTGGGCAACAGTTCAGTTCTTCTTCTCCTTAGCCCAGGTAAGACGCCTCTGATGTTGTCTGTGGTTCAGGAGTGGCCTAACAAAAGTAATACTACAACTGTAGCCAAATTCCTTGACACGTCTGTATGGCTTGACCAAAGCCTCAGTCCATTCCTTGTGAAGTTCACTCAAATTCTTAAATCGATTTTGCTTGACAATCCTCATAAGGCTGCGGTTCTCCTGGTTGGTTGTGCATCTTTTTCTTCCACACTTTTTCGTTCCACTCAACTTACTGTTAACATGCTTGTATACAGCACTGAAATTCCATTTTGAAGGCTCAGGAAACCTTTGCAGGTGTTTTGAGTTGGTTAGCTGATTGGCTGTCAGGAGAAAATAAACTTGTCAATGCTGCCCTGTGACTTTTATTAAATACAGTTTAAATACTGAAACGCTACATTATATTTTCCAGCGACGAGAGGATACAATCGCTGTTTTTAAGTAAACTCACTCTAAAAAGATAAACGCACAGATGCGAATACACGCAACTTCCATTTCTCTTTCTATCTCTCTCTCGAATAGGCAATATTCGAGAAAATGGTTTAGCGATTTCTAATTATTGGGGGGATTAGCCCCCATCAATGTCTACGGCAGTTATCGCCATGATCAGACATATGCTGTGGCACTGTCATGCAGTCTGTAATATGACGTTAGCAAATATTAGCGATTTTTTGCAAACATTTCTTTGAGTAACATGACCGTTAATATAAACTCACAATTGAATGTAACATAAAACAAATGATTACTTTGCGTTAAAATCTTTATTTATGACAAAAAAGCTTACATTTATGTGTCTCTTTGTTCGCTGTAGCAGCCATGTTTCCGAGATAATTCATTCCCCTTCGTTTGAAGTGTGGTCCCGAAAAGTTTTTGTTTGAAGGGCTATCTGGCCCTTACCCCTACCCCTCCAACCAAAAGAGAATCGAGACACCCAAAGGGGAAGGGCTAAGGCGTAGAAATGGGATTGGGCCTTAAGCTTTCTTATGACCTTTTTGTCTCGTGAATAGACTGTAATGTAGCATCCTTTATGTTTGACGCTAATCTGCTTACATCAAACATAATGTCTGGTCTGGTTTGTTTTCCTGTTTTTAACCTAAGCTGCTCTTTTTCAATCTCATTAAGAGAGGCATCTCTCTGCACTGCACGTGCTGAGAAGGCAAATTGGCTGTACATTTTCAATGTATCTATGCTGATGTACATGTCAGACTCTGTGTTGTTTCCCTCCCTGTTGTGACCATATTTGGATTTCCTGTTCCTGTCCTTGTTTAGTTTTAATCATTAGGTTATTAGTCCCCAGCTCTGTGTCTTTAATTATCTAGTTTACACCTCATTTAGTTCTAGTACTTAAGCCCTGTGTTTCTCTATCTTTGGCATTCGGTCTTGAATGTCATTCTGGTGTCTGGGGAGTGTCCTGTGCCAAGCCAGAACCAGTCCGCCACCGTCCATGGCTCACCCAAGCCCACCACCTATTCAAATAGCAAGCCCGCCGCTGGTTCATATAGCATGCCTAACGAACATTAATATGGCAAGCCTGCCAGCCCAAAAGCTCACTTCAGTGCCCGTTTCTCGTAAGTGCATTCCAGAGTGCCTTCCAGTGCCCTTTCTTCAAAAGTGCCTTCTAGAGTGCCCTCCACTGCCCACACCTCGTAAGCGCCTTCCAGAGTGCCCTCAAGTGCCTGCTCCTCCAGAGCTTGCACCAGTGTCAGCTCCAGTCCCAGAGCTCGCTCCAGTGTTGGCCCAGACCTTGCATTTTCCCCCCAAGCCAGAAGAGGAAACTAGGAGTGAGGAGTAGGGTGTCAGCCCAGGCCCCCAAGTTCGCTCCTGTGTTGGCCCCGGCCCCAGAGTTTGCTCCAGTATCATATCCAGTCCCAGAGCATACCCTACGGAGGGTTCCCAATCCCCAGTTAAGCCCAGGATGGGCTCCTGTCCCTAATTTAAGCCCAGAATGGGCTCCTGTTCCCAAGTTAAGCCCAGGGAGGGCTCCTGTTTTCCAATCAAGCCCAAGGAGGCCCCGAGTATAGCCCCGTAAATTTCCCCAAGCTTTATTTTTTGGGGGAGATAGTAAGGCTCCAGCCGTAGAGGCCGAGGCGGGGGCTTGGGCTGTGGCCTCGGAGGCTGCTCTGCCATGGCCTCCCGAGTCCCCTGCTCCGCCATGGCCTCCAGTGTCTCCTGATCTGCCATGGCACACTGAACAGTTACCGCTCTGGAGGCCCACTGTTCCATGTCTGTCCTGAGGGACTGCCAGAGAAAATCATCAACATTACAGGCAAGTACTCCAGTAAACTTACACTGTTCTTCCAACCAATAAAATACTGTTGGATCTACTTGGGATATCTTATCACCTGTACTCCACATGACTTATTTCACTTTGTTGTACCAATACAGTGATGCATCAGCAAGGCCGTAAACACACTTCTTTAATTTCCATAGAATGCTCCTGCTTCAGCAGGAGGTCAAACCTAGATTTCTCTGGACATCTGCATGCCATATAAGAAAGCAGATTTGATGTCCATTGAATGGACTTGCCAATTGTTTTGACTAATTACTGCTAATAATAGCCTAAGAGACTCATATGAACTGGTTGAAGAATCTTTCTGCAGTGTGTTTAGCTCTTCAGCTCTGGCTATGAGCTGTGTATTAGGCTCAATGCAACTGGAGGTTTCTTTGAGACTACAGACCCATCTGGTACAGACACACTTTTGACCTACATCATCATCTTCGACAAAAACACTGTTTTTGTACCAATTCATGATTTCATCCTGCTTTGATGCATTGAATGAAATGTCTTTTGTTATCAACACATCTGTCTCCCTATCAGTTGGTTGTTAAGATTATCAACACATGACATATCCACTGGCCCCTTTTGCCCACCTCTGCCATCAGGTTCAATATGTTGCAGATTAAACCAGTTTTTGTATTTTCCAGAGACTTTGCCTGTTCTACCTAAAACCTTGGCTCTCTGTAGACCACTACTATCCTGTTTCATAAATGTCAAAGTCTGTACTTTTTTATCTTTACACCAGCAGAAGAGACAGGGTCACCACAAACATTATGATCTGTTTCTGTTTGTGTCATAATAGAATGAACCACTTCTCCTGTATTTACTTCCCTATCGCTGATGTTTTTCTGTTCATTACCCGTGTTTCTTCACTATCTAAGCTTTCTGCTACATTTTTCACTAGTTGTTTGGCTGTTGTCTTACACAGTTTTCTAATCCTGTGGCTCCTGATCCTGTGTGTTTATTTTACAGAGCCTGGATCGATGTTCTCTAACAAGAGTCTTGTGTCTTACAAACACAACAGCTCCATCCTGACCTATAACTACCCCTGGTCCCTTTCACTCAGGACACTGTACTCTTTTGTAGTATACCTCGTCTCTCATCACATACATATCATCTGTGAGCCTGAGCTGCTTACGTATTGCCCTTCTTATCTGCTCAGTAAAGCAGAAATGTGTTCTCTAACTCTAGCACTCATAGTGGTACCTTCCAAGGCAGGTTTTTTTATAAACTAACACAGAAGGATGATTAGGATTCTGTAATCATGGACATTCAACATGCTTGGGAGTGCCATGGACACTAAACCAAGTGTCAATGAAGGAGTTGACTATTTCAGATGGCTTCTTAATTTTCACAGTGTTTCCAGCGCTGGTTCTAACTCATGCAGATCCATCGCCAGAGTCTTGTTATACTCCAATGCTAGGGGTAACTCCACAGTAGGCTTTGGCTTTTTCTTTTTATAATTTCTGCATATTTCATTACTTTACTATTTGTTGTAAAACATTAAGGCACTCTTTGTCCTTATTTCCTGAACTGTGGATGAGCCTGTCTGCCAATGCGTGACCAAACTCTGCTTATGGAGCTTCGGAATGATTCTGTGATTCGTTTCTGTAGACATATTTTCTGTCACTGTTAGGACCTCCTCTTCGTTTTGACTTACTTTAGCTTCTTTGTCTAGAATACCTATACATTAATGTCCTGAACTGGTAAATTCAAGGGGATTGTTTGAACATTACTGCTCTGTCCTTTTCCATGTTCAAAATCGTCCCTGCTCTCTTCGAGGATGTTTTACTCCGCAGAGATGGAATGTCAACCTTGACAACTTCAGTTTCAATTTGACATTTTTGTCAGTCTTATTTTAGCTGGTAGTTTCACATTTCTTGTGGAATATACCAAATTCCCATCTCCAAACCGAATTGGTCTGTAACTTGGAGTTTCTGTTTTCATCAGCAGATTAATTTCATCTTGGATGAGACTATCAATACAATATTCAAGCCATTTCTCCCCACACAGAGTATGGGGACAACCTGTGTCAATAATCGCTGATCCAAATTATTCATTTATGAATATCTTCGCATCTGATATAGAGGTCTTTGTAAATAATGTAATGTTGCATTCTTCTACATTCATATTTGCATCTTCAGTTATTCGTACTTGTTCAGTTTTCTTATGAGGACAGTCTTTAGCCCAATGAAATGCACACTGGCAAATAGCACATCTGGATCTATTACTGAATGTATCCAGTGGATTAGTACCCAGTAATGGTTGCTTTGGCTGCCCACTTTGCGATATTGTATTCCATTTCCCTCTTCCTTGAGGACTTTGCTCTGTGAAAAATGCCACATCCTGATTCACTTGTATTCCATTTGATGAGCCTGTCGTTTTCACTCCGAAAATCCTTTTGAGAGCCGACTTCATGGAGGAGAACTTTAACTCCGTGCAGGCCGTCAGTGCTAGCTGTCAGTTTTTTTTTTTGTTTTTTTTCGTCAAGGCAAGCCGTATCAAAAAGCTTAAAATCCAACACTGCTTTAGGAAGTGTCATATTATACCTTTTCATCTGGTTGTATCACTGTTCAAATTCAATTATGTAGTCCGCATTGGAAACTGAACTGTTTTTCATTATGCCATTATAAAAAAGAAAGAATAGGCTTCATATACATATGTCCTTTTCCTCTTTCAGGAACATGCCATCAAACTTTGCCATTAAAGTTGTCATAACGTTATCACTGGTCCAAATCATCTGCAGGTATTTGCATCACTGTTGCACAAGCTCTCCCTCCCAAGCCCCAATGCAGCCACAAGAGCTTGTTTTCTTTTGTCGAGGTCGCTAACCCATGTCCAGATATTAATTGAAACTTTCCAGCACTCATATGGTCTGGCTTCATCAAACTTCGGCAGAACTTTATAACTAGCTGCCATTCTTCACAACCATCCTCTGCTACCATGAGCCACAAAATGAACACGTTTACATAAATAACTTATTTCATTCTTGACTCCAGCAACATTAACACGCATCGGCCATCATTGTCCCTCACACACACACAGAACATCCCCAAATGTCCTTTTTTTCTTCTCACCCGGAAGCAGTACGTGCTGAGATAGTGCAGAAGGAGATTAACATATTAACACACACACACATCAGTCATTATGTAATAAACCGAATTTATTCCAGAGAAAAAAAAAACTAAGACATTCCAGAAATTGCCCCTTTTGTGTAATCTTAAATTGTGCCAGTGCTCACCATTTAATTTGAGTTTTACTTTCTTTACGTTTTTCTCATATCATGATCAGATTTTTTAAATATTACTTTTTAAAGTAATAAATTAAAACCAGAAATACATATGTTAATTTATGATACTTTAAGGTCTTAATGAAGGCACGACAAATTTGACAATTAAGTGAAGAGAGAGAATGTGACAATAAATGCCATTTGTCTTTTCTCTTTTTTAATTCTAGGTGCACATTTGTACCTGACAGGCAAGTGAGGTTGGAGGCAGTGAGGGAGTTGTTCCTTGCAGCATATAGCTCTACAGTAGGACTCAAGTCATCGTCTCCAAGCCCCTCCAGTGCCATCTCAGGCCTGCTGGAGCAGTTCGCACGTGGGGTTGGCCTTCGTGGCACTAATGGCATTATCTGAGCCTTCCATTGTTGCGCCCATAAGGTTCACTCAAATTTTTACACACCCTCAGGATTTTTCATTTCATCATCTTTTTTTTTTTTTTTTTTCTCTGCATCTTGATGTTGTACCATATCTACCACATCAAGAGTACCTAAATTATTGGTGAAGCTGTACAGTGTATTTCATGCCCTCTTCCATCTCAGCCCCTTGCTTCTCTCCTCTCCTCTCCTCTCCTCTCCTCTCCTCTCCTCTCCTCTCCTCTCCTCTCCTCTCCTCTCCTCTCCTCTCCTCTCCTCTCCTCTCCTCTCACTTATTCCAGTGCAATCGTCTTCCTGCTAAAAAGAAGAGTGCCAAATCTAAATACAGGGCTACATTAAACTGACTCTTTTTTTTCTTCTTTCATTTTGTTCTCTAAAGACCAAATAATACAGTTTGTTCATTTGTTTTCTAATTTAGATTTTAATTTTTGCTGTCTTTCATCATCCTCTTACTTTTTTGCATGTTGCACATTTGTACTGTAATTGGGAAGAATAGAGAGGGGAAGGAAAGTGAAAATTATTTTAAAAATGCTTAAGATTACACTTCTTGGAACATAAAGGTGATTGAGGGGAAATGATTTATTTGCCCATTTTAATGGCTTGTTTTATTTTAGTTGCCAGCAGTGTTATACACTTAAAAGACTTTTCTCTTGAAATGATTGTAGTGCTTGACTGCTTTTCAGACCTTCAGGATTTGAACTAAGCCAGTCGTTTGTTTGTGGTAGTTTTAGAAATGGCGACAATTTGGGCAGTGGTAATGTAAAACAGTCATTGTTCTTTTAATTAACACTTTTAAAAATAATTTAATGTGGGTGTGTTTTGAATTTAATTCATTTTTGTTGTCTCTAGATTCTTTTTAAACTGCATCACTCAAATTCATAAAACTATAAAGATTCATTTAAACAGAGCTAATCTATACAGAACAGCAGTCCATGTCCTGCACTCATTTTTACTTAAGTCATTTTTGTTATTAGACGAGGTTTTTTTGTTGTTTTTTTTTACTTCTGAATGATTTGGGGCAAATGCCTCTGAATAACTGATTTGCCTTGGCACCAGATATTTATGAATGGCTATAAGGCTGCACTTGAATTCAAGGTTTGAAAACTTGGAATTTGTAGTATTTTGGACATAAAGCCATTGTGGCCTCGTTACCTCAGGGCCTTTTATTGTGCCTTTTGTTCTTAAGGATATACAATTCTGTTTTCATGCAAAGCTGTAATATCTTGCTTTTAGATTTAAAACCATGCCTTGCTATATATGTTTCTCTTTTTGTTATCTTACGACAGAACCAATGTTCATGTGTACTGTAGCAGCAAAATTCAGGCTTAAATTCAGATCATACAAACTATTGTATGTCAATTCATGTTTGATTTTTGCAATCAAGCACAAAAGATGCAGATCTGTTAACAAGTACATTTAATAGGCTAACATCCCGATGATCATTTTACAAAAGTGTTTCAAAGATCTAATTAAATATCCTTACAATACAAATGCCTATATCTCGTTTATACATCAGGTAGCAATGTTACTGAGTTGATCACTTCAGGGTATGGTTACTTGCAAAGTTTCATGTCAGTGTCCCAAAGCATTGGTTTACATTATTTTTGTTTAAATCTTGCCATAAAATGTTTAATTCGCTATGTGAGAACAGTTTATTCAAAAAGCCTGAATGGTCATATGAATGGTTTGATGCATCAAAAATGCATCTTTTATAAATTTTGGTCAGCATGGTCTAAAGATGGTCTGAGCCAAATTTAATGAAGATCTAATAAATACCTTAGGAGGAGTTTGATTATATAAAGAAGAATAAAAAAAAAATCTAGTGGCCTAACGTGGTTGATTTGGATTACCTCAGAGCCACTAAAGAAAACGGAAACTGCAAGGGCTGATATTGAATTGGATTAATACCCAAACACGCTTAATTAAACTAAGCAGAAAGAAACCATCATGAGATCATCATGCCTCTACACTGTTAGTGAAACACCATCACCAAAATTCTGTACATTTACAGAAAGAAAAAACTCACCTAAAAATGGTTCTTCTAAATACGATATTTCTTTTATTTTGAGAAGTATGGGTTAGTGAAGTAATTCACCCTTGTCCCTCAACAAAAGCCAGTAAGAATTTTGGCTTTTTGTAGATAAGCTCTGCAACCAACCAAAGTATGATTCTTAAATCTTTTGAAATCATTATTATTATTATTAATGGTTTATACATTTTAAAACCTGAATGCAATTGCCAGAAGTCAAGACCGAAAGTTAGTAAGTAAAGCCCCATTTTCACGACTTAATTATCATCACCACTAAGATTCTGACTAGTCTTTATAAAAAATGTTTTTTTTTTTTTTTGTAGAATAATACATCTGTTAACCACATACCTTAATTAATTCCTGGGATTTAAGGCTCCTTCCTGCTGCACTTCATAGGTGATGAGTAGTGGAATCAAATTTAATAATTTCTGGTATCTGTTTGATGGTCAATTTTGTCAACATATTTGTCCTTCATATGCTAACTTCCGATCCTTGAACACTTCAAAATAGAAGTCTTAAAATGGCTCTTTCTAAACCGTAATTTATCAATTATGATGGAAATATCAATAAAAAAAAAAAGTTTTTGTTAAGAACTTTTTAATAGGCCATGTGGTGTGACAATCCTAAACTGCATTCTTATTTGCGTCATCCCTTCAGTTGAAGTTCACTGCACTAAACTAGAGGCATTTATTTTTACACACTGCTTCATCATCAACCACAGACATAATTTGAATTATACATGCTACAGGAGTTGGAGTTATGGTGTATGCCTGGGGTACTTGTTTTTATTATAATGTAATCTGTCATACCCAAAAGGCTTAAATGGAGTCATAATTGCCTGTTTAATATGAAAATAACATGATTTGGTTATACTGAATGTGTATTCTTACGTGACCTATAATCATAATAGTTGTATTATAACTGTTGCATTACATCTACTTGGCTATGAATGAAGCACACCAGGAACTAATTAAACTCAATAAAAACACTGGAGTCTCACTAACTTGTCTCTGTTTATTTTAGCCAATTCTAGTAGTTCTGGATTGATGTGCAATCACTGGTGGGTAAATTATTGTCGCTACTTCTTGTGATACACTGATGAATCCTTGTTCGCTATGACCACATAAACTCACTACGCATTACCTCACTCTTATTCACATTAACTTGAGGGAACACACCTTTTTTGTGTACATCCTTGCTTTCGGGGAGAGGTTGTATTAGTTATTTTCAGCACAGAGACAATGTCTGGCCTGTTCACCTTTGAGTCAATACACTTGTAAGATTTCTAGAAAGAAGTGCAACAATATAAATAAAAACTTCTATGTTCGGTGTGACAAGTCAATCTCTCCAAAGATGCGATACCATAGTGGTACTGTGATGTGAGAAACCCAACTAACTTTTGGAAGCAACAAAACAAAACAAAAAACACCACACTTTAAATGTTTATTTTTGTCCACATACAAAAAAAAAATCCATATACAGAAGTCCCTAAAATTATCATGAAGGTTGTCAAAATTATAAAAACGAAAAACCTGGCAGCCAGAACTTCACAGGAAAATGAGGTGCAGATTTTAAAGGAACACTGGACTTCAGTGGTGCTAATTCAAAGTAGTAAGGGTCGGGGACATTTCTGGTACTATTTGTATCATGGTGCCATTTAATATCACTAAGGAGTTACTAAATAGGAAGCAGGGACGATGATGCAAAAGACATTACAACTGCATTAGAAAAAATGGTAACCAGTGTATAATCTGTCTAAACTGCTCTACAGAGGTATTGTTTGTGACCCTGCTTTTTAAGTGAAGATTAAATTCATATGCCTCCACAGGGGGAAATTGTTGATGAATTGACTGATCCTTGGTAACAATGCAAATATTAGACTAAGCCCTCAAGAATAGCAAATGGTCTGTATGAAGTTCAGCATCATACTAAAATGGTGTATTTTCCTCACAAACACTTTTATACACCATGTAAAGATTTATGTTCACAGTGGCATAAAATGAATGTAGGGCACTGTTACAGGTAACCAAACTCATTTCTGATTCAAAACAAAACACTTCCGACAAATGAAAAAAGGCTGAATCTCACAAATAGAATTCTAACAAAGTATTAAAGTACTCATGTTTACTTTATACTGAAGGTTTAGAAAGAATACAGTTCTTGTAGTCACTTGATTGTGTATAAAAACACCAGCGGGAACAGTGGATCTTTTTAGGGTGCTGTTTTACATCCTATTATATATACACACACACCCACACCGTTCACACATTCCACTAGGAAGAGGAACGAAGGAGCACAGCGCTGAGTTGTTAATATGTGCAGTCTTAATGACAGTCACTATATGAACTAAATTTAAATGGACAACTGATACACATTTGAGTAACACTGGTTACTCAAGACAAGTAAAATTAGTAAATATTTATCAAAGGGAACAAAATAGAAAAGAAAAAATCTAAATCAAAATGAGAGCAACGGTTTACTGCCCATTTGAGATAGTAGATTGCAAACAGGTTAGTACCTGTCAGATTAAACAGTAAATGTCAGTCAACAAAGCTGAAAGTAACAGAGGTGGGACTTTTTTTTTTTTTTTTTTTAGTAAAAACTTTTACAGTAATTTCAGCCTCAAATAGTATTAACATTTAATTCCCTATACTGAATATGTAATTTTGGAAGAATGTTTGCTGACACTGGTTTTGAACAGCAATGATTTGCTTAAATATCTGACTGCATTTGGAAATAATTCATCAGGAGAGGACCGGTTACTGTACTGCTCCGTTATAATTGATGGTATGGTGATGTGTCTCTTAACTTCAGCATGTGAGTTTACTGCGTGCCTTACATCACAGCACACTTCTTCTCCTCTGATGGGGCGTTTCCATCAACTTTTTCCATTTCCAGAATAATCCTCTTGAAAACCTCTACAGCTGTCTGTAAAATTAATGTTCTTTTACAAAGAAGAACATACAGAAAAATGTCCATACTATACAGAAAAGGAAAATGTCTATTGCATAAATGTCTATAAAATGTTTTGTAAACTGTAAAGCAAAAGATGATAAAAAAAAAAAAAAGTTACCTGATTTTCCTTAGCAGATGACTCCATAAAAGCAGCACCCCAAGAATCAGCTAGCTTCTTCCCCTCTTCTGGTTTAATCACTCTAAATTTAGAGAGAGAGAGAGTTACATTTCCTAAATTAATCATTTTTTAGTATATGCAAGCATGTTTACCACAGAAAACACATTGGTCTACTAAATATTGGAATTTTTTTTAAAGCTGTCAAGAACATATGTCCAAATTGTACACGAACACCATATGAACTGTAATAAGTTTGAAGAATCTTTATTCAAAATAACTGAAAGGCAATATGGCCTGGGTAAAATTGGTATACATCTGATATGTCCTATGGCAAAAATGTAGTAGGATTTGGGACAATTCTACCATGTTTGGATTCTATGTGATGTACCGTTTCTAAGAACTGTTCCCTAAATAAGTATAAAGTAATATTAAACAGATAAATATAAATAAAAATAAAACAACGCCATCACCACCAACAACATATATAATAGTTTTAGTGCCTGGTCCCTAAAAATATACAAAAGGTGGAAAATATAGTATATGCTTACCTTTCCATGTGAAGGTCTTTTTTGTTTCCAACTAGAACAGTAGGTACCCTGGGTAAATATGCAACATTTATGGCTACATGTTTTATGACCTTATGTAATATTTTAGACCATATGTTCACAAGTTTAAACCACACTTACTGTATCTTTCCAACCATATCAAGCAGCTTGTCATGAAGAACCTGCACAACTTCAAAACTGAAAACAGAGCGGATTGTTTACATTATATTGGTCTCTTAAAAAAAGCATTCAGATCACGTTTTAAGCCTTTACACTCAGAAAAAAAAAACATATCAGAATAAGAGGTTAAAAAAATTGAGTGTGCAGCCAATATTGAGTGTGTTACTAGTGTCATAGTATCTGCAATGGTTTTGACAAATATCAAACATTAGAAAAGATAAATTCAGTGTTTCACTGAGCTAATTGAAGCCTGTCTAGAACTAGCCCTGTGTTCCCACATACTTATGTAATAGAAAATATAATATATGTGTTGTTTAAGTGACAACATAACCAGTTCAAAAACAAATTTGATGCATTATTGTTTGTGTAAGCAGCACTTCTGCTGTTCACAGATACCGTGGGTCATTCCTGTGTACCACTAGGTCTGCTGGTAAACTGTCGGTACTCTCTGCTGTACTTGCTGAAGAGAAACTGAACATGCAGACTCAACCTCTATCACGGAGTAATGGAATGGAATGTTATTACACTGCTCAGAAAGACTACCATAAAGCCAGAGTGGAATCGATTTTTCCAGCCCAGAACACTGGTCAGTAATCCGTACTGGATCCATTATGGTGGGAAAGGGGCTTGAGCCAGAGCTCATGGTACAGCATTCTATTGATATTTTTGGCTGATGTACTTAAATCCATTGTTAGCTATATTATGGTATATATAGCAAGCCAAATCATGTGGCAGCTGTAGTTGCAACAAAAACAGCAAATGTTTAATAATTAGATTATATAATTTTGAATTAGCTACCTTGCCATTGTGCACATGGGCTGACATACATCTATATTGGTAAACTGAAGTGCAATAAATCACTCACAGAGTGGATCATACTCCACTTACACTGGAGTAAGTGCGATTAAAAGTACTCTAAGCTATGTTTATGAATTAGTATTGAAAAAATGATCCTACTCTCTACAAGACTCGTTGAAATTACTGGACTGAGATAGGCAGTTTATATACAAGAAGCTTGAAGCTGAGACTGTGATTATGACTGATCTGGAATGGTTTTCATAAATTTGAAGGGTGCAAAATAGTTAAGACTTTATGTCTATCAACAATGGCACTGAAAATGGTTAGCTCCAGTATGGCTGTCAATTTAAGAAATGGCCAAAGATTATGGAAAAATACTAAATAAAAATAAGGCACAAATAATACCAACTTTTTAAAGTTTGAAACAGTATGAAGATAACTACGTAAAGTATTACAAATCAGTCGTAGACTCATAGTACGCATGCATACAAGCTCATGGTCAATGGAATATACTCAAAAATGATAGAACTGCTTGTGTGACGTGACAGCAGGCAGAAAAACAAATCATTAACCCAGGTAAAAGTCAGAATACTGAAGAAAATAAAAGATAAACACAAAAAAACAGCAAGGTGTATATAGTCCAAGAATTAAAAACAAAATAATAAAAGAGAGATTACACAAGCATGCAAGTTTGTTTATTCACATTATTAACCTTAAATAATCTAAACACACCAAACTTTTAAACAGTCCAGTTTTATGACAAAAGAAAACAACAACAAAATGATAACACGGCAAGTTAAAAAAAAAACCTGACCTTTTCATTGAAGTGACAGAATACACCAGAACGTAACCATGAATATCCATAGAATGAGACTGGGGGAAAATTGAATACTCATCCTAAACAGAAAGGGGGAGGGGGACAACCGGTATGAAAAAAAGAAAAGAACAATTTTCACAGAAAGGTGGGGGTGTTTATTACCTGTCCAGCAGTGTCGACTAACTGGAGATTGAAATCCTGGCCATTCACAGACACCATTTTATTAAATGCTTAAAGGCAAACAGAAATTGAATTGAGGATATCAGACCATTCATAGGTATTTTTGGTTTTAATAGAATTTCCACTATGGCTACAGAGATCACACAGCACACAAGCAGAAACTGAAAAGTGAATATATATATATATATATATATATATATATATATATTTTTTATAATGGTCTTAATACTTAGTAGCATATACTAATAGCTGGCCACTACATTTATTTTCCCATTATGGAATTTTAGAATCATGCAGGCTAAGAATGCTAGTAAAACAGCATATTAATAAAGTATTGCAGTACTCACTGTTTTCAATAGTAGGGTCATAGGAATCTACAAATTGTCCTTCTACAAACTGTATCGTGAGGGAGGATTTTCCTGTTGTAAAATAATTTAAAACGATTATCAAAGCAGTGTTTAACAATGATTAGTAACAGAAATGTGCCATCTATTATAAGGGTGTTGAATGTACAATGATACTCATAAACTATTATTTTATTATAATGGAAAAAAAAAGCTAAAATATCAGAAAGGTGTTGAGAAAGCTGCTGACTGATCAAACCACACATGTTTATGCAGGTTAAGAACATAACGCATGAAAATGTGTAATGCACTGTGAGAAACTTATGCTCTTTTTATTACTTTTGCAACTTTACCCCAATTTGTAAAGGTTTAGGAGTCACTTTCATGCCATTTTCATGGGTAGATTAAACAAGACACTAAGGTCTGATAAAGAGCTTAATTCACTGTAAAATTACACATTTTGAAACCATTAATATGATACAGTATGGAATAATAGAGAATAAGCTGCCGTTTCCTCGTTCTACAGACACTGGGCCTAAGGATTTTTTTTTTTTTTTTTTTATGAGTCATCACATTGCGCTCACCTTTGACGATGACAAGAAACGGTTACTACACACCAGCAGATAATGAAACTAAACTTACTTATATATTGTCTCAATTTTGGATACATTAAATTGATTGGTACAGTAACAAGTTAAAACTTTGGCAGAGGCAAAAAGCCTCCAATTCGAACTGGAATCATTCTGAATTGTTTCAAAATCATTATGGGGTCTTAAAACTACAGTGTCACATTTAAACGTACCCTTGAAAATGACCGAGAATACGCACTGTAAAGCCCTTTATGGACACGCCATCGACACGTTAATGTGAACAGAAAGAGTCGTTTAAGGTGGAACAGAAAGTGGCAGCAACTGGCTAATAACTAGCTAAAAAGCAACTGCGACGTGTTACAAATCACTTTTGAGACATAGAAAGATGTTACTAGAATTGTCCGATTGATCCTATTCGATTTTTGATTGACAAAAGATTGAAAACGATCGCCTGTGATGCCCGTGTGATGATATCTGCACGTTGCTAATCCCTGCCAGCACCATGTGCTTCTCCATTATGTTTCCAAATGCTGGAGCCCTGTTTGAAGTTTCTTGTCAGCGTCGAAATAACTAAGTAAATTAACTTAATAAAGTGTCTGGAAACCAGAGAACAGCTGAAATTAAATTCACTAACGCTATACAGCTGTAAGAACTCTGCTAACTTAGCGACCACATAACATCAAATACTTCCTACTGAAAAAAAAAATATATATATATATCAAACACTCACCAACTGAACGATACCCCAATACAGCAATCTTTCTGTATTTCGGTTGAGGCATTATTTAAGAAATAACCGTGGAACGTCGAAACCAAAGAACTAGAGGCTATGAAAGAAATAGTTTATCAAACATTAGAGGTCTATCACGTGATAACAACAAACTTTTCCACGCCCTCCAGAAAGAACTTCATCATTGTCTCTGTCGCATAAAATAAACGGTTTTGTGTACGTCGTACAGCCAAAAATATTTTTTCTTTGGAAGTAAAACTTTAAGTATGCAGTGACGTCTTAAAACTACGACGAATGAGGTAAAATGCTTATTCACTGCACAGTAGCGTGTCTTCTACTCCTAGTTTATATAGCGGTTGGCAATCAACTTTTGGCGCATTTTCGCCACCTACTGGGATGGAGTGATAAGCGGTACTGCAGAAGGGGACAAAAATTAAAAAAGTTGTATTCTGTAATGCAGTTATTTATTTTAAATATATATAAATTATTAATTTCTACCTGGTCCACATGAAACATATCATTACAGGGTTGCAAAAAAGCATATAAGTTTGAACAGAACAAAAATAATAATAACCAGTTTCTGCCACTGTTGGATCATTTATTCAAGTGACAACATGACGTGTAGAGGCCAAGTTTGGTAACCCATACCTGGGATTTTCCTCTGCATTTAACCCCCATCTAAGTGTGTAACACACAGCAGTGAGTAGTGCGCACACACACACACACACACACACACACACACACACACACACACACACAATGAATCTGAAGCAGTAGGCCCAGGAGCAACTGTGTATTTGCACCTCAGTTGTGGGTATTGACACATGCATATAGGTTGTTCATTCTCTCCACCCACAAATATTTCCTATATATATATATATATATATATATATATATATATATATATATATATATATATATATATATATGTATATTATGTTTACTGTCAATGTATGTAATAAGTCATATACGTTTAATTGTATTATAGGTTTGGCAATGTTGCCAGAGCAATACGTTTTTTTGTTTGTTTGTTTTTTTAAACTAAATATTGAATTGCAAAAGCTTTGTGTTTGTGATGAGCTATGATTCTTCATGTGATTTTCTTATCACTACCTGTTTTTAGTGGATGTCTGTGAATTACAACATTAAAAAATCAGACATTAGTACTTCAATAAAATACTTATTTTATTGTGAATTTAAGTTAAGTCTGTAAAACCTAAAATGTTGTTACCATATTTTGTATATGATACAGTTCTGGAAACCACAGCTGCTAGTATTTATTATTATTATTATTATTATTATTATTATTATTAAAGTGGGGGTTAAATAAATATAGTCCTAAAGACGTAGTATACTATCACTATTGTTGAATCCCTTGAAGCAACTTCATTCATGCTAAATGACAGAAAATATATCATTATTAGTATTTGTGTATGTGTATTTTATGTAATCCATTTTAGCAAGCACTTATCAGCTTCTTACCAGCACTATAAAAGCATACATATAAAAACATCCTAACTTGTACATTAATGTCTGTATTGTTCAGTTGTAGTATGTATAATATGCTGGTAAATGATTTAAACTTTTCTAGGTTAAACAGTGAAACTAGTGGACCATTAAATTTGATCATCCTTAAACTTGTAACATTTAGAACAAGACCTGCAATCCTCCTTTAAGATATTGATATTCATGATACTAAAAGCCCTCCTGGAGTCCGCTGTCTGACAGGAAAGGTCTGCATAGAGTTCCTGGGGGATTTGAAATCTTGGCACTCAGTATGAGGAGATTCAATTAAGTCTCACATTCCCCTAATGGCATGGGCAGAGTATAAGTTGAAACATGTAGAGCCTACACATCTCTGCTTCGCTACAGGCTACTGAGCTCCAATGGTCACCTGCTTCTGTAAAGAAAACTTACATTTTTAAGAGTTTACTCCTCAAAAGGAAGGTGCGCCTCTAAACTTAACATTAGGTTTGAAAAAAAGAAACAAAAAACAGTTCTTCAGTGTTGACGGAATCTTAGTGTTTAACAGTGGCTTTAACAATGAAAGTGTCTATTCCACTCACTGTCTTTCCTCAATCGGTGATGGTGGTGACTTTGGTTGTCAGGGGTAGGGAATGGTAGAATTCTTGTGACAATGTGCCAACTACAATAAAGAATCTAGTTAGCAGGATACAGTTAAAGGGGAAGCCAACATAATAAAAATATAACATGGACCCCGAAGACAACTCAGGCATATAGGCATACATATAGCATAGGCTATTTGGACATTCGAGTATGGATTGATCAAGCAACCTCCGAAAGAAGAGAAATGTGAATCAGGCTATTTTGTTTAATAAGAATGTGAGATTTTTCTGACATTGAGGATGGTAATGCAAAATATTAATCTGTAAATCAGTTTAAAAAACAGTATAGTCTCAATCAGCCTAATAAATGAATGGTAATAATAATAAAATAATCCATAACATAAACTTTTTTCTTAAACTTGATTTAAAGATTTACAGGAAATTCAAATGCATTCATTCAAGAATTGACGTTCATGTGAACTGCAGTGTTTGACTGCTAGGGTGTGTTTCCGCGCCTGACTGGACAAATGCGCATCATTTCACATCGAAGCAGCAGGAGCGGAGGGAAAATGAGCTAACGTCGACTAAGGAGCAGTTTTTGGCGAAGCGAAGAGATAACCCGATATCAGACAAATACAGTAGGCTATTTACAAAATCGGTGAACTTAGATTACTATAGATCAATGGACTGATACTTAATGACATCTTACACTGGCGCCGTAAACAAACGTGGAAAGAAAACAAGTGGAGAACAAACAGTGACATCTGTGTGGTAGGTTTTCTTTTTAATTCTAGAACTATATGCTGATAAATAAGGGAGAACATATTAAAAGCACAGATAGCTACAATATTTGCTTTACATATCTTGTATTAACACTTTTTTCGGGAAGTATATTTAAAATAAGGTTATACAGAAGCGCATGATAAATGAACGAAATGTGTTGATTAAATGGAACCTGAATGATTTATTGTGTTTAAAAGCATAGCAATATGCATTTAAGAACAGCAGTGAGTGGCCATTGATACGCTTTCAGTTTGATACAGTTCTTTGCAAATGTCTAGGGCTAGGCCAAATCAGTTGTCATTTTTTTACATTTGAATTTTAGAAAAAGTAGTTCTTTGGTATGAGGCGCCGCGTAGGATTTAAATCAAACTTCGCTTATGAATACATACATGAAACACGTGCATATAAATTACTCGCATACACATGCATATACTAGCCTACTGGATTTTCAAAAATACATAAATGAAATACACGTGAACACTAATATGAAATCGATACCAATATATATAATGTTAGCAATGTATGCGTACACACTTGTGTATAACTTGCGTATATTTATACATAGACCTATAAACTTGATCCGTGCATACACTTTCACACACACACACAAACACACACACACATACATACATACAAACTTGCACATGAGGTTTGCAGGGACTCTCAGTATAGGGGAGAGTCCCTCAGTTTTTATACTGAGCTAATATTTTTTTTTTATCCTTTAACCCTAAACATAAACCACACAGAAAACTTTTGGCATTTTTTTTTTTTTACTTTTTGAGTTAACATCTTATTTCTTAATTAACTCACAGCCTGTTCGCCAATCTTCAATGTGTTTGCCATTTAATATTTATTTTTGTTGTGAGCTATATTTGTACTTTAACGGCAGGACGTAGTTAATTTACATTTATGCATTTGACAGACACTGTTATCCACAGCAACTTAAATTGTATTCAAGGAACACATCAGTTCTTTATCAGTTTGTGCTTTCCCTGGTAATCAAACCCATGACCTTGGCGCTGCACCACTCTATTGATTGATTTACAACTCTAACCATTTATTTTTATGGTATCCATAAATAGTAGCCTAATTGATAGTCCTAAAACAAAGAAAGTGATTTTATTATATAATGTGATTGGGGATCAAAGATGATGATTACACTTTCTCCAACTGTAGAGCAGCAGAGGTTGGCTATATATAGACATCACTTACTTGGCCAGAGCTTCATGAGGTTTTTTTTTAGGACTGCATTAGGACTGCCAATGCCAGGGATTCTCAAATCTGGACCTCGAGATCCACTTTCCTGCAGAGTTTAGCTCTAACCCTAATCAAGCACACCTGAGCATGCTAATCAATGCCAATCACTGTCTTTGGGATCATTCGAAAATCGCAGACAGGGTTGGAGCTAAACTCTGCAGTGCATTGGACCTCCAGGGCAAGGTTTGAGGAAGGGGGGCCTATGCATAGGGCCCGGGATCTTGTGCAGTGCCCCTGGAAGGAAATATTCTGAAGTATTCAACAGACAGCCCTAAAATGTGCTAGATAAAAGCGGGTTTCTTATAAATAAATCTTATTGCAAAATGACTGAGCCAAAATAAGTAGTATGTGGAATCAGCTGTGCAAGTAGTCCATAAACCTGCTTCTAAGAATACTTGAAATTTTTACTGTGACAACTCTGAGATGAGTTTCAAAGAATGGAACAATCCAGGATTAAATAAAATAGTTATCAATAAATTAAGCTAGAATCTCAGTTTCTGAACTGCCATGCAAGCCATAGACCTACTTTTGATTTGGGCACTAATCTTAAGGGACTTAAAGCACTTCAACATTTGTCCATGCTCTTCAGAAGTTCTGCCTGATAGGCCTGCAAGGCCACAGTAGTATGCAGGGCAGATTTATCTTGGTTCACTGCTTAAGATAACCAACTAACAAGCACATGAGCTTGCACAACTGTGGTGGAAATCCAGAATGCTCCACAGAAGGGTAAGGAGGCCGGGTAAGGACACCACTTTTTCCCATTTATCCACCCTTCACTCATCCTCATAGCCTAAAGTGACAGACCAGGGGAAAATGAGAAACACAAGGCCTGAGCTCCCCTTTCGTCATGTCCCTCACTTCCTTTGCTCATGTGGCCCCTCAGGCACCACAGAGGTTAGATATCAGGAAGGCTGGGAATTGATCTTTCTACAGAGCCCAACCCAGGAACAAAGCATCTTGAAGTTCATGACCCACGCACAATAAACAGCACTGATGCCTATATGAAAAACTTTCATACATGGAGGCAAAAAAACTATAAATTCCATCTTGAAAAATATGCGAGTGCAGAGATAAGAGTCTTTTTTTATATTGTCCAAATCAATCACAGTATATCTTATACACAGCAACAGCACACCTCACAAAGGATACACTTGGCCACACAGTTGGAGAAGGACAACAATCTGAAATAAGTAACTGAAATAAGTGCAGAAGTAGAAATCAGGCAGAGTAGAGACTAGATGTTGATCAAATGGGTATATGGATACTGACAATGCATGATGTGAGCTGTGTGTATTGGACATAGGTGCACATAGTTTTTTTTATTAGCAAACCAAGGATGGAGTATACTGAATTGCAAATAATAATAATAATTATTATTATTATTAAAAATTATGGTCTATTAATCATTCGTTTTAAAGAAGAAGAAAAAACTTTCAAAGGAGTATTTCATTTAGCCTTCTGTACTTTTACTCAAGTACATGATTTGTGTACTTTATCCACCACAAACTATAGACGTTTGTAAAATTTAAATAATTTTGGATGGAAAGTAAAATATAAGAGTTACTTATATTGTATGTTAAGAATTATTGTTTGCAGAATAAGATGAGAATTCCATCATACATCACACAGAAATGAACCCATTATGTCTGCCAGCCATACTAAAACAAAATGTCACTTTTTTCTATTGCAGCATATAGGTAGATCATGGTCAAGGAAAGACACACTTGGTGGATTTTGGATCCTAAGGACAACCTTTTACACATCAATGTGGGTGGGTTGAGGCACACTCTATGCTCAAGCATTCTGAGGAAGTTTCCGGACACGCGTCTTGGCCAGCTATTGTCCTGTGACTCAGAAGATGATATTCTACAGCTCTGTGATGACTTTGATGTTCATCAGAAGGAGTTTTACTTTGACCGTAACCCTGGCCTTTTCCCTTATGTCCTGCACTTCTACCAGACTGGCAAGCTGCACATTATGGAAGAGCTGTGCATTTTCTCCTTCTCTCAGGAAATAGAGTATTGGGGCATAAGTGATTTTTTTCTGGACAGCTGTTGTAGTTACCGTTACCTTGATCGTAAACTGGAGAGACATCATAAAAGCTGGGATGAAGAGAGTGATGTTAGCAGTGTGGATACATCAGTTGATGAGATTTCTGATCTGAACAAAGATATCGAGCACTTCCATGAAATGCGTTTTGGAAACATTCGGAAGTGTCTGTGGCTAACATTGGAAAACCCAGGTTATTCAATCCCGAGCAAACTTTTCAGCTTGCTTTCCATTTGTGTGGTGTTAATATCAATTGCCATCATGTGTATCAATAGCATTCCAGAGTACCAGGTATATGATGAAAATGGTAATCCAACTGAAGACCCAACTATGCATGTTTTAGAAGTGTTCTGCATCTGCTGGTTTACCTTTGAGGTAGTAACACGTATGATTCTTGCACCAAACCATCGTAAGTTCTTCCTGCTACCTCTAAACTTGATTGATATCATCTCAGTTTTGCCAATTTACATCACTATCTTTTTTGATCTGGTCATTGGGAGTGAGTCAGAACTGGACAACTTGGGAAAACTAGTCCAGGTTTTGCGACTGATGAGAATCTTCAGGGTGCTGAAGCTGGCTAGGCATTCAACAGGGTTAAGGTCACTAGGTGCTACACTACGGGTGAGATTACACTGTCACTGTTCATGTTCATTTACAAGCTGCATATTGCAGTGGTGTTCAAACCTGGATTTGGAGTGAGACCCACAGCACTCCACATTTACTATGTCACTCTTTATCTAGCACAAAAAAACATGCTTCCCAATTCCCACTATTCACCCTAAATATATGCAAGATTAGAATTAATTTCTCCCACAATACAATATATTGAAATGAGCATCCAAAGATACTTGGATGGCCTACTATTTACAGTGTATTTTTTAAGTGCACATCCATGCACACTCTAACAATTAATACTGTCCACAAGCACTTTTGGTTTAAAATTACAAACACGAATATCAAAGAAACTGAACATGGCGGATGTGCAAAAGATCAGTGATGTTTCATTACTTTTAAAGTCAAGTCACCTTTATTTAAATAGTGCTTTTAACAATAAAGATTGTATTAAAATAACTTTACAGCATTTAATAGGAAAATAGTGTCAATAATGCAAAAAGACAATAGTATACACTAAATTTTCAGTTAAAGGCAGTACATCATTGAATTCAGTGATGTCATCATCCAACTCAGATCAGTTTAAATAGTATCTGTGCAATCAAGTCGCGGATATCGCTGGAAATTAAGTGTCCCTAACTAAGCAAGCCAGAGGCAACAGTAGCAAGGATCCAAAACTCCTTCGGTGACAGAATGGGAAAAAAAACCTTGGGAGAAACCAGGCTCAGTCGGGGGGCCACTTCTCCTCTGACCAAACGAAACCAGCAGTTCAATTTAAGGCTGCAGCAAAGTCACACTGTACATCTGTTTCCTGTGGTCTTGTCCTGGTGGACATCTAAGAGAGAGGGTCTGTAGGTCTTTCAGAGCTGTAGAGGTCATCTCTAGGTGCTGATCCACCATCTGGTCTGGACACGTACTGGATCCGGGTGACTGCAGTGACCATCTGATCTGGATACAGACTGAAACTGGTGCCTACGGTGACCTCGGAAAAAGAGAGAAACAGACAGTAATATTAGTGTAGATGCCATTCTTCCAATGATGCAGCAAGTAAATTGGGTGTTATGGGAAGTCTTCCCGATTCCGGTTTACCTAATTAATGCAGCCAAAAAAATCATTTAATAGATTTGTATACTAGAAATATGTTAGTGTGTTATTGTTACGATCATTACATGGAGTGCCCATGAACTTTTGTAGAGGGCACTCCAATCAGGACAATTCCACACTCTCCACCAGATGTCACTCGGACTCTAGCACCTCTTATCTGTTGCACCACACCATACTGCATTTCCCATTAGTCTCTGCATCACAATCACCCTGCCACACCTGCACATCATTCCTCAATCTCCTTGCCACACCTGCACCTCATTTACACACACATATGAGCAGCACACTCACTCTCACTCACTGCGAAGTCTTGTTTAGCCAGTCTGACATTTCCGCGCGTTTCCCTTCTGTACCTGACCTTTGGATTGTTTATACCGACTCTGATTCTCTGCTGCCTGCCCCGACATCTGCTTGTTCCTGTTATCGATTCTGATTATCCCCACATACCTGACGCCGTTACTGATCATTGCCTGTCTGACCATTCTCATTAAAAGTTCTGCACATGGATCCGAATCTCTCTGTCTCATCATTACAGAAGACTTCGACCAAACCAGGATCCAGCAGCTTTCATGAACCCCAGACCAGGTATGGAGTCAGCTAACAGTTCATGCAACCCTATAAAGGTGCTATGCTCCATCTTTCAGTATGGTAGACCAATTGAGCTCTTTGTGGAGGAATTCATTCAGTATAGTCACCTTTTGCCTGGGGATGAGGAACTGGTAAAAGGACTGTTTCTGGAGTGGTCTTGATACTAGGGTAAGCTTGAGTTTACCGGAGGGAGACCCTAGCTGGACCCTGGGACAGTTTATTGACTTTGTGTTGGAGTTTTGTGGCTCTCCTTTTACAGTTAAGGAGGTTACTTCTCCAATGTATCCAGCTCCTATCTGTAAGATGGCCGCCAGCCCAGCGCCACAGCACAAGATGGCCGCCAGCCCAGCGCCACAGCACAAGATGGCCGCCAGCCCAGCGCCACAGCACAAGATGGCCGCCAGCCCAGCGCCACAGCACAAGATGGCCGACTCAACGACTGAGCCTCCAGACCAGGTGCCACCGATTCGCCACCATAGAGGGCGGAGGAGGAGGAGACAGGTGTCTAGCGTTCCTCAAAGCCCAGAGATCATTACCGAGGCGGTGCCCGAGGCCGTTCCAGAGGCGGTGCCCGAAGCTGAGGCGTCTCACGTCTCTACAGGCAGTCCAAAGGCAAGTCAGGTGCCCATTGACTTTCCAGAGTCGAGTCAGTTCCCCTGTGGACCCTCCAGAGTCGAGTCAGTTCCCCTGTGGACCCTCCAGAGTCGAGTCAGTTCCCCTGTGGACCCTCCAGAGTCGAGTCAGTTCCCCTGTGGACCCTCCAGAGTCGAGTCAGTTCCCCTGTGGACCCTCCAGAGTCGAGTCAGTTCCCCTGTGGACCCTCCAGAGTCGAGTCAGTTCCCCTGTGGACCCTCCAGAGTCGAGTCAGTTCCCAGTGGACCCTCCAGAGTCGAGTCAGTTCCCAGTGGACCCTCCAGAGTCGAGTCAGGTCACCGTTGATCAGGTCCCCGTTGATTTCCAAGAACCTAGTCAGGTCACCGTTGATCAGGTCCCCGTTGATTTCCCGGAGTCTAGTCAGGTCACCGTTGACCATCCAGAGATGGGTCAAGTCACCTCTAACACCCAAGAGTCAAGTAAAACAACAGTTAAACTTCATGAGCCAAGACAAGTCACAGTTGGTCCTCAGGAACCAAGTCAAGTCACCAATGATCCTCAGGAACCAAGTCAAGTCACCAATGATCTTCATGGGCAAAGGCAGGTCACCAATGATCTTCATGGGCAAAGGCAGGTCACCAATGATCTTCATGAGCAAAGGCAGGTCACCAATGATCTTCATGAGCAAAGGCAGGTCACCAATGATCTTCATGAGCAAAGGCAGGTCACCAATGATCTTCATGGGCAAAGGCAGGTCACCAATGATCTTCATGGGCAAAGGCAGGTCACCAATGATCTTCATGGGCAAAGGCAGGTCACCAATGATCTTCATGGGCAAAGGCAGGTCACCAATGATCTTCATGGGCAAAGTCAGGTCACCAATGATCTTCATGGGCAAAGTCAGGTCACCAATGATCTTCATGAGCAAAGTCAGGTCACCAATGATCTTCATGAGCAAAGTCAGGTCACCAATGATCTTCATGAGCAAAGGCAGGTCACCATTAACCTCCGTGAACTAAGTCAAGTCACAGTTGATCCTCAGGAACCAAGTCAAGTCACCAATGATCTTCATGGGCAAAGTCAAGTCACCAATGATCTTCATGAGCAAAGGCAGGTCCCCATTAACCTCCGTGAACTAAGTCAAGTCACAGTTGATCCTCAGGAACCAAGTCAAGTCACCAATGATCTTCATGGGCAAAGTCAAGTCACCAATGATCTTCATGGGCAAAGTCAAGTCACCAATGATCTTCTTGAGCAAAGTCAGGTCACCAATGATCTTCATGAGCAAAGGCAGGTCCCCATTAACCTCCATGAGCAAAGGCAGGTCCCCATTAACCTCCATGAGCAAAGGCAGGTCCCCATTAACCTCCATGAACTAAGTCAAGTCACAGTTGATCCTCAGGAACCAAGTCAAGTCACCAATGATCTTCATGGGCAAAGTCAGGTCACCAATGATCTTCATGGGCAAAGTCCGGTCACCAATGATCTTCATGAGCAAAGGCAGGTCCCCATTAACCTCCGTGAACTAAGTCAAGTCACAGTTGATCCTAAGGAACCAAGTCAAGTCACCAATGATCTTCATGGGCAAAGTCAAGTCACCAATGATCTTTATGAGCAAAGGCAGGTCCCCATTAACCTCCGTGAACTAAGTCAAGTCACAGTTGATCCTCAGGAACCAAGTCAAGTCACCAATGATCTTCATGGGCAAAGTCAAGTCACCAATGATCTTCATGGGCAAAGTCAAGTCACCAACGATCTTCATGAGCACATTCAAGTCATAGTTGATATTCATGAACCCAGTCAAATCACCACAGATCTACCAGAGCCTCGTCACAACTCCGAGCTCTCGTCCTATCCTGTCACGGCCAGGGAGGCCGTCAATGAGCTGTCATTCCGGTCAGGGCTACGGGGACCATACACCAACTCTCTGTCTGTCCTGTCATGGCCACGGAGGCCAGCTACCATCTCATCACGGCCACGGAGGCCGCTATTAACCTGTTTATGTTCACTGTTTCAGTCCCACCTGACCAGACTTGCTTTCCTGTGCCATCAACTCTACTGTGGTGGTCGTCTGCTCCGCCCTGGTGGGCCTCTGTCATGTCTGTTCAACTATGGTGGTCGTCTGGTCCGCCCTGGTGGGCTTCTGCCCCATCATCTCTGCTGTGGTGGTCCTCTGCTCCGCCCTGGTGGGCTTCTGTCCCCTCTTCTCAGCTGTGGTGGTCGTCTGCTCCACCCTGGTGGGCTCCAGCTCAACCTGCTCCGCTCTGGTGGGCTCCCACGCCACCTGCTCTGCATTGGTGGACCCCTGTTACCGAGTTAGGCCCATGGCGGGTCCCTGTTTCCTCTGTCAGGCCAAGGAAGGGCCCTTGTTTCCCATGTCAGGTCCAGGAGAGACTCCTGATCTCCATGTTAGGCCCAGTTCTGCCCCAGTCCTCGACCACTCCACTTCCTCATGGACCTGGCCCTTCATCCCTCACCCTGTTCCGCCTCCGCTCCACCGCCCTCCTAGATTGTTTTGAGCGTCTGGAAGCCGCTCCTTTGTGTGGGGGCTATGTCATGATCATTACATGGAGTGCCCATTAACTTTTGTGGAGGGCACTCCAATCAGGACAATTCCACACTCTCCACCAGATGTCACTCGGACTCTAGCACCTCTTATCTGTTGCACCACACCCTACTACATTTCCCATTAGTCTCTAGTCTCTGCATCACAATCACCCTGCCACACCTGCACATCATTCCTCAATCAATCTCCTTGCCACACCTGCACCTCATTTACACACACATATAAGCAGCACTCTCACTCACTGCGAAGTCTTGTTTAGCCAGTCTGACATTTCCGAGCGTTTTCCTTGCGTTTCCCTTCTGTACCTGACCTTTGGATTGTTTATACAGACTCTGATTCTCTGCTGCCTGCCCCAACATCTGCTTGTTCCTGTTATCGATTCTGATTATCCCCACATACCTGATGCCGTTACTGATCATTCCCTGTCTGACCATTCTCATTAAAAGTTCTGCACATGGATCCGAATCTCTCTGTCTCATCATTACAGTTATGTGCTAGCCAGGTTAAAGAGATAGGTCTTTAATCTAGATTTAAACTGCAAGAGTGTGTCTGCCTCCCGAACAATGTTAGGTAGATTATTTCAGAGTTTAGGCACTAAATAGGAAAAGCATCTCTTGCCCGCAGGTATTATCAAAATGTCAGAGTTTTGTGAACACAAAAGAGATGGAAGACCATAATGCAAACAGAGCTTGTTCAAATACTGAGGTGCTAAACCACTCAGGGCTTTATAAGTAATAAGCAAGATTTTAAAATCTATATGTTTGATAGGGAGCCAGTGCAGTGTTGACAGGACCGGGCTAATATGGTCATACTTCCTGGTTCTAGTAAGAACTCTTGCTTCTGCATTTTGGACTAGCTGTAGTTTGTTTATTAAGCGTGCAGAACAACCACCCAATAAAGCTAGATTTAATTCTTGAGTGCAGTAAAAACAAATAAAATGTTGTAAGACACAGATGAGCTTATTAAAGTTAGGGTGCGAAGGTTCGCCTAAAATATATGTTTTCATACTTTCTGATCGAAAAACATGCAGGTATTGTAGCTACTTAATACAGCAATCGAGCACGAGAAGGTGGGATCTAAAGAGAACATTAAAAGTGATGCAAAGATGCGTACATTTTAAGTGTGTTCTGCTTGAAGCCACACTGCCGATGACATTTATGACATCAAAGCACTGCGAGAGCGATTCAAAATCGTAAGGAGCCGTCCCTTTCTATGGTGATTATAGTGATACGGTACTTTGGTGTCATAACACCGATCATTCAGCGCAGGGCAAATAAATACAAAACCTGGATACTTTAGACAATATAGAAAGCCTGGACAGGACATGTCCAGGAAATGGTGTACGTATGGTCGCTCTACAACAAACAGGCAGAACATTAACATAAGGCAAGTCCATAATACAATGAAGAAATACTCAGTAAAGTAGGTGAATTGGAAACAAATGGCTTTTAAACGTACAAATTATTTGAAAAAAATAAATAAGTAAATGGAATGATGTCAGTCCTGGGCAGAGGGCTATCTCCGGTGGTTGGATAAGTCAGTTTCTTTACATAAATACCAAAAATGTAATGAAACAGTACATGAAAAATGAAATGCAATGTAAATGTAATGAAAAAGAATGCATGTGATGTAGTTTTTGCTACAAAGCAGCCTGTTGTTTCAAAAAGCATTTTTCTGACGTAGTATGTTGTAAAACTTACTTACTCATCTGCTGTTCACTCATTTGTATGGTATGTACTTTTTATTCACAAAAAACATAAATACTTTTAAGTCATAGCATAAACAGACGAATTGGGAAGCATCATCACTTTAGTTTATGGAGCTCTCTCTTAACAAGATGTTAATCTTAATCAGGTGTGTTGAGACTTGTCTTGAGACGCAGTTATGTGGGTCCCCAAGATCTGGATTGAAAACCACTAACATAATAAACAGTAAATAATTTAACTGATGTATGATACCAGTACCAAATAATCCATAAATCGCATATTTTTTGACTACCTTGTCTTTAAAAAATTAAATAAAGTCTTTAAAACCTTACAATTATTACAAAAATGGAAATTATTGTTAAAAGGTCAAAATACCTAATTCAGGCAACTCAGTAACTTAAGTACTTAAGTGCTGAAGTGTTTCTACTGATATTTTATATGTAAAAAAAACATGTTTTTGTTTCTTTGTGTAGCACAGCTACAGAGAGGTTGGAATCTTGTTACTGTACCTGGCAGTGGGTGTATCAGTGTTCTCCGGAATTGCTTACACTGCAGAATATGAAGAAGATGTTGGTTTGGACACAATCCCAGCATGCTGGTGGTGGGGGACTGTTAGTATGACAACAGTGGGATATGGAGATGTAGTGCCAGTGACAGTGGCAGGAAAGCTGGCAGCATCTGGCTGCATCCTGAGTGGTACATTAGTTGTGGCACTACCCATCACCATCATTTTCAACAAGTTTTCACATTTTTACCGCAATCAAAAAGCTCTTGAGGATTCAGTGAGAAACAGCAACAACAAGAGGCTTATAATAAGACAACAGAGTAATAGTGAAGACAGCGCAATACATGGGCATAGCCACTTTCTGGAGGATGGAGAGAAGGATGAAGATGTGAATTATGAGAGAGGAGTTGTCAACTTTTGCTATGAAGACCATCCAGTGACAAATAGACTCTAATGTATCCACTATGCAAGAAAAAGTTATTAGTGTTGAAGTGTTCAACCAATATCAAACATCATATGCTGACTCAAAATAGAGATGGGTGACAAATTTAAGGAAATCTGGGGGATCCAATAGTTCTGTTATGCTGTGGGGGGAATTATGCTGCTATGATTTGGTTCAACTTGTTCTCTTTGAGGCAAGAGTGTTTATCAACAAGAATGCTGCATCCTTCCTAGACCAATCCTTCTGAGGCTTTTAGACTAGAGTTATACTCAGCATTAAACATCTGTCTAGATTAGACAATCTATCAAGTCAGCATGGCTGCATCATAAAGGTTTCCTCCCCTGTGATCACAACATACTATAAAAAATTAATTTGTGGGAAAAAAATATATTAAAAATCCTCATATTATCTCACCTTCCATTAATGCAATAAAGTGAAGCATGAGTTCTCTGTGTGTGTGTGTGTGTGGAATGCAAGCAATGATTGTGAAGTCAAGTCACATTTATATAATGCTTTATTCAGCACAGATAGTTTCAATGGAACTTCATAGTAATAAAAATGAAAGTAACTCAGTTTTGTAAAGTACATAAATTATGAAACAAATATTAAATATAA
Source organism: Carassius auratus (assembly GCF_003368295.1). Classification (NCBI taxonomy): domain Eukaryota; kingdom Metazoa; phylum Chordata; class Actinopteri; order Cypriniformes; family Cyprinidae; genus Carassius; species Carassius auratus. Next base: position 29,274,410 of record NC_039272.1, read on the forward strand.
AAATAGTGCCAATATTCAGATCTAGTCAGACTAGTGTTGATTCAGTTCAGTTCACTGACTGTCAGTTTTGCAAAGTTGTCAGTTAAAACAACTTTAAAGGAAGCTTTACAAAAGAAAATAGTGCCATTATTCAGCTCAGTTGAATTCCAGTTTTATTCTCACTCAATAGTCTCAGTGCAGTCAAATACATTACTGAATTACTATGAATAATCAAATATTATTTCTGAATAATAATTGTCTTACAGACCCCATCTGAAAAAAGCCAAAGGTGACAGTGGCAACCAGAATTCAATCAGATGAAAGAAGAAAAAGCTTGGGAGAAAAAAGGCTTTTTTTTTTGTGGCTTTATTGTGTTCATTACATTGTGATTTATGATTACACACTGCCTCACAGGTTGGACTTTGCGAACCAATATTATTCAGTACCCCACAATGGAATTAGGTGAGAAAATACCTGGGCTGTAGTCTGTAGTCTTTATAAGTAATCAGCAACTATACTATGCTTAATAGGCAGACAATGCAGTGTTGACAGAACCAGTCTAATATGGTCATATTTTTGGACTGGTAAGCACTCCAGCTTCTGCATTTTGGACCAGGTGAAGTTTGTTTAATAAACCAGCTCTCTTGATGGTGTCATGCATCGGACTGTTCTACCTAATCATATTTAAAGGGTTAGTTCACCCAAAAATGAAAATTATGTCATTAATGACTCTGCCTCATGTCGTTCAAAAACCCATAAGACCTCCGTTCATCTTAGGAACACAGTTTAAGATATTTTAGATTTAGTCAGAGCTTTCTGTCCCTCCATTGAAAGTGTGTGTACGGTATACTGTCCATGTCCAGAAAGGTAATAAAAACATCTTCAAAGTAGTCCATGTGACATCAGAGTTAGAATTTTTTGAAGCATCGAAAATACATTTTGGCCCAAAAATAGCAAAAACTATGACTTTATTCAACATTGTCTTCTCTTCCGGGTCTGTTGTGAGCGTGTTCACTGTAGTGTAGTGATATCCGGTTCGCGAACAAATCACTCGAAAATTTTGCGTCTCATCTTCAGTTCTCTCTTCACGGCAGTTCAGTCAGTGTACTGTTTGAGTACATTAATTACTCTGGGATATTGGTTTGTTTGAACTCAGAGGAAGTGTCAGCCACATGAAAAAATGTATCAGCTTAATTAATTTGTGGATTAATGCGTATTGGAGACGCGAACCGTTTCAAACGATTCAGTTCGATTTGGTGAACTGGTTCAAAAAGATCTGGTTACATCGAATGATTCGTTCACGAACTGGATATCACAAACTGGATATCACAAACTGCTTTGTTTTGAACTCTCGCTCACAACAGACAGGGAAGAGAAGGCAATGCTGAATAAAGTCATAGTTTTTTTGCTTTTGTCTTTACACAGAGATTTCTGAAGTGTTACCTTTCACTGTGAAGATCCAAACATATTTAGGCGTACAGGAAATTGGAATGGAAGACGATTTCAATATATCAACAGACAACGTTGACTTTTTTTCACAACCATATTTATTTGAACCAGAATACACAGATCCAGTATTCAGAGCGATGGATGAAGCATCCACTGTAGCAGCACATCCTCAAGCCTCAGAGAGACAGAGATCTCATCTAAATTGGTGGTGTTTTAGTAGCAAGTGTTGTGAGATGCCAACAGAAGTGGAGAGCATATGTTGTCACGAATGGAACATAGCAATGCCACAACTACAAAACGGCAACGAGGACATTGACAATATCGCATCACACACCTGCCTGACTGAAGATCCTGAGTTTTCTCCGCTGTTGAATCACAAAGTTTTCGCCAATCCTTAATGCGCATCTCGTCAGTAAAGCCGGTTCTCTAATCAGCTGTAAATTCCCTCAGGTGCGTGATTTCTAATAGAGCAGCTGTTACTACACAGAGCCGTTGTTAACTGAGAAGATGCGCAAATAAATACTGAAAATGAACGTGGATTTGCGCAGCTTCTCAATTAACAATGGCTCTATGTAGTAACAGCTGCTCTTTGTGAAATCACGCACCTGATAGAATTTACCGCTGATTGGAGAACTGGCTTTACTGACGAGATGCGCATAACATTCGGCCAATCGTGATCAGTGCACCCCTAATTTTTATTATAATCTCAACGATTATAGGGTGCATTATTAACAAATTAATTAATTACAATTACTGTATTATATTTCAGACAGTGCAGATTGGTGGCGTATGGTGTGGTAAACAGTAAAAAATAAGAGACGTACACGCGCGAGAGATCACTTCCGGCGCTTTCTGCGCTTGCACAGACTAAGCCAGAGCACACACAAACGTCACACGAGTCACAACATTAGGAAGCATGCGCATCCTCAGATCAGTTGGACGTGGTTGTGTACAAGAGGTAAAAACAATATAAATACTGTTCATTTTCTTACACAAACCACTCGTTTCGTGTCTTAGGTCATCAATGTGTATGATGGGTAATTGTTTAATTTGGACTCCTCTGTGCATACTCTTTGAGGTGGTGACCATAGACCGCAATTATATGAGTCACAGACTCATATAATTGAATGGTTTGACCTAAAAATATCAAAATGGAAACTACTGAGGAAACAAAGACATCTACATCTTGGATGTCCTTGAGGTAAGCTAAAACATATCAAAATTTAATTTGAAAGTGAACTATCCCTTTAAGTAGTGGAGTTATACGAGCCTGTCTAAATGATGTGGAGGGATGTGTTGATGATGTGAGTGAGTGCAGGTACAACTGCAGAGAAATGGCTTGAAGGAGATGAGATAGAATAGGATAAAGCGGGCAAGTAGTAGGGTGATTAGAAAGGATGAGTCTGGAGATTTCTGCCTCAGAGAGTGTAGAGAAGGATGTAAAAGAGTGTATGTATTAGATAATGACCTGAGATGTCACAGCTCTGCTGTAAAATTTCAATGTTATCAACAAATTTATGTTACAATTTAAAATCTGATTATGGCATTGAGTGGCTCCCAACATCTGTCTAATGCCAATACAGTTTAGATTGTCTGTAAATGCCAATTTTAATGTAACTTTTATTATTAACGTGGATGTTAAAATCACCAACAATTAAAGGAACACTCCACCATTTTTTGAAATAGGGCTTATTCACATTATTTCCTGCATTTAGATAGGTGGGCAAATGCATTTTTGTGTCAGTGCATGCACAGTGCTTCGCCTGTGCTTCCCCATAATATAGTCCCAAGTCAATATCTGCCTAGGAAATCGTCTAGTGTTAATCTGGATCGCTATTTGTACTCGCTGTCAATACGCAGGCCACAAGAAGTAATTAGGTGGTTTTTTTTTATTTTTTTGATCACTTTTACTCAGGCCATGCTAGCTGGCAACAAAGGATTCCATTCATTGTGCTAAGCTAAGCTAACGCCGACCCAGTCAAACTAAAACAATGCATGCACTGACACAAAATGCATTTGCCCACCTATCTAAATGTAGGAAGTAATGTGAATAAGCCCTATTTCAAAAAACGGTGGAGTGTTCCTTTAAGACTTTATCTGAACCAAGTACTAACTCAGAAAATCAGCAAAGCAGTGGCAAGTAATGCAGGTAACAAAAGAAGATGCCATGACTCATAGTATTTGTTAGATGATTCTTTTATTTGTTTTAATGCAGTTGTTTAATAGACTTGTTAAATATGAAATTAATGAGAGAAAAGAGATGGTAAACACAACTGACAAGTTAACAGGCTAATGTGATGCTAACAAACTGTGCAAGTAATAGATATTAAGATTAAAATTGTAATGGAAAAAGATTATTTTTGAAAGACAATATCAGATAATATTTATGACAATAATTAAGACATACGCAGTCACCAGATCTCAACCCAACTTTAAACTTATTGGAGTTTTTAGCATCTTAGACAGCACAAACCCATGACCTCTGCAATACTAAAATCTTGCATTTCCTATAAATGAAACCCATGACCTTGTCATTGAGGGTGTGTTAGTTAACACTTGCTGTACCTGATGGAATTAGACAGGGACATTGTCCCAAATCACCTCTTAGATAGAGGTTTACTATAAAAGTAGCAATCTTGTATTGTATGTCCCTAAGACAACATGGCATAAAAGGTGATGTAAGGTACACTATCTTGGATCATGTGAGGCACCTCAGCCAATCATATAATGGCATTAACATCAGTATCCAGCGCTCTAAGTCTTACAACAGTCAGTTACAGATTTCTTTGCACATTTTAATGAGAGTTTGTTTGCTCGTCTTGTGAATACATATTGTACAAGAAAATAGATTTTGGTGCTTTGTGGGAAAAAAAGAGTGTGAATTGCTGGTCACTTAAGTAATGTCAATGCAGTGCAAATAAAGCTACTGTTCATTTTAAAAACAGCTTCATTGGGCACACATAATGCTGATACTAGTCCCTCCAGTGCACTGGAACGTTTGCTCCCTGAAAAATCCCACAGTGCACCACAAAAACTAGAACTGGAAATTGTCACATTTTTGAAGCACAAAACATAAACCACATGTACCACAAACATAAACCACAATATAATGATAAGTGTTAAGAAGACTTGATAAGAACCCCCCCCCCCCCCTTTTTTGTATTTCAACATAAACACACATTGCTAGACAGGTACTGATCACATCTAGTTAACATTTATAATTAATATTCAGCTTAAATGTTGTAAGAATATGAAAAAGAACAATGTGTTTAAAGAGAATAAAAAAGAGGTTGTTCCTGTCAATTGTTGATTAATTAAAGTGGTTCTATAAAGTTGTCCATTGACATTGTACGTAGTCATGTCACCAGAAACTGAGTAATCACTGTCCCAATGTGCATTGAGCCAGGGAGCTTACCAGTGACAGAATTTGTGTACATGATATATACTGATTCACGAATTAGGGAGCTGATTGAGACGCACGCACCCTTTAGCCTGAAGACCTTGATTAGCTGGTTCCGGTGTGTTTAATTAGGGCTAGAGCTAAACTCTGCAGGACAGCTGTCCTCCACAAAACTGAATTTGTCATCCCTGTACAGAGGGCCACTTTCCTGCAGTTTATCTCAAATACACCTGACCTTTAAATTTCTAGTGATTCCAAAGACATTGATTAACTGTTTCAAGTGTGTTTAAATAGGGTTAGGGCTAAGCTCAGCTGAAAGGTGACCATCTAGAAATAGAATTGGACATCCCCTCTCTTCCTTCTTACTGTCCTCTTTTTCTTTGCTCCCCTTATACCACTCCATTATGCTCTTTTGCTTAAATCATTCAATGGTTATCACTCTTGTTCTTTTCCCACCCTCTTTTCTGTCTACTTTCACCCTCTATATAACTTTTTGTTTCCTCTATCCACTCTACCTATTTTCAGTCTTACCTCTATTTTTCACTCTTTCTTGACAGTCTGCCATTGTTTCTTTCTTTGCCCTAAATATTCACAGGTTACTACTGCTATTCCAGCTAAACTTTAGATTGGAGAAATATGTGTGTAGTGCTTCGAGAAATTAATGTATGTATTTTATGTATGTATGTATTTAAAAATGTATGAAGGACCAAATATGCAAAAATTAAAACTGAAAAATTAATACATAAATATATGAATCAATAAGCTAATTATTTTTGTCATTATATTTAATTAATATGTATTACTTTAATAGGTTCAATAATTAGTATGGTACACTTACTAATCTTAAAGAGACATGCAGTAGTTATTTAGCTAGAGAAAGCTTTGCTGTTCTTCATGTATTTTAAGCATACCTTTTGACGTGGTTCAGCTCAGTTGTCTCTTAGTTTTATGTAAATTACACTTGATACTACTGTGTGAGTTGAAAACAATCTATACAATAATTAATTCCTTTACATGTCCAAAAACAAAAAAAAACATACATTTACACCATACAGGTACTTATTCTGCCCTCGACTTAACTAGTAATTTACAATAATAATCTGTTGTCTATTTTTCACTCTTTCTACTATAATAAAAAAAAAACAATAATAATTTTTATATGCGCATCACCAAACAACACTATGGTACTAGCATATCATCAGAGCTGGTATCCAATGATCCCTTCGACGTTCCTTCAACGTATACTGAAACCCCATTGGTCATGTCATAAGAGGGATGACCCACACCATGCACAATAAAGACAATTATGAGTAGTCTTGATCTTATATGTGTATACCATTCAGATGACCATCGGTGTTATGTTATGTGGTTTTAATGTTGTGTTTTGTTATTGTTGTATTTATTTGTTTCTTTTTGTCTTTCTTTGTTTCTGTCACATTCTTTTTAGTTCATCCGATGAGAATCAGATTAGGAAGAGTATGAAAATGTGTATGGTTGGTGTGCCTCCAGGCTCAGGGTTGCGAAACATACAAACATAACCTTGGTTCTCTGCACAAATATTACCAATTGAAACTTCGCTGGACCAATCCCTGGAGGAGATCTTTCCTCTAGTGGAGTGGGCCCTCACTGCAATAGGACACTGTAAGTCCACTTTAAGTCCAGGGCTATAGCATCTACAATACAATAGGATAGGCTTTGCTTCGTAACTGGCAAAACTTTAGAGCAGCCTTTGAATCATACAAAGTGCTGCTCTGAATGACTCTTTTTTTTACACCACAGACCGGTTACGTTTGGAAAATATCACACCGGCTGGAGGTATATATATATATATATATATATTAGGCTATTATATAGTAGGCTATTATATGGTTCAACACCCTGGTTTTTTTTTTTCCACAGATCACACTATTTGTTTGGATAAAAAAGAGAATGTGAAGGGTATTTGACATAGGCTAATTTTTTATGTGCCAAAGACTGGTTGGCCACTGAAGTCAAGAAGGGGTAAGGCTCATCAGTACCTGGATGGGAGACCTCCTGGGAAAACTAGGTTGCTGTTGGAAGAGGTCCTAGTGAGGCCAGCAGGGGTCTGTGTGGGTCCTAATGCCCCAGTATAGTGATGGGGACACTTTACTGCCAAAAAGCACCATTCTTCAGATGAGACATTAAACCAAGGTCCTGACTCTCTGTGGTCATTAAAAAATCCCATGGCACTTCTCATAAAGAGTAGGGGTGTAACCCCGTGTCCTGGCCAAATTGCCCCCCAGGCCTTTCTCAGTCTTGGCCTCGGTCCTAATAATCCCCAACCACTTGATTGGCTCTATGACTCTCTCTCCTCTCCATCTGGTGTGTGGAGGTGCACTGTATAGTGCAACCCTAATTAAAATAATATTATAAAAAAAAAAAAAAAACTTAACTCATTTGGGCGCCCCATGGATGGACGGTGCCCCTAGCATTTGCCTATTTTGCCTATTTGACTGGCTAGCCCTGCAGTCAATTCCCAAAGATTTTTATAGAGTCTACCTAAAATTCACTGAACAAGCATTTTCAAATGTGAGTCAAATGCAACATGAAATCAAAAAGCACTGGGGATATATTTACTTGCTTTTTACGATCTCAAACCAGAGCCTTCGCTCTCTCTTTCGGGCATCGCCACAGCTGCTTCTCAGATATGCCTTATAGTTTAGGAGACAGGACAAAGATCTCTGAAAGCAGACTACACGTAGCCTTTCCAATTCAAAACTAAATCATACAGATAATGTCAGGCCATGAAATAACACTTAAATCCTGTAGATAGTATTGACATTGTGAACATGATGGGGTAGCCTATCATTCATCTCATACACTGCCTGGCCAAAAACTGATGAATCAAAACACAAAAATGAAACCAAACATCTGCTTCTTACAATATAATGAGTACATTGGATGTTATGTTATATGTGTTATATATGTTAAATATGTTTTATATATATATATATATATATAGAGAGAGAGAGAGAGAGAGAGAGAGAGAGAGAGAGAGAGAGAGGAATGAGTCTTTAATCTAGATTTAAACTGACAGAGTGTGTCTGCCTCCTGAACAATGCTAGGTAGATTGCTCGAGAGTTTTATATTCTAGGTCAGTGGTTTTCAACCTGTGGTCCGCGAGGTGGTATTGCAGGTGGACCGCCAATTACAATTTAAAAAAATAATAATATTGTTAATATATGTAAAAAGGGCTAAGTCATAACTTAATAACATCATTTCATATATATATATATATATATATATATATATATATATATATATATATATATATATATATATATATATAGTCACGGGAGGAGCACAAGACAGACACAGTGGGCGTGGCGTCAGGCCTCGGAGAGGCTTTTATTAACAGAAATCATAAAATAACAGGGAATAAAAGTGGCCAAAGGGGGAAAGTGTCCAAAATAACAGGGAATCTGGTGTCCTCGTTGTGCTGCGGGGTTCGTGTGGGTCAGGCAGTGTTCATGGAGGAAGGGTCCAGGTAAGGGGCGGAGTCCGGCGGCCGCACGCGCTCCCCTCCTTGGTCCGGGGCGCGAGGGGCGGCGGCTTCCTCTAGCGGCCGCATCTCTCTCGTCGGCCGCGGCGCTGGTAGGGGATGGACGGCCCGGCATCCTGGCCCGTCGGCCGTGTAAACGGGTGCGGTTCTCCTCCGGATCGCGGGTCCGGCTGCTCACGTCTCTTGTGGCGCGGGAGTCCCTCAACGCACCCTTCCTGGACCCACGAGGACACCAGCGTGCATGCACGGGGAAGAGACCGGTCTCCTGAGGAGAGGCGCGTTGGGCTTTTAAACAGCGGCGGTAATGAGGCTCCACTTCCTTCAGGTGTGCCCCATCACACGCCGCCAGCCCTGACTCGTCCAGCGCCCCTCCTCTCACACACCCACTCCAGTCGGGAGCCTGGTGAAGGGCGGCGATTTAGGACGGGGTGCCGGTGATAATCAGGGAGGAGGCAGCTGACTCGTCACATTCCCCCTCCCAAGCGACATCCCCGTCATCAGGGCGCCGCCCACACGGGAGTGCTACCATCCTCAACCAGGCTCCAAACGGTCGGAGTGGGCGGGGCTTCCTCTCCGGGCGGTCCTCCCTCTCGCAGCGCACCAGAACAGGGACAGAGAAACCGGGTTTTAGTGACAGCCTCAACCAACCACAGGGTAAAATGACAATGGAAAAGTCACTTACCCCTTATGTGGCTGGGAGGCTGTCCCCAGTTTTCCTCCGTCCCAGTCTGGGTTCTCACGAACGTTTGCAAGCGAGAGGGAGTGACGTCACCAGACGTTTCCCAACTGCGCTGTCTAGGCTCCGCCTGCCCGCATTCTCCACCAGTGTCACGGGAGGAGCACAAGACAGACACAGTGGGCGTGGCGTCAGGCCTCGGAGAGGCTTTTATTAACAGAAATCATAAAATAACAGGGAATAAAAGTGGCCAAAGGGGGAAAGTGTCCAAAATAACAGGGAATCTGGTGTCCTCGTTGTGCTGCGGGGTTCGTGTGGGTCAGGCAGTGTTCATGGAGGAAGGGTCCAGGTAAGGGGCGGAGTCCGGCGGCCGCACGCGCTCCCCTCCTTGGTCCGGGGCGCGAGGGGCGGCGGCTTCCTCTAGCGGCCGCATCTCTCTCGTCGGCCGCAGCGCTGGTAGGGGATGGACGGCCCGGCATCCTGGCCCGTCGGCCGTGTAAACGGGTGCGGTTCTCCTCCGGATCGCGGGTCCGGCTGGAAGGGTGCGTTGAGGGACTCCCGCGCCACAAGAGACGTGAGCTGCCGGACCCGCGATCCGGAAGAGAACCGCACCCGTATACACGGCCGACGGGCCAGGATGCCGGGCCGTCCATCCCCTACCAGCGCCGCGGCCAACGAGAGAGACGCGGCCGCTAGGAGAAGCCGCCGCCCCTCGCGCCCCGGACCAAGGAGGGGAGCGCGTGCGGCCGCCGGACTCCGCCCCTTGCCTGGACCCTTCCTCCATGAACACTGCCCGACCTACACAAACCCCGCAGCACGACGAGGACACCAGATCCCCTGTTATTTTGGACACTTTCCCCCTTTGGCCACTTTTATTCCCTTTGTTTTATGATTTCTGTTAATAAAACAGATATATATATATATATAATTAAATAACAAAAAATATATATTAAACTGTAAATATGCTTCCACTATTCGAGCTCGCTGATTGGTTTAAGAATAAACCACCAATTTATATTTTTGCAGCATTTGCTACAGAACAACAAATTCAAACATGCATAAATGGCTGTCAACATAAATGGCCGAGCTCTGACTGGATCTGGTTTTCCCGTTTTGCTGAGTAGTGCCACCCCGAGTTATTTTCTGTTCATTGCCAGTTAATTCTAGGGCTGTGCGATTAATAGAAATTGTCATAGAATCACGATTTGAGCACACTGGTTTTCTAAATTGCTTTATAGCACAATTTTCCGCGGCCCTGACCTCCCGCAGTATGCTATCCGAACCAATCAGAATGCAATGCGCCAACAATATTAAACCAACAATAGTAGGGTCAGTTAATTTTTTGTGCAGTGGGCCGCGCAAACAATATGTGTTTGGTTGTGTGGGCCGCGAGTTGAAAAAGGTTGGGAACCACTGTTCTAGGTATTATCAGATGGCCAGAGATTTAAGAATCAAGGTGTATTGCTGTGACCTTGGACAGCTAATCTGAAGACAAGTGAGAAATATAACCCCCATCGAAAACAAAAGCTAAATCTAGACACTGTTTGAATTATTAATGACATTGCTAGAAACACTGCTGCAGTCTGGAGAGCAGAAATATCTATGAAACATGAAACCACGATGCAACGAAAGATGATCTTACACTATGTTCCCATTTGAAATACACGTAAATATGATATTTGTTTGTAACATCTTTTACTATACACAGACTGTTGTGTATATGACACACTTAATATCTCTCTCTTCTGTTCGCCCTCTACAACATTTCTTTGCCATTATCTTAACAAAATATTTATGTGCCATGTTTCTTTGCTATATGTTGTATATGTTTAGTAGATTTCAATGGCATAGAAATATGGTAAATGTGGTATTCTTTAACTTAGCAAGGTAAGGAAATTGAGCTGTTTTCACCTTATTGATTGCTGCAATAAATAGCAATGCTCGTAAATGCTACTCAGGAGCTGCTGTAAGATTTCAAGGAAGTCTATGAAAATGACTTTCATATATATTTGAAAATGTGTTATATGTAGAACCTGTTTTCTGATTGTAGTGATATTCCAGATACTTATTCTCCAAACCAGAGAATTTACTTTATATTTCAATGTGTAATATATTGTAATGCTTTTGTTTGGGCACAGTTGAAACCATGTGTTGTCCATGCAGTAAATCGTTCTTCACATACTTCCATATAACTAGGAACTATTGGTATTTAACTCGTAACTAGTTACAGGGCAACATCCTTATTGGTCAGTTTAATGAAAGGACAATGATGGACATGAACCCTTACAACAGTCTTACTAAAAGATCTGAACAGAGCCGAGTATGACACGATTAGCACAGTGCTTTCTACTGTAAGTCTTTTAATGAAAAATGTTATAGAAAATTTAAGGATTACAAATATGTTTGTCTACAGTTAACAGTGCTATTAAAGTGGGAAGTCATGGCCTAGTGGTTGGAGACAGTGATGCGCGGGTCATTGTATAAACAACCCACACCCGACCGATGTTTTCAACTTACCCGCCCGTAACTCGGACCGCAAAAAAAGAAAAGGAAAATATTGTACTTGACCTGCTTCCTGAACCGCATTTTTTAAAAGTAGATTATGCATCGCCCCTTTATAATTTAATTACTTAGGCTATAGCCTACAGGATAATAAGCGTTATGACCGCACACAAAGAACCAGTTAAGTAATGATTATGGATGTGTCTAAATTAGCAAGGAGACATTTAATTGTTTAGTAATAAACTGGTGTTTTCTGTGTCGCTGCAAGGATGAACTTGACGATGTGGACTCGCCATGAACGCCAGAGAGAAATGCACATTTCATATGGATTACATAATCAGAGAGTGGCTATTTATTTTGGTTTTAATATTTTTTCGTAGACATTTCAAGCTTTCTGTAATATATTGCCTATATTTCTTTTTAAACCCACCGACTAAAAGATTAAGACACTACCTCACCCAAAATATCACCCAAAGTTTGTACAGCTTTTTTCTTAGCTATTTCAGAATCTGGAAAAATTACTGGGGCTAACTTGTTACTGCAGTCGGTAGAGCGATATGAATGTGTGTCATGTGTGGCATGCATCGTTGCTAGATCTCGCGAGACAAATAAGCAACCAGGCCTGTGAAAACAAGCCCAAAACAAGTGACTTTTTCTACGGACCCTAGGTTCTGGGAAGAGAAAAATAAATAAACTGGATGTAAATTGACAATCTGTACCCACAGTTTAAAATCAGTCCCCACAAATTGTAAAACCGCGCACACAGATTGTCAGTTTACATTCATGTGGACAGATTGGTAAACTGTGCGCTGTTTTACAAAACTGCACACACGGTACAGTTTATTTATTTTTCTCCCCCCTGAGCTTCAGGAAAATTACCACAAGAGGAAGTTAAACCACCTTTAAACATTATTTAACATTAGAAAACTGATGAGATATAATATAGACTGATGTACCGAGTACATTATATACACAGTAAACATCTAATATTTAAAATTTGCACACACAAATAAATATCATCCTGAATTCACAATTTTTTTATTATTTATTATTGCATAATAAAAACTCTACTACAGTCCAGTCAGTCACCATCAGTCGCAACTCGCGTGCATATATTGAAAGTTTACGTCTCTCACTGAAGACGTTTTCCTAACCAGAAAAAAAAAAAAGATTGCCCTGCTCTGCCTCTGATTGGCTAGTACTTGGCTAGCCATCTCGGTCAGAGCCAAATAGAAGTAGGATGTGGGTGGGGGAAAAACTGCTGTCTCCTGTGTGTATGGGGAAAAGGGGAGGTAAAGAGAGAACAGGTTAGAACTTCTACGTTTAAATAACATATAGAAAATATCTGCTTGATAACTTATTATGGAGCTGGGAACAAGCCCAAATAAGCAACTACACTTTAGAAACAAGCCCAAAATACCGCGACTACTAATATTTGCAAACGGCTTTACAGAAAAACAAGCCCAAAGTCATGTATAATAAGCGGACTTGGCAACACTTATGGCATGATAAATGCTCGTCACTTCTGCTGCCCAAACTTTGTCAGCTTGTGGGTCATTTGGTTTATGATGTGCATTTTTTTCTGTGGTACTCACATGCAACATTTATTTATATTTAAAAATACATTTTCCATCCTTAAAAATAACTAACAAAAAAAAAAAAATGTAGATGACTGGTGTGGAAAAAGATGAGAATGTATTTACTGACAAGCTAGAGTTGAGATCATATGATATCCGTTGTTTTTGACAGAAATTTAGGTATTGTGACATACTTCCCTGACATACATAATTATATTATATAAAGTAATACTTAAATTACTCCTGTGTGTATGGGGAAAAGGTTAGGTAAAGAGAGAACAGGTTAGAACTTCTACGTTTAAATAACATATAGAAAATATCTGCTTGATAACTTATTATAGAGCTGGGAACAAGCCCAAATAAGCAACTACACTTTAGAAACAAGCCCAAAATACCGCGACTACTAATATTTGTAAACGGCTTTACAGAAAAACAAGCCCAAAGTCATGTATAATAAGCGGACTTGGCAACACTTATGGCATGATAAATGCTCATCACTTCTGCTGCCCAAACTTTGTCAGCTTGTGGGTCATTTGGTTTATGATGTGCATTTTTTTCTGTGGTACTCACATGCAACATGTCACTCACGTCGTATTCTCCACCATGTCCCACAGAAAAATTTATTTTTGCTTCTTTTGCACTCTTTTTGGATGACTCGTAGCCACTGATAATTTTGGATCAACCCGTGCATCACTGGTTAGAGAGTTTGACTCCTAACCCTAGGGTTGTGGGTTGAGTCTCAGGCTGGCAATACCACAACTTAGGTGCCCTTGAGCAAGGCACCGAACCCCCACTGCTGTGTGTGCACTTTGGATTGGTTAAATGCAGAGCATGAATTCTGAGTATGGGTCACCATACTTGGCTGTATGTCACTTTCACTTTAAAGTAATATATGGTGGGAATAGAATGATTTATATAGGCTGAGCAGATGATAACAGTTTTAAGGCAAATATCAGTTCTTCTTGAATCTAATTAGTTGTCAGATGAATGTGAATAGTCGATCTGTTGAATATGAATGTGCCATCATGGATTGGCTGCATAAGCAGTTCAAACTATTTAATTTATTTATATTTAAAAATACATTTTACATCCTTAAAAATAACTAACAAAAAAATTTTTTTTTTAGATGACTGGTGTGGAAAAAGATGAGAATGTATTTACTGACCAGCTAGAGTTGAGATCATATGATATCCGTTGTTTTTGACTGAAATTTAGGTATTGTGACATACTTCCCTGACATACATAATTATATTATATAAAGTAATACTTAAATTACAACAACAACAACAACAACAAAAAAAAAACATTCTGAAAATACTCCCTTATGTTAAAGCTGTTGAGTTTAAAACAACATAAGTGCAAATAATTATTGTAATAATAATTATTATTATTATTATTAATTTACATTTTAACTGTTCCTTAAGCAGTGTAGATGCTAATATTAAAAGTTTAATTGCAAAAGGCACCACTGTAGTCCAGTATTATGATGAACTAAATTCAAATGAATACAGATGTCCAGGGCTGTAGCTGGGGTTTGCAGGTTCACATGCAGTGCAGTGCAGGTTGTACTAGTGGGCCCTGTTTGAAATAGTTTAATTTGTAAATGTCCATCTACTTTGAACTTGACACTCTCCCGCAACTGCTGTGTTCACGGATGCTTTGCGTTCAAATATTTAAACTCAAATATTCTGTCTCTAATTATTTACTTATGTGACAAGTAGTCCTATTATAAGCAAGAATAATGTACATCCAGCCGGTTATTATCGCTGAATAACCTCCTTCAGGGTGATACAAGGCCCCTCTGCCACCCTGCTGGAGGTTATTGGATGTAGGCTACATTATCCCTTCCCTATAGTGTCATTTATTATTGTAATTGTATTTATTCTCAATCAGCATAATACAGTCAATTAAAAATGTTTATTTATAATTCCAGAATGTCCAATTTGATGAGACATTTGAGGCAAAACTGCTGATTCTAATAAAATTAATAGAAACTGGATTATTTTATATATATTATATATATCATGAAAACATTATAGCACATTATTTTATTGTTTGTAAATGGCATTTTAGATTAAAAGAATGGACATGCAATTTTGGTTGAATATAAAGAACTCACAGACTCAACATGACAACACCTAGAAAGCTATGTGGGTGCATATGACCGAAAAAGAAAGGTAAGTCACAATTTATTCTTAATTAAAAATTCCTAAAACTTCTCTCATACATTCTTCTCAAATCCAAGTCCCTTCCGAGGAAGTGAAAATCGATTGTGGGAGTTGTAACACTTATCCCATCTCATAAGGATCAACACCTAAGCAGATATAGGTATTGAAAGCTTTTCGAATTACATTTAAAATAAGACAATGTTATATTTCAAGCATTCAACAACCATAAGATGACCCCCTATACATGCACTTGCTAACTGATGCCCAGTAGTAACAAGTTAACTAGTAAACTAGTAAAAAGTTTTTGGATCAGAAAAATCATTCAGACTTCTTGACAAATTGGACAGTCTCAAGTCAAAAATTATCACAGGAGGCCAAGATACTTTCCTGACTTTGCATCTTACCATCCTGCTTACATCTCTGCAGGGCAATACACCTGAAAGGCAAGATCAATAGTAGATACATTTTCGTTAGTGTTCAAATATTTTTCTGTAACTTGGAATGTGCTATTTACTATTGATCTATGTGCATTTTTTATGTATTGTTAATCTATACTAGTGTTTGCTGTGCTGCTCACCATCCTGTAATCTCCTATTTAGATCTATATTTTGACAGGCTCTTTTGATCTCTATGACTAGGGCAACAAATATGTTTATAGGCAATCTTACACAACTCATCTAATTTTCTGACTCATGTTTAACTGCAGCATAAAGGAGCTGATACATCTCTTGGGGTGTATACAACCCCCGGAAGCTGGTGAGGAGTTCTGCTGTGCCCTCTGCAGCCTGGAGGTGGAACTGCAACTTTGATCTCTGACCTGAAACCTTTTAAACGTCATGGCAATTACATAAAATATTTATCTGGTTCTTGAACTTTACTGGTCGTCGAAATCTCCGATCGGCAGGTATTTTTTAGTAAGGCAAAAAATAACGTTTAATGACTGGTTGGATGTTTTTAGGAACTTCCTGTGAGTCTGATGAGGAAGTGTAAACAGCACGCATGGAGGGCGTGTCTCTCTGATATATGTTCCTGTAGCTGTGATCATGGGGATTTCTCTTAAAAATATGTGTCTTTAGTTCTGGATTATGGGGGATGCGGCTGTAGCGAAGCGTCGGGAGCAGCTGACGCGTTGGTTGGGCTCCAGTACCGACAGAGAGCCGGCGGTGCCGCGGAGTCGCTGGAGAGGAGATACGATCACCGGAGCTCTTGATGGAGGCAGAAAAGACACCACCGAGCAGCAGAAAAAAAACAGGTTTGGAGATTAGTCACCACAATAATGACAACCAACACAAAGAGAGCGTTTTAGCATTCATTAGCAATATAATTCATCGATGTAAACAAGTATTTCCGAATAAATATGTTTCTGTGTTTCTTAGCTTAACTCTTTAATGAAGATCTCCAGATTTAGTTAGCTATTTTGGGTGTCAAGGACCATCTGCCATGCATTGGATTACTATCCTGTTAGCATGTGATTACTGATTAGTTTTCATTCTTAATGGATTAGAGAACCACCACAAATGGGAAATATTGTTCCCAGAGCTGATGGCTGATGAAGCTGAAGATTGCAGTTAAGACCGTAGAAACCTGAATTACACAACATTTGTTGAGTAGGAATGTGATTTTATTCTGGTATACGTCAGTCCAGATCTTTAACCACTGGGCTGGTGCATCCAAAGCCTTTACTGTTTCCTCATTATATCTTGCTTAAGATGGATCAAATTTATTATGTAAGGGTCTTTAGTGACAGTGTTACTGTGTAGTTTTTGAGGTGTCTGATGCTAAATACCATTCCAGACAACCTGTGTCCCCCTTTCTCAGGTGGCGAGTTAGATTCGAGAAGAATGCAGAGTTCCTAGCAGTGTGTGCTAGCGGTGACACCGAGGAGGCGAAGGAGATGCTGAGAGAAGCAAGAGTACAGAATGGAGAGGATGATATGGTTAACTGTGCCAACACAGATGGAATAACTGCTTTACACCAGGTTAGAATCTTACTGCATTTTTTAAAACCATTTATCGTCTTGAATAAAGTGAACATCCACATGCAGGATACAGTGCTATTTCGCTAATATGTTTTCAGGAACTTAACTTCACAGTCTCATGTATAATAAAACTTAAAAAAAAAAAAGAAGTTTGCTCAATGTATTGGTATTGTACTGGTTATTGGCTGTTTTTAGAGATTTACATTGAATAATGATTATTTAAATGGGCATACTAATTTCCCCTATATTAACATCGACTTTGGATTTTTATGATGTGTTTTCGGTGATCTGATCAAAAGAGGTTAGTTTAAACACATTATTTTTCAAGACTCCCTCCATCGCACCTCATAAAAAACAAAACAAAACGAAACAACAACAACAGGTGATTGAAATTGTGGGCGGTGATTTTGATTATGATCTGTGTGTTTTGGTACATCTCATAACAGATCCCATAGCAATAACAGGACCCTTCAAAGGTTTAGTTTATCTCATTTAATTCTAAAGGTTTTGGGCCAGTAAAATTTTTAAGCAGCACAGCCATTTTCAACACTTTACAGTGTACTGAACATGTTAGATGAATGCAAATACAATGTGGTCAGTGTGTTTTTGACTACCTTGTATGTGTTAGGGGTTGAACGACTTTTTTTTTTATATGATGAAAGTGAAGTCGAATAGTCACGATGACATCATTAATGAACAATTAATGCTCCTTTAACAACTAATTTTTATCAGTTCTTTTGCCTTTGGGTCGTTTTATTTCTCACAGATTCTTGCTCGTTCTAAATCAAATATTGATAAAGTAGCACAGTAAAGATTACATTTATATGAATGGATTAGTGAGCGCGATTGCGTGTGTGAATTAATTCTTCATGGCAGCGTCTCTTTAGTAGTACTGATGCTGTGGAATTGTTTTCTTTAGAAATAGATGCTTGTACTTATCAGTTTCTGAACAATAAGCCGTTTAGAATGTGCTTTCTCCCATTCAATTCCGAGCATCCAGTAATATAAACAGACATGTCTTGTGGAGCTTTCACAGTATACAATTATTTGTCATTTTAACTGTTTGGAAACGGAGCATAAATGTAGAAGTCCCTCAAAGATTTCTTATCCTGTTATGCCATCTATAGGACCAGCGACTAGTCAACGTCAAGCTTAAAGCAACATGGTAGAGCATTTAAGTCGACTAGTCTATTAGTCTGTGCAACCCCCAGTGTGTGTCAGTCATTAATATTTTAAATGATTAAATATCAGATAATTAGTTCATGTCTTGTAAGAAATACGGTGCAACCCTCCAAATATGAATTAATATATTTATTAATGAATATATTTTTTTATTCTTCATATATTAATACAAAAAGATAAAAGATTTTAATGTTAAATGTGAAATAATTGTGTGCACATACAGTACAAGTGTAGGGAAATGTTATTACATTTTAATTGGTAGCATTTATTTATTTATTTTTACAAGTCATTTTTCGAATATTTTAAGTTTTGTTGGGAAAAAAAAGTGTAAAAGCTTTTCAAAGAGTACATTACTGAGAACTTGGCACAACCTTGGTTTTAAAATTGTATGGTCTATTTGTTTTATTTGTCATTGCCAAATTCAAAATGATTTAAAATGTGTTTTTTTTTAAATTGTTTAGACAAACTAGATGATTGCCCATTTATTGGATATCAGTTATATCATACAAATAATTATAGTATTTCTGTAAAATTCTGATGGACTGTACATCCTGCTTCTCTCAGGCCTGTATCGATGGCAGTATGGAGTTGGTGGAATTTCTTCTGTCTCAGGGAGCCAGTGTTAACCAGGTGGACAGTGAGGGTTGGACTCCTCTTCATGTGGCTGCATCATGTGGAAACCTGGAGATAACAGAGTACGTTATGAGTGAATTTAGTGAATATGTGTTTAACTTATTGACTCTGTGTCAAAATGTTGTAATATGTTTATCATTTAGCTGGCTTTGAGATTTCTTACTGTTAAATGTGATTGCAATGTGTTCTGAGATTAATTCACAATATAGCACAGCCTTAAGTCTGTTATTACTATGGCTATGAATCAGGTAAATGTAACTATTTATTTGCAAAGCATTCTGTGCCTAGTGAAACTTTGCACTTAATATAAAAATTTGTTGTTGTAAATGAAGTAGTCACATTCACATTTTACATTCAATCTCCAAATGTAACATTAGCAAATCCTTTTAATACAATTTATTCAGCCAGTTTTACAATATCTGCATGGCTTTATCTCTGAGATATGCACATGCAGTATTAATGAAAGGATCAACCAAGTATCCAGACAGAGACTGCAGTGAATAGGTTTCCTAACCATTTCCTTTGAGGAGGAGGTTGCCGGGTGAGTGCGGCCAGTAATGGAGCTTGTGTAGATGATCCTCAGACATCTGCTCTCTGTGGAATGGTTTGTTCTTTGGGTCCGGGGAGAACTGCATGCAAATAGTATGAGGAAACACAACCTTCCACAGGAAGTTGAGAAAAAAAACACAAAAGAAAACAGATGCTGCATTAAATGCCTTAATAATTTTTCATGCTTTACAACAGTTCATGCTAATCGCAGAAACGATCTCATTTTCCCCAGTCCTCTATATATTTAAGACACAAATTTTTGATTGAAACATTTTACCAAGCAAATTAATTTAGTGAAATCCTTCTTCTAGAATATATAATTACTGACATGACAGAACAATACTGTACAGTGGTAATAACAGTATTCTTTGGTGTGCAATTATATGTTGAAAGGATGTTTCGTGTCAGCGGTTACTACATCGTGGCACTGCTTTAAGCACTGATTTTTTGTGTTATACTACTATTTAGGAAGAACTCCAGAAATGAAACACGTGATTTTGTTTTGGTGGTGTACTAGATCATGCTCTCATGCTTGGTGCATTATTTTTCACATAATTTACATTATTACAACACCTTTCTCCCCAGCCTGGCACAAATGGCTCGATTAGTTCTGGGTTTGATGAAGGACGCAGTGCATCTGCAGCAGTGCAGCGATCGCTTACGCACCGAATCTATTTTTGCTGTGCTGCACACGCTGAATAAAAGTGTCAGTATATTGTTCGCGTTAAAAATTTACATGGATTGACACGGAAATGTAGTAATTTCACAGTAAATTGATACAATTAAAGTCCACTACGTTTCACAGTCAACTCGTGACTTTTGGCTAGGTTTAAAACAAGAAAAAGTGCACTTTTAGATAAGGCAATTAACATAATAGATGCACTTGTGGAGACAGTTCTTTAAGACCCGCGTTATTGCTTGTAATAAAGATTTACATGCAAAAGGCACAAAAGTCGACTGTTTCTGTCAGTGGTGTGTTTTAATTTTAAATGTTTGAGATAGCCTAACAAGAAAAGTAGACTAAATGCTGTGTTTAAATGTGTTGCTGCTTGCTTGAGCAACTTAATATACAAACCTAGAAGTCAAATGCATGAATGTTTTTTTTTTTTTATAGGTATTTATTGATTTTAGTATAAAAACTGGTTTAAACAAATGTTTATGCAAGATTGTTACATTACCGTGTTAAGAGAATCACAATGCTGAAAAAGCATCTTCAATAACAATGTTTGATTTGAAATCAAAATAATGGATAAATGTTGTGTATGTGTTAAGCAGCCTCGGATCAGTGTTGGACTGCAAACATTTTAGATGGATGTCAACAACTGCTTAAAAATAACTGCATTTACTATGTACAGATACGTGCACATGTATTATGTTTATGGTTCTTTATACATTATATAACATTATAAAATTAAATGCTGTGAAACTGTTATACAGTTTAGTTTATTTATACCATAGTCCAGTGTTCCCCACAGACTTAGTCAATTTGTGGCGGCATATATATGCAAAATAATTTTTTTGCCAGCTGGATAGAGGTTTTCTCTGTAACGACTGTACCTAGCGGCACCCTTCCGGTCTCTCTCCTGAAACCAACATGGAATTGACTAAAACTGCAATTCATTGGGTGCTAGAGGCCATCTCCAAAAGGGAGTCAGTCCCATAGACTCCCAATGTAAAAATTCCCAACTTCACAGCAGAATTTTTTTTTACAGCCGGGTACAAAAAGTGGTTTTGATCTATATAGCATAATTAAGGGGCGTGGCCACTTGAGTGAAAGGTGGATTGCTGCTGCTGTCACCACTGTCAATCTAGATGGGCGTGGTTTTAGCTACCTGCTTTGTCCATTTTCGACTATCCGGGAATGACTCGCTGCCAAGATGGTGACGGCTAACTCCGCCCACTTCAGGCTTAAAAAACGCTCTTCAGAAAACCTACGGGTGACATCACAGACACTACATCAATGTTTTTATACAGTCTATGGGCTGTACACAAAGCAGCACTCCGCTCACAACTCTGCTTTATCAGACATTACATACAAGATAAAATAAAAATGTAATATATATAACATAATTATTCAGGTGCATGTCTGATAACTTGCGAAAACTTAACACTACAGCAGTACTACTTCTTAGTCATTTTCTTGTCTGATGCACCACAACCTCACCCCTCCCCACCCCCAAACCATCTGAATTTTTTGTAGGTGGGAATTATTTTAATGCCATTCTAACGGCCACTTTGTGACATCACAAAACCCAGGAAAACAATGCTGTAGTCCAAACGAACCATCTGTTGTATTTCTTGAAAAGGTATTTTTTTAGACACTAAATATCTCCCTTTGGAGTGGAATTTAAGATTTGTAATATTGTAGATATTTTTTATGCCCAAACATACACACTGACTAAAATTCAAAAAGTAAAAAAGCGTAATAGGACCCCTTTAAAGATTGAAATGACTATAAATGTTGGATTGCCAGTACTAACGGAAAAATTACAAGTTCATAAGTTGCTTATACTCTGAAAATTTTGAAATGTGTGTTTTTGTTTGTGGACAGAGTTGTGTGATTAGAGGGGTTTAAAACATTAAAAAAATTTGCTTCAGTAAGTGCTAGAAATACTTGCACTGCTGTGAAAGATATGGACCCATTTGGCATGTATTTTACTGTGCTTATTTACTGGTACTGTCACTTTCAGATTTCTGCTCAGGCATGGTGCATCCCTCTGCGCAGTGAACTGTGATGGTGATGTGCCAATGGACATTGCAGAGGATGAGGCCATAGAGACACTGCTGCAAGAACACTCATTGACACAGGGTTAGTCAACAGAGCATCTGAAATGTCACATCATAAATACACTTATGTGGAAGTCAATTACATTTAGAGGTATCAGAAAATAAAGCCTGCCATTACCCATAAAAATAACCCAACCCAAGTTGGTTTGAGTACAGGTGCAGGACACAATGCAGTAAATGTAAAATAAATGTCCACATACTGATGTTGTTTAACAACTTGCAAGTCAAAACTTCACCCCTGACGAAGACTTCAGCATTTTTGGATTCATAACATTAAGGCTTAGTTCACCCAAAACTGAAAATTATTGTCATGATATATTCACTCTTATGCCCTTCCAAAACGGTATGACTTTGTACATACATTGGAAGTCAATGAAAACCAAAATTATTATTCAGAAGATCTTAATACAGATGCAGATTAAGAACAACATGAAGGTAAGTATTCTACGACAGAATTTTCAGTTTTGGTTTTGGTACTATCCCTTTAGGGTGCGGACTCGAAGCAGTTTTTCTTTTTGATTCACACGAAGTATACTAAACTGCAAGACATTTTTACAAAGTGTAATGCGTAACTTTATACAATACATAATATTTACCTTTTATATTCATTTAGAAAATATTTCCACTGAAGTATTTTTATTCTAGAAATACACAGAAGAGTACATTTACATTGAATTCACTTATACAGTGACCTAGTTAGATAAATAGTAAAAAAAATCTCATAGAGTCTTACATATTTTATTGTTTTATGCAGGAATGTATGAGACCTTATAATTAGTATCTCTAATCTCTCAACAGACATGGATGTGGAGGCAGCTAAGCGGGCAGAAGAGGAGTGGATCATGCGTGATGCCCGCCACTGGCTCACAAACGGGCTACCTGCTAATGTTTGCCACCCCCGGACTGGCGCTACTCCCTTACATGTAGCAGCAGCTAAAGGATATCTGGAGGCCATTAAGTAAGTGTAAATGCAAAAAGAGAAATGTTTCCTCATGAGTTTCCTCTTGGCATTGTAAAAGTTTTACTTGTATTATAACATGGTTTAAAGCAAATACTTTTTTGTAATAGTTATATTCTTAGCAGACAGTTTTACCACAGACTCCTGGTTAGGATAACTTACTCTACTGCTGGTACCTCAGACCATTGCATCATATTTGGTCAGGTTAACACCCCATGCTCGTACAGAATGTTCCACATCTTCCTCTAAAATGCATGATATCTCAAAACTTGACTGAAGGAAAAAACAAATAATTGTTCAATGTTTAGAGATTGTTGTAGTCATTGTGAGTGTTAATGAGTGTGCTGCCTCACCTCCCTAAATTGGCAGCTGCTTTTTAAAGAGTCATGAACCCACACCTTGACTGTTTATCACTGGTCTCTCTAGATTAAACCTCCCAAGATATGGGTGTGGAAAGCTGTGGAAATTAGGGTAGAGGATGGGAAGAGGTGAGGAAGAGAGCATGGGTAGAGATTTGATCATCCTTCTTTTTTTAATGGAATCTTGGTGTTACACTTGTCTGTGTGTGAAGATGTTACGCCCAACGCAAATCTGTGAATGAATGTTCCGAAGTGAGGAAATTTCAACAGATTTCCCCTGCTCAGGGAGTAGGGAGCAATGAACACTGTGTTGAGACCATGTCAGTCAAAACACACTTCATGCACAGAGCTAATTTCTTACGAGCTGATTATCTGAATCAGGTATGTTAACAAAGAGAGACATGCAAAATATGCAGAGCTGGGGGGTGGAAGGACTGGAATTGAGAACAGCTGTCATGGTGTGTTACTAATGGTACTGACAACTCACGATTGAGTGGGTGAACTGATGCGAATGTGGTCTAGTTATAGTGTTAGGGGAGGGGCCGTGGCTCTGGGCTCCAGTGCGTCATCGAACCCCTTTTTAGTCCCACCTAAAAAAAATCCTGAACATTCCATACAATGAGTGTGAGGTTTTTCCATTTTAACCTTATGTAAACTCTATTTCTGTAAAATGGCGTTAGAATAATTTTGGCAGAAATAATTGTTTAATCATTAAGTATGTTGATTAGCCCCATAAAACCTATGTGTTTTTATTAGGGAGGTCATTTGTTTTGTGTGGATATATTCATGACGTTACATTGATCATATTCAGTAAAATCATTAATTTTACCATGGTAAGTAAGCTGAGGTTGCATCACGACCAATTTGAAAGTTCTGTGCGACTGCCGCAAGGGGGAGAAATGTGACAATCGTAATCATCCAAATGACGGAGACAGTGGAAAGGCGGCTTGGATAAGTTTAGCAAAGATTAATCTTCACTCGCCGGACACTATGACTGAGCGCTTCAGAGTACTATTTTTCAATTCATCTCAATGGATGCACGGTGTACCTGTATTTT
Organism: Carassius auratus; assembly: GCF_003368295.1. NCBI lineage: Eukaryota > Metazoa > Chordata > Actinopteri > Cypriniformes > Cyprinidae > Carassius > Carassius auratus. The sequence continues at coordinate 29,299,187 of NC_039272.1, forward strand.
TGACATACCATATCTCCTCAGTATTATTGTTAGGATTTTCTTTTCACTTTTTTTTTTTTTTTTTTTTTTTACAGAAACATTGAATGGCCAACACCAACTTAAGCACCACCACTAGTCATAAGTTCAGTTAAAATGACAAATATACATTCATAAATGGTTACCAATTTTTTACTCTAATTACTAAAGTTCTATCTTGATTATCATATAATAATAATAATAATAATGCATTTTATTTATAATGCGCTTTTCTTGGATCCAAAGCGCTACAGCAAATATAGTACAAAATACATCCATTAGAATTAAAACCACAACAACAACAATAATAGAATATAAAAGAGTGAAAAAAATAGACACAAACATCATCTTAAAAATATGGGTTTTTAACTCTTTCTTAAAACTATCTTGTTTGGGTCAATGGAGTATGTATGGAGTAACTAAATCACATATGTATAAAAGTATGAAGGAGCAGTTCCTTGTACAGCTTTGAATTTTAACGTAAGAATTTTAATGTCAATGCAGGTTCCTAAGCATGCCAGAGATGTGCTGACAAGAGAATGAATAAGGATATGTGCTGCTGGGTTCAGTATATATTGCAGGTGCTTAATAGATTTTGCAGGTAGGCCAATCTATAGGGCAGTACAATAATCAACCATAGAGGTAACAAAAACATGGACTAGCCTTTCAGCATCAGGTAGCGAAAGTAAAGGCCTAAATATGGCAATTTTCCTGAGATGCAGATTTTGAAATGCTCTTGATATGTGTGTCTAGTGTCAAGTGAGAATCAAAAAGAACACCAAGATTACGAACTTGAGAAGATGGATATATTAAACCATTATCAAGGTGCAAACTGAAGATTCTACTATTGCTGGCAGCTGCAGGGGTACCAAAAAGAAGAAGCTCTGACTTGGTCCCATTCAATTTAATGATATTGTGGTACATCCATCATTTAATTTCCTGCAAACAGTCAGAGAGTGATTCCGAGATACCTTGTAATATTAGTTTTTGTGCTAATATAAATTTGGGTATCATCAGCATAGAAGTGAGACCCCAAACCATGCTTTCAAATAATCTGCCCTAGAGGAAACATATAAATACTAAAGTGTATAGGGCCTAGGACAGACCCCTGGAGAACACTATGACAGACCTGTTTGACGTTACTTAAAACAACAAACTGGGAATGACTGTACCAGAGATACCAAGCCAAGTCTCCAGTCTCTCAGTCAGTATAGAGTGACACATCGTATCAAAGGCTGCACTCAAGTCTAACAGCACCAGGATAGTAAGCACACCAGAGTCAGAAGAGACAAGAAGATAATTCATGACTCAAACAAAGGCACTCTCAGTACTGTCTTGATTGAAACCCAGATTAAAAAAGGTTCTAAGCACTTGTTCAGGACAAGTGAGAATGAAGTTGTGATACAAAAATTGGCCTATAGTTTGATAGGTCAGACATATCACACCCAGGCTTTTTGAGGACTGGGGTGATGGCAGAAACCTTAAGGGCTTGGGAAACACATCTAGTTATAAGGGAGGTGTTGACAATGTTCAAAATGAGAGAACTGATAGATGACAGACAGTCAGTTGGAATGGGGTCCAAAATACATGTATTTGAATTCATTGTCATAATTTATGAATGTAATCAATGGTTACTGTAAAACTAGAAGGAAATAAGAAGGAAAGTTTTGAAGTATAAATCTCAGTAGGTGCACACAGAGAGATAGAATTAATGGACTGATAAATATTCATATTTTTTCTGTAAAGAAATTCAGAAACTTATTGCACTGCTGTACAGAGGAACAGGTAGGTGAGTTGATAGGTTAAAGGAGTTTATTAACTTAAACATCTTATTAGGATTTTCAGTAACATCATTAATGACTTGTGAGTAGTATTCAGTTCTTGCTATCTTGAGGGCTTCATTGTACTGAACTAAGTGCTCATCGTACATAAGTTTATGGACAATAAGATATTATTTTTTATACTGCAGTTCAAGCTGCCAGTTCTTAACTTTAAAAGTTCTAAACTCAGTAGTAAACCAGGGTTATGATTCTGTGAATGAGTCGGCACGTTCTTTCCTAGAGGTCTGCATGTCTAAAGTTGATGATAAAATTAAATTATATTGGTCAACAGTATTACATGTAGAAGTATCATTGATCATGCGTGGATAGTGATTAAGATCAATATTTTCAAGATTTCTAAAACGAATTACCTTTTTTAGTGACTTTTGTTAGGGAACAGAGAAATATGCCATAGAATGGAAATCTATATTTACCTTGGCATAGTTGAACAATAAGAGTTTTGTACATGGAAATGACACACCGTGAGCTTCAAACACCATTGTCTCCTGTAAATCTCATATGTGCCAAAGACAACTGAAAAAGAGGTGAATCCCAACATACCACCGACTGTGACGTTAAAGTCAGGATCATTAATGATTATGTCCCCAACATTTGAATAACGTATACTAGGGGTGCTCCGATCACGATCGGCCGATCGTTATGCGCATCTCATCAGTAAAGCCGGTTTTCTAATCAGCGGTTAATTCCATCAGGTGCGTGATTTCACATAGAGCAGCTGTTACTACTCAGAGCCGTTGTTAATAGAGAAGATGCGCAAATCACGTTAATTTTCAGTGTTTATTGGCCCATCTTCTCAGTTAACAACGGCTCTGTGTAGTAACAGCTGCTCTATGTGAAATCACGCACCTGATGGAATTAACCGCTGATTAGAAAACCGGCTTTACTGACGAGATGCGCATTAACGATCGGCCGATCGTGATCGGAGCACCCTTAACGTATACCAGCCCATGTTCTAGGCCAGCCGGACCTGCATAGCCGAATCATTGATGCATTGTTGCCAGATATTGCTATTAGAACAAAAAATGATAAAGAAATAAAAAATAAACCCAAATTATTTCAAATTAAGATAAGATAAAGATATCGCTGACCCTAACTACAACGTACTACTATAAACGTAAAAAAGACAAGTCCAAAACACTTATAAAAGCTGGATCTGGCAACACAGAGGCTGCGTCCATGACCTCACTAACAACTCTCTCTCAAACCTTGTTCACTCCACCAGTGTATCGCAGCGATCATGTTCATTCCACGGATGCTAAACATTCTTGCAAATCTGTGTCTTCGTCTGATGCGTCTGATTCTGTTGCCAAGGTTTGAGAAGAGTAGGGCTGCACGATTATGACAAAAATCATAATTGTAGATTATTCCCTTGAAATTGTAATTGTGATTATTAATTACGATTATCATAGTTTACATTGATGTTTATACCATATTTGGATGCAACTGCATGCCATATGTTTATATTGAAATAAACAAGCTGAAAAAACTCTTAACTGACAAACTTTTAAGGCTTATCTATAGTATTAAGCCTCAAATGTCAACTGTACAGCGGATGGGTTTCTTCTTTAAATAATAAAAATATGAATGGTATTATGTTTTACTAAAATGAAAATAATGGGAAAAACCCTTAAAATAACATAAAAACAGAATAACAGAATAACAGAAAACCTAAATAGAAAAAAATGCATCCTAAGCATGCAGAATAACGTAAGTGGACTTTGAACGATTAATTGCCGCTTTGAACGATAACGTGATTGTGGCATCCATAATTGTAATTGTGATTAGAAATTTGATTAATTATGCAGCCCTAATGTAGAGGGTTAATTTACAGAATCTAGGAATGCCTGTATATTAAATAAAGGGGTTGGCCTAGGGCTTATTTTATTTTATTTTTTTTTTAACCTGAATACAGCTCGGTAATAATTGTACTGACATCCTTTCCACTTCCCAATTTTTTTTTTCAAAGTTACCTGTACCTATTTTTTGTTTGGAATATGTCTGAAGATCCACCAGAAATCTACGTGGCATGCGTTTCTGGGATTATTAGTTTTATTTACTCATTTTACTTTATTAATTATATTTTTTATGAAAGGTTATTATAATTCATAAAGGAAGTATACTTCATGCACATCTGTTTACATCTCAAAAAATGTAATCTAATGTTTCATGACCCTTTAAAATACTACATTTAAAATGCTCACTAGGTTTTGTTACAGAGCTTGTATCTTCAAACTGTTCTAAACACTTGTATGGAGGACTTTTACAATAAAATACACTTTCCTTCATTCCCTGTTTAGATTGTTGTGTCAGTGTGGTCTGGATGTGAGTGCTAAGGACTATGATGGCTGGACTCCACTCCATGCTGCGTCTCACTGGGGTCAAAGTGAAGCCTGCCGTTTGCTTGCTGAGCAACTGTGTGACATGGAGGCCCTCAGTAACGGGGTGAGTGAGAGAGAAAAAAAATGTGCTTAACATTTAGTAGCAAACTCTGTTGGCCTGTAACTGTAACTATGAGAATCACAGTTGTCTTCCTTAGGTAGGTTTTGCCATCCTTAAAGGAAAAGAATTCTAAACTAGTATGACTTTCTTCTGAGGAAAGTAAGATAATTTGTGAATGTTCCAGTGTTTTCATGGAAGTCAACATTCTTCATAATATCTTCCTTTGCTTCCGCATAAGAAAATAAGTCATACCGGTTTGGAACAACATGAGAGTGAGTAAATGATGACAGAATTGTCAAAATCAGGTGAACTAGCCCTTTAAAAACCAAATCATCCATCGGTCCCCATTTCTGTTTCAGGACAGCTTTATCTGATTTTAATTATTCCTATTTCTGTGTGTTATAATCCTTTATTTCTAGGAAAAAATATACAGGATAAATATTATATCTGTGTTTACATCAAGAAATATGGTAGCAATAGCCAATATACTGCAATCCTAAATAAAATAAATGTACTGTATTTCTAAATGGGAAAGGTAAAGCAAAAGTTAAGGTCTGATACAGTATGTAGGTGTAATAAGTGCATAGCAGGAGTCATGCACTCTTAAAGGAAAAGGAAGTGTGGAGCTTCTGTTCTGTGTCAAAATGCACCAGAGTTCTGCAGCCAGCAGCAGCATTGCAGTTAGCCATAGTTCTGTTTCATAATGTGTGTGTGGGTGGGTGTGTGTGGGTGCATGCATGTTTGTGAAATTATCACAACTGACACCAGTGTTGTTGTTTTTTTTTGTGTTTTTTTTAAGGGTCAGACTCCATTTGATGTGGCGGATGAGAGCGTTGTGTCTTTACTGGAAGAGCTGTCTCTAAGACAGGCTAATGTGAGAACATATACACTTAAATCTAAATCTGTCATTTTAGACTCAAAAGCTTACTGTATGTAATATAGCAGGCATATTTAACTAGTGAACATTTTGAAAAGGTTATCAATTATTTTTCATAGACTACTTTTATTAGGGTGAAAAGAAGAAAAAATAGACTAATGTCTCATTTTGATTTTGTGACAACAATCACAAAATAAATTCTAAAGTGAGTTTTTTTGTCTCACCAAGTGCTATGCTTTTTTTCTTTGCTTTTGCAATATGAAAGAGAACAGACACTTGCAAATCTGTTCAACTGAATAATAGCCACAGAATTATTCTACTGAATTACTCATCTGTCTTCAATCATATTGCTCTCCCAGGCCATCCTGCAATATATATTTGCATCATTTACTAGGACAGGATAGCATTTTAATAGAGTGCTGCAGAAATTATGTATTTTTGTAGGCCATCCCGGATGTCACCATCACCGTGGTTCCCTTGGCTTAATGGAAAGTAAATAGGGTTTTTCCATTGGCTTTATGATTCTTAGATGTTTTTTTCATCATGAACATTGTTCATAATATTCTTCTCAAATGACACAACTTTTATGAATGTTTAAGCCAAAATACAATCGCCAGAGGACTTTGTATTTGAGTATTTATGAGCGGACTAAACCATGGTCACATGACTTCAACGTCACCATCAGTAACCTTCCCACAACTCTTTCAGTCTGTATTAAAAAAAAAAAAAGCATTTTCTCTGAAAAATGTAGTTAGAATAGTTTGCATAAGTGTGATCAATGACACAACAATGCTGTGAAAAGTGGAGTAGCGAGTAGATGAGTTTTCATGTTTGGTGCGATGACGTTTAACACCTTCTCAATCGACAACTTCTGTATTCTCATTTAAACACTTAGCAATAGTAATAATGTACTTTGTTTTAGAATAAAACTTGTAAAGACCTTATTTCAGGCATTTTTAACCAAAAATCCATTGACTTTGTGACGAATGAACTGGAAGTACTAAAACACTAACAGGATTTCCAGGTTTTGGCCTACAAAAATACATCATCCAGTACACTATTATCTGTCCGTGTTTGCTAAAGTTCATAATATGAAGCAAATTAAATGTTTAACACATGAACACACACATTTTAAAAAGCTGTCACCGTGTATGTACACTTTAGGTGCTAATATGTACTTTTAAAGCACTATGTACATTTAAGGTACTAATATGAACCATTTAGAAATAAATAAGGTACAAAGATGTAGCGTTTAGCATTTGTACTGTAGGGTACCACCCTATTGACTCACCCTATTAGCTTTGTACCTTTCTTCTTGATGAGTGCACCGGCAAACTGAAGACTTATTTAACATATTTATATTTTTTGTATCCTTAAAAATCAACTGCATTAATGTGTTAACTTATTAATGAATCTGTTGACAACTGTAATTTTATGCAGTGAGCCATGAAGCTGTTTATTTGCTGATTAGATGAAGACAAAAAAAGTGTAATGATTATATAATTTTTTGCATATGTTTATTTTAGTGGAGGACTGAACAGGCACTTAACGAGCAACAAAATTCACAAATCTCAAATGCCAACACTGCAAGAGACAAGAGACGCAGGTGAGAAAGATGATTAGTCTTTCAGTCTTTGCAGTCACGGACGTCTTCACTCATGTCTCTCTTTCTCTTAGGAGCTCTGTGTGCCGAATGAGCAGCAGGGACAAAATAAACGTACAGGACCAGTCTAAAGAACGAGGAGTCTCAGGAGGCCTGGGACTCAACGATGAGAGGGAAAGCAGCCCAGGTCTCTCTCTCTCTCTCTCTCTCTCTCTCTCTCTCTCTATCTCTCTCATACAGCAGCATTCAAAATATTCACAAACATGACACATACCTGTACAAGAGCACACCTTTATGACGATGTTTGCTTTCTTCTCTGTTTTAGAAAGTTCAACAGTGTCAACACCAGAGAGCATTGTTCCTTCTTCAGGGGTCAGACACACACTCCTCTGTTTCAGTTTTCATTGTCAGAATGCGTCTGCTTGTGCATGGGATAAATCACTGTATCTTTGTGTTCTTCAGACCATTGAGGATAAAGAAGTCCAGGTGAATGATCCGGACAGAGGGAGTCGCACAGCAGTTGTGCAGCCCACCCCTCAAAGGCAGGAGTCACTTGCTGAGAGCAGTAATGCCTCTAGTGATGGAAGGAAGTAAGATTTATGTGAATTTGAAGCTTTATTCAGTACACTATTCATTACATAGAACTTTATTTTTTAATGATGGCTGGGATTATGGCTTGCTAACCATTTTAAGTCAAAATTTACAACAAAATATGACGTTTAAAAAATGTCTTTAGTCCTGTAATACTATTGTAATGAGGTCACAAGTGTATGTTTGGGAAAAATTAACTACGGCTTTAAACATGGCTCAACCAATCATAATTAAGGACTGAAACTGTCCATTTTATAAACTAGATTTAAGCTCTATTTATGACTAATGGTGAGATTGTGTATTTCAGGTATCAGGCTCTAGTGAGAGACGAAGAGTCCGAGTTTCAAAGGAAAGCTCGCTCGCGTCTCATGCGGCAGTCACGGCGATCAACACAGGTGTGTGTTCACAACCCTAATCACACACATTGGGTCTGTCAACTTGCTTATCTTTCCAGTCGCGTTGTGCTGCAAAAGATTTTCAGATTTATGTTTTCTGAATATGTCGGTGTTAATAAAAGTCAGTTACATTTCATAGGGATAGAGTTCACCTGTTATTTCAAAATCATCATAAGTAAGACTTCAGTACAGAGTGGCACAAGACGGCCCCTGAGCATACATGTACTCCAGAAAAATACTGTTATTCTTCCTGCTGATTCTGCATAATGATGGGAGCATTGCTCACAGTTGGCGCTTTGAATTCTGACAGCACTGGTCATGAAATTTAAAAATTCAATTTATACATGCCGTGACTTGAATACTCCTGTTCTATGATAAACATATTTTCGATTTTAGAATTAAAATTCATTCAGATATTTTTTGGAACACTTAGTCAAAAATGTCATTGTGATATTGCTGTCCTTATATAATTAATAAAACTGAAAGGTTTTTCAAAAGAAACCGTATTGAGTAGTTTGGTTTAATATTTTGTTAACATTTTAATAAAGTGCCAAAAAATTGAAGAAAACCATTATTATTTTAATTTATTTTAATGATTACATTATTATTTAAAATCATGAATATTAAAAACTTATTGGTATTTTGATTGTCAGGGAGTAACACTGACTGATCTTAAGGAAGCAGAACGGAGTATTGTTAAGACCAATGAACCTCAGCACCTCAGTGTTCAGACTGTGAGTCCCAACATCACACTAACACCGGCTGAGAGAGGTGAGTCTCATTACTATCACATGTGAATGAAGTAACTGGAGTACAGTTGACTAATGATTCTTTGTTCGCTTTGATTCAGTGTGAATTCTGTATAGATAGTGATAATTTTCTCTCTGCATTAGACACAGAGCCAGCAAAGGAATCTGAAGATGCACAGACAAGACTAGGAGTGAAAGAACGCAGGAAAGCAAGGAAAGAGAGACGCTCAACTGGGATTGTTCAGCTGCCTGAAGAGGTAAGCTACAAGCATTCGTAAAAAAAAAAACAGTGCATTCTCAGACACTCTGAGCATTTTCAATATAAATAGGCTTTTAAAAGTATGCTTTTTTGCAATGTCTTACCAGAATATTTCAAAGAATAACAGAAATAATTGTATCTGTAGTTTTGAGTTTTGGATTTTAAGTTAATGTTTCCCACAACCACATTTCCTCAGAAGAACAGGAGTTTGTGGTGGTTCCCTTTAGACTTGTTTTTAACTAATGGCTAAAGCGATGCCAGGGTACTTTTTAAGTGTATGAATAAAAAACTAAATTAAATTTAAATTCAGGCTATCAATTTCTACCTATCATGTGTTCCCGGGGAATCGAACCCCCAACCTTGCGCTAGCTGGCTTGCTAACGCAATGCTGTACCAGTTGAGCTACAGGAACACTATAATAATGATTTTATGATAATTCATTTAGCAACAAAAAAACATAAAAGGAAAAACTATTTGTGAGACTAGGACATTGTAGCAACAAGTCACTCATTTTCATCAGAAAATGTACCTATTTAATTTAATAGGGGTGTAAGTGTCCGTTCTGACTTTTATTCTTAATCCTATCATTGTGATGCATCATGAAATGTGCTTCATTAAATTGGGTCAATGTAAAATGTATGAATAATTCAATTCAATTCATAAATGTTTCCAAAAAAAGGCATTAATTTATTGGAGAGACAATTTGCACTGCAGTCAGATATTGACAAAACAATGAGTAATCAAGCCATACATACAGTCTCAGATGGTATTTTTGTAGTGAACAGTTGAATATGGATCATAGAATTGTACATTATGAAAAATTGAATGAACCAAAAATAGAAATTACATATTTCAATTTTTGGTTCATTCAATTTTTCATAATATACAGAATGTCATAAACATCTGGGTCAAAGAATTAGCAACTGTATATTAATGCCTTTTATTACATTGTTATTGATTCTGATTTGTCAATCATGGCATTCAGTGGTCATTCAGTTTTTGTTGCAGTATTCGTCTTGTTGCTAAGCTGGGTTTTTTTTTCTTCAAACAATGAGAACATTTTACACCTATAATTAATGATTATTTTTGCAGTTGCATTTGGTGCCAGTAGTGAAGAAATTTCTTAATACAGACTTATTGACATTGACCGTTATTGACAATTAATGCTACTTTTGTTCAGACGGATGAAATGGAATCTGGACAAGAACCGAATGCTGAACAAGACAACAGAACAAGGTTTGTGTGTGTTCGTAAGGTTTAGTGTATCTACTGATGTGTAGATTTGTTTGAGTGGTACTGATTGTGCAGGATAGTGTCTTGTGTTTGTGGTACATATGTGGGTCATAGTGTGCATGTGTGGGTGCATTCAGGTTTGAGTAATATTGAAACTTTGTCATGTTTTTTTTTAACAGTGTTGGGGTTTTTTTTGTTGTTTGTTTTTTAGAGATCCTCAGTTAGATGATTCCAGACACTCTTCTCTGGATTATAGAAAAGTAATGATTTTTTTTTACACAATAAACATTTAGAAACTAATAAGTAATAAAGGAGGTTCATTCTCTTATACAGTATGTGTGTTATATGTGTTCTCTCAGTTGTATCGGCAGGTTTTGAAAGAGAATGGAGATCTAAAAGAGAAGCTTCAAGAAACCCAACTGCAATTAAATGAGAGTAAAGTTGAGCTTGAGAAACTCAAACAGGTGAGAGTTTATTTTATTTTTTTGTCCTGAGACCTGAGGATAGGAAAAAAAATGCCAAATTGAGTCAGATTTTTTTGACTGTTCTATTTGTTTGCATCTACACAGAATCAAGAGAATGGATCAGACAGACCAGCCCTGCTGGAGCTGGAGAGATATGTAAGTTCCTATATTTTCATGCCATATCGCTGTTTGGGTGTCTAAAATGAAGACATTTACTACCACTAAAATGTAATGTTGTAATGTAATGTAATGTAATGTTACAGCACTGTTAAAAATGTGTTGGTACATTAAGTAATTAATGTTAAGCAAGAAATAATTCATGACGGGCTGTTGAATTATTACGCATGTAGCGCAAATTCCTTTCACATCTCATCTCAAAGAACCTTTGTACATTCCAAACATCATTTTAGAGCTAGTGGAGGCTTGAGCCACTGATATAAGAGAGAGATTAAGCATGTGTGCTTTACCTGAATCTGTGTCTCTGAACAGCACTGTATCTACTAAGGGCGAAACTGAAGGTTTAACTGCTTCAAGAACAGCGACTTAACTACGTCACTGCTGAGAAATATTAAAACTATTTTAAATATAAAGTCATGGGGCAGCGCTGACAGGAATTTTGTCATTGTATTTTTTGTCATTGTATGTTTCAGTGTGTGTGCATTTGTATGGGAGAGAGCAGGAGAAGGATGTATGTTCTTCCATAGATAATAAAACACAATTACTATAATATATGTAAATACTTCATTTTTTTCTTTTCTGTTGTTTAATATATTTATTTGCTTATTTAGTGTCTTTGTGGTTTTTGGTTCTTATGCTGTTGTGTTCACTAAGGACCATTTGGTGAAGTGATATTGAAATGCAATGCGTTCAAGACCTGGAACTACTTTAGCAGTGTCTTTCCCTGAAAATAATTCCTTGCACATCTTAGAACGTTCATCAGCCAATCATATTCAAGCATTCAACAGCACTGTCGTATAACCTAGATTAATAAATGCTATAAAAAATATTATTTCACCACCTAATGCACAGATGTTAAAGGATTGAACCTTATTGTAAAAAATATTTTGTTGTTGTTTGTTTTGTTTTTAATTCTGCTCTATTCTTTATTCAGGAAAAGAAACGTCTTCAGCGGAGAGCATCTGAGTTAGAAGATGAACTCAAAGTAAGAGCTTGAGCTTTACAGTATTTAGAACTGTTTAGAATTTCAGAAACAATTCATGGTTAAATTTGTTAAACAGAGCTGTGATTACTATAGTCTTTTGATAGCTGAAAACACAATTAGCCAAACTTGCAAAAGGTAGGAGCTGTATAGTATTTTTAGTATGATGGATATGCCAAATCCGCAGAGCTTTCCTTAAAGGTTTACTCCACCCTAAAATGAAAATTTTGTCATCATTCACTTACCCCCATGTCGTTCCAAACCCGTAAAAGCTCTGTTCGTCTTCGGAACACAATTTAAGATATTTTGGATAAAAACCTGTTAGTGATGCAGTAACGTATGATCAAATAACTGTTAACTGTCTCCGAGAGCAATGCATTCACAGGATAAAGTCAGGTCATCAATAAACTGAAAACATTGCGTCTTAATATCTAAAAAATAAACGACCATCACAAACGAAGTAGTAGTGGAAGTATTTCTTGTTCCTATTATGACTTTTGTAAATCTACTCCACAAATCAGCTCTAAACCAGTAACGTTAGATCTCAACCCGCGGCACGTCATGAAATCACATGCGGCCCACAATGCCGAACACAATAATAATAATAATAAAAAAAATAATAACTTTAAGTTTTACAACTTATTTTAGTTTTTACATATGGAAAAACACATAGGGTACAAACGAAAAGTCAGAGCAGTGTAGAAGAGTGCTTGATCCATTTGGCATCAACTTTACCAATTCTCCCAAAGCAGCCTATACTACTGTTTCAGCTATTAAAATAGTTCAGTTTTTTATGTTTGGAGCAGTTTTTGATCATTAAACAGGCCTATAAGTTTTGTTTTAAAGCGGCCAGCACAGAGAGAGAGTTTACATAGCCTATATTTGATCAGTTTAGCCTGCTCAAATCATCACGAATTGTCTAAAATAAAATATAAAAATATAAAACAGTTCAAGCATGTAACGATGTTTTAATGTTAAACCCAGATGTGCGCTATATCGAATATTTTGTGCGGAGAGTGCAAGATTAAGCACGCTTTTTTGGGACATATAGGTGCCAGCGCGATCATAATATAAAATAAAGAAATATAAAATAAAGAAAACAAACATGCTTTCTGCTGTCTCGTCTTGAACAGGAGAGCTTACAAAAATAAACCGAAACTCAGCGAATACATGCCTCACAGACATGATAAATATATCTATAGAAAGCTTTAAATTACTACTTAACAAAATAATAAAAACAAACAACAAAAAATCTCAATACAATCATAATCCGTATAGAAGGCACGTCTAATGAGGAGCAGATGAGTCAGGCATCTTCATACTTGGGACACAGACTCAGAAAACAGTTTATTAGTAAATAATTCATATATCTTTTTACTATTTCCCTCTGTCACATTCATGGTAATTACTTTTTCCGGTGCTTTGCGACATCTTTTGAACTCAATTTGAATGCAGAACTGTTTATCTGCACTGATTTGATATGAATTTGGATCAGCATAGGCTACATTTGTGAACGCACCTTTTCTGCGATGTCACGTGTCTTACAGGCTGCAATTTACAATCACAACTTCATTGTGCTAATAATCCTTTCAAGCCGATTTTTACTAAATTGGTCAGCTCCCGACAGCATCGGGTGTTTTATTAATTGTGAGTATAATTATTCTAACCAGTCGTCTATTATTAGTCTCTGTAACAAAAGCAGTTGCATGAATACTAAAGTTTGAAACCAAAAATGAAACCATCGACAGAAATACTGAACACGTATTACCCTCCATGTTTAAAAATACAAGCACAGCTGTTTAGAGGTTATTGACATCACAGAATTTACAGGTATTTTGGAATGGATGTCTGAATGGTGCTTTTCCGGAAAAAAGACGGAATGTCGTTGACTGTGTGAATGGCGCATTTTTGAATTCACCGGTAAATTCGTTCTGGTAATTTTACGGCAATTTACTGGTATTACTGTGTGAAAGAGGCTTGTGTCTCCCATATCACTGTGCTGCGTGTGCTCTTCTGTGTCCTCCGCGTCACAAGGATGCACTGTTTTTAAATGTATTTAGCTTTGATTTGGAAAAAAAACTAAACAAAACAAAACTCTGATATTGAGAGACACAGAGGAGACCGTTGACAAAGGAATCATAAAATATCTTAAATTGTGTTCCGAAGATGAACTGATCCTTTTACGGGTGTGGAACCACATGGGGAAAGTGATTAATGACAAAATTTTCATTTTGGGGTGGAATGACCCTTTAAAGTTTGCATATACAGTTTCCATGTGCTCACCTCACTCTCTACCCCCCCCCCACCCCCCAGGTGCTTGTGGATTTGCGTGCTGACAACCAGAGACTTAAAGATGAAAATGCAGCTCTCATTCGTGTCATTAGTAAGCTGTCTAAATAAATCTTTGGGCTCTTCAAATTTTTCCCCTGAATTCCTTGGGAAAGTTGCTGTTCCATTGTCTGCCCAAAGACCTGCACAACAATTTTCTACCCCTTTCTCATCTCTGGGACATATGCCCCTACCTGGGGTGGTTAAACTACTGTTCTTCAAATTGATATGTACATATTTAAGGCCTTGTTTAGCTGCCACTCTAGACCCATCAAAACTGGAATTTTCAACGACTCTAGAGCTCAAGTCCATACTCTAGATAATGGTGTTCAGTTCTGATTCAGGGTGCTCTTGTATCACTTGTAATGTTATTGATTTCTTTTGTGCAATGTGCTTGCTGCTTTTTTATTAATAGCACAGATAAGACTCATAGCTTTAATGTTCTTTAAAATTCTGCAGACTAGCCATCGCACTTAGTTCATGCCCTTATTGTGCCCTACACTGCACTGCACTGATGAAAATTTTATTGATTAATTTGAGGTTTCAGTTCAGGTTTACTGTTCAGTTTGACTTAGAGATAGCGGCCATTGCAATCATTGTCTTTTAGCAGGTACCTCTAGAAAACTGCAAAGTTAGATAAATCAAGATTTTAGGAAATACAGAAAATAGAATATTGTTCATTGATAACAAAAACCATATATTACATCCGTAATCAAAGATCAGTAATGTTAACAGAACAGGTTAATGTACATTGGAATATAATTTACATTTTAATATATTTTCATATACATTCACATCGGAATGTTCATAAACCACTGATCTGTGAAGCAGTATCTAACATTTGTTAAAGGCTTATTACTGAAATTGCAGTGTTACCAGACTTACAAATGTTTAAACTGAGCTTTTAAATGTCATGGCAATGTCAGTTGGGCAATGCCATCATCATTTTAGCTTAAAAAAATAATTTTAATATTTCTTGAAATGGTAAGCAAAAAAAAAAAAAAAAAAGTGCCAAACAGTAACAACATTTGCTCAGGGGTCTCTTAGTGAGACAGTAGACGGTATTTGGGTGGTGTGTGTTTTTTCTCAGTATATCACGGTTTCTCGTTTTTTTTTCTCAGTATATATGGATTAACACTGTACTTTAGCTGGCTACTGTTCTTTGGACCAAACAGGCATTTGTATGGATCTGTTTCTCTATTATTGCATATTTATATATTATACATGGTGAATTTTGATGCTGTTGTGTTCTGCCAGTGGTGTAATCTCTTTTTATTAGGAAGAGACACAAATGTGTTTTGTACTGTGACTATTGAGTTTTGTCCTAAACCAAACTGGCGCCATAGGTCAAAGCTTTTAAAGGTTTACCACTGTTTTTTTTTTGTTTGTTTTTTTTTTTCTAAAATTATTGCTTTCAGGACTAAAGCATTTGTTCATCCAGCAAGTGTATTTTGCCAAAATTGTGCCTTTCTCTATAATTATATATAGATAGAATATATCTCTGTTGCTTTGTTAAAAATGTTAGAGTCTCTCTCTGACAAATAAAGATGAATGCAAATGGTTGGGTAACAACCATTAAAACAATCTGTGCTTCAGTGCTGTTCTTTATGCGTAAATAAATAATGGCCTGCCAGACATTATTTTCATAGATTTGATTTCCCATTAGTGGCCGAGGTAGGAAAATTAAACAAGATGTAAGTAGTAGACAATTGTGTGGTTAAGAGTATCATTCATTAAATTGGTAAGTTTTACTGGGTCCTTTTAGAAATTTAAAATATGCCTAATGCTGTTGTTCTAGTTTGTTTAAATCTTGGAAAGATATTTTTAAAAATATTTTTATTGTAAAGACATTAGTGGTTATATGTAATAATACATTCTAACCTGTCCTGCAGTTGCACTATAATATGGTAATCTACATGCATTATTAGTGGGTTTTCTTATAAGCTCTATAGAATGATATGGACTGATATATATGGAAATATAGTGATATGAACTCTTTTATGGGACAATGACTTGTATAAATGCACTATGAAGACTACATTATAAATGTTATATTAATATAAATATTTTAAATAACAAGTTTTCACTTTTTAAAAGTACACTAAACAAAGTGTATCCCAGTCATGGTCCTGGAGTACCCCTGACCATACACATTTTGGATCAATTCCAATTGAAAATGAGCATTAGTATGCCCTACTCACTCCAAACGTTGAAGCCCTTGAAGTCGGAACTCTTGAGGGAAGGCGTTGATTGTATCTCATTATGTCGCCCATCTACAATGTTTCCTCATTATCTTCAATCGGTAGAATGTTATCGAGACTAGAGTGCAGCATCAGTTACTCCATTAGCTGTTCTTTGGACAGGAGTTTCTTCATTCTGTTAATGTTGTTGAAAATAAATATTGCCTTTGTTTCTCATTTTTAAATCGCTTTATTCCCTCATGCATATATAAATATAAAATATGTAATTTGACATCATTTAAATACATATTTTTGTTGTTGTTGCCAAAAATCATTTGGTGCATTGGAGGTTTTAATAACTTCATAGCCATATGTTTTTAAAAATGAATCATGTGGGCTTGCCGACCTAGGTAAAATATCAATGATAAAATAACTTTCTTGAAGTGACCATCACATGTATGGCCTTGTGGGAGGGCGCTTATTAAAAGGGCCAATTTGCTCACTTTCATTCAGAACAAAACTTTGAACTCCTTCCCGTGGTGCTTTTCAAAGGTGCTAAAATGGCATTAATTACATTTTGATGTGCCATTTTAAGTCATGGAGCTTCTACTCACAAACTGATGATTTGAATCGGGTTTATTTGATTAGGGACTCAAATTAAACGATTCAGTTTTATTTGGTGAACTGGTTAAAAAAGATCTGGTTACATCGAATGATTCATTCGCGAACCGGATATGACAAACTGCTTTGTTTTTAACTCTCTAACAACAGACACTGAAGAGAAGACAATGCTGAATAAAGTAATAGTTTTTGCTATTTTTGGACCAAAATGTATTTTCAATGCTTCAAAATATTCTTACTACTTTAAATACTACTATTCTAGACTACTTTGATGATGTTTTTCTTACCTTTCTGGACATGGACAGTATACTGTAGACAGAGTTTCAATGGAGGGACTGAGAGCTCTCGAACTAAATCTAAAATATCTTAAACTGTGTTCCAAAGACAAATGGAGGTCTTACTGGTTTGGAACGACATGAGGGTGAGTTATTAATTACATAATTTTTATTTTTGGGTGAACTATCCCTTTAAGTAAGAAGTGAATATTGTGTTTTATTTAAACATAACAATATAACGTTAGTCTGTTTTTTTTTCTCTTCTCATTTTACCGACACAAATGTTAACTATTAAAGCAGCATCACAAGTGTTGAGTGTCTCCAAGTACATAAAAACACACAATTTCTTAATGAAATTGAAATTCAATTCAATTCAATTCAAGTTTATTTGTATAGAGCTTTTTACAAAACAAATCGTTACAAAGCAACTTTACAGAAAATTATGTTTCTACAATATTTAGTAGTAGCTAGTAGTTTGTGCACATTTGACAGGATTTTAGAAAAAATAAAAATAATAATAATAATACAAGACGTAGTCAGCTAGACGATGAAATATCAATATTATTAATTAAGTTATTATATGATGCAGTCACACATGTAGCAGTATTCGTTAGTTCTGTTTGTTGATTCAGGGTTAGCATCATCTGAGGTCCTCTGAGGGTCAGCATCATCTCTTCTCAGGTGTTCTGGATCCAGACTGGAGCTTGTGTAAATCCTAGTTACGTGGCGAAACATAGAAACAAAATACAGATATCATTAGCATAGCTGCTGATCCAACAAAGTAAAATTAGTTTAACCCAAGCTAATGAATAAAAATGCACCTTTGATCAGATGCAACTACACTCACAATTAAAAAGATACATTATTCGAATGCTTGGCGAAAGAGATGTGTTTTTAATCTAGATTTAGACCTGTAGCTTGTTTATTGAAGAAGCAGGACAACCACCTAGAAGTGCATTACAATAGTCCAGTCTAGAGGTCATGAATGCATGAACTAGCTTTTCTGCATCAGAAACAGATAACATGTTTCGTAGCTTCTAAGATGGAAGAATGCAGTTTTTGTAACATTGGAAATATGATTTTCAAAAGACAAATTGCTGTCTAATATAACACCCAGATTTCTGACTGTAGAGGAAGTAACAGTACATCCGTCTAGTTGCAGATTGTAATCTACAAGGTTCTGTGTAGTGTTTTTTGGTCCAATAATTAGTATCTCTGTCTTATCCGAATTTAATTGGAGAAAATTATTTGTCATCCAATCTTTTACATTTTTAACACACTCTGTTAGCTTAGATAATTGGGAAGTTTCATCTGGTCTCGTTGAGATATATAGCGGAGTATCATCAGCATAACAGTGGAAGCTAATTCCGTATTTTCTAATAATATTAGGGGCAACATGTATATTGAAAATAGAAGGGGACCTAGGACGGATCCTTGTGGCACTCCATATTTTACTGATGATAAATGAGATGACTCCCCATTTAAGTAAACAAAATGGTAGCGATCGGACAGGTAGGATCTAAACCATCTTAGAGCCTGCCCTTGAATACCTGTATAGTTTTGTAATCGATCTATGAGTATGTCATTGTGGCGAGTGGGGCGGGGCCGAGAGGCGTGGGAACGAGGAGTGAGGCCAGGTGTAGTGATTGGAGATGAGCTACACCTGCGCCCCACCGCCAGTATCGAGTCCCACGTAGGAGATGGAAGGATATAAAACTGGAGTGACGACCGTGAAGGACGAGAGAGGACCAGGCCTGGGACATTATTTTATGTTTGCTTTTTTATTTGTGCGCGTCAGTCGCCGTGAGGGGCTGATGCGCTGTTTTGTATTTATTTTGTGATTATTAAAATGTATTTTGATTGTGCGCCGGTTCCCGCCTCCTTCTTCCCGATGATTACAAAGGGAATATCGTTACAGTGGTGCCGAAACCCGGGAGAAGGAGGGACGTGCTGCTGAAGATCCCTCGCCGCTGTGGTGAATCCGCGGTGCCCTCGAGCAGGCGAGGTATGTGCCGCCATGGACGCTCGAGGCGGTGGGCTGGAGCGAGTTGCCGGGGACGGGCGAGCTCGCTGCCGACCGCCCACGATATGGAGGGGCGGCTGCCGTCCGTGAGGGAGCGGAGGAGTCGGCGCCGTTCGCCAGGGGGCCGGAGCCTGCCGCCTCCGTGACGGAATCCGGAGGGGCAGGGAACGGGGGACTCCTGCCGTTGCCCAAAATCAGAGGAGTGTCGTGCCGTCCGCCGAGGGCCGTCCAGTGCCACCGCCGGGCACCGTGGAGGAGATCACCCAGCCGGTGGAGGGCCGAGCAGCAGTGCGTCTGGGAACCGGAATTTATTTATTTATTTTTTTTCCTCTCTCCCCCCTCTCGTCCTTGTCGCTCCTCCTTCCATCTCCTTTTCTCTCGCCTCGTCTGTCCTACCCCCAGGTTCCTGCAGGTCCCCGTGAGCGGTCCCCCCCGGAGGGAAGGGGGGGGGGGGAGTAGAGCGCAGTCTCGAGGGTACCCCCCGGCCTGCGAGGGGCGATGGGGGTATGTGGCGAGTGGGGCGGGGCCGAGAGGCGTGGGAACGAGGAGTGAGGCCAGGTGTAGTGATTGGAGATGAGCTACACCTGCGCCCCACCGCCAGTATCGAGTCCCACGTAGGAGATGGAAGGATATAAAGCTGGAGTGACGACCATGAAGGACGAGAGAGGACCAGGCCTGGGACATTATTTTATGTTTGCTTTTTTATTTGTGCGCGTCAGTCGCCGTGAGGGGCTGACGTGCCGTTTTGTATTTATTTTGTGATTATTAAAATGTATTTTGATTGTGCGCCGGTTCCCGCCTCCTTCTTCCCGATGATTACAAAGGGAATATCGTTACAGTCATGATCTATGGTGTCGAATGCAGCACTAAGATCAAGTAAGACTAGAAATGAGATGCAGCCTTGGTCTGACGCAAGGAGCAGGTCATTTGTAATTTTAACAAGTGCAGTTTCTGTGCTATGGTGGGGCCTAAAACCTGACTGAAATTCTTCATACAGATCATTTTTATGCAGGAAGGTGCTCAATTGAGCAAACACAACTTTTTCTAAAATTTTAAACATAAATGGAAGATTTGAAATAGGCCTATAATTTGCCAGTACACTAGGATCTAGTTTTGGTTTCTTAATAAGAGGCTTGATAACCGCCAGCTTGAATGGTTTTGGGACGTGACCTAAAGATAACGACGAGTTAATGATATTGAGAAGCGGTTCTTCGGCTACAGGTAACAGCTCTTTCAGTAATTTAGTGGGTACAGGATCTAATAAACATGTTGTTGGTTTAGATACAGTGATAAGTTTATTAAGCTCTTCCTGTCCTATGGTTGTAAAGCACTGCAGTTTATCTTTGGGTGCGATGGATGAAACTGAAGTGTTAGATGAATCTACATTCGCTATTGTATTTCTAATGTTTATCTATTTTATAAGTGAAGAAATTCATAAAGTCATTACTATTTAACGTTGGTGGAATATTTGAATCAGGTGGGGTCTGTTAATTTGTTAACTTAGCCACTGTGCTAAATAAAAACCTTGGATTGTTTTGGTTATTTTCAATGAGTTTGTGTATATGCTCTGCCCTAGCAGTTTTTAGAGCCTGTCTATAGCTGGACATACTGTTTTTCCATGCAATTCTAAAAACTTCTAAGTTAGTTTTTCTCCATTTGCGTTCAAGACTACGAGTTACTTTCTTGAGAGAGTGAGTATTAAATTACTGTTATACCATGGTACAGTACGTTTTTCTCTAACCTTTTTCAATTTGATCGGGGCAACAGCTTCTAATGTATTAGAGAAAATAGTGCCCATGTTGTCAGTAATTTCGTCTAATTCATGTGTATTTTTGGGTACAAATAGCAGTTGAGATAGATCAGGCAGGTCATTTGCGGATCTTTCTTTGGTGGCTGGAACAATAGTTCTGCCCAGACGGTATCGCTGCGACATATAGTTAATATCAGTTATACGCAGCATGCACGATACAAGGAAATGGTCTGTAATATCATCACTTTGAGGTACAATATCTATAGCAGTAAGATCGATTCCATGCGATATAATTAAATCTAGTGTATGATTAAAACGATGAGTGGGCCCGGTGACATTTTGCTTGACTCCAAAGGAGTTTATTAGGTCAGTAAACGCAAGTCCTAATGTATCATTTGCATTATCAACGTGAATATTAAAATCTCCCATGATTAGCGCCTTATCAACTGTAACTAGAAGGTCTGAGAGGAAATCTGCAAATTCTTTTAGGAATTCTGTATACGGCCCTGGTGGTCTATACACAGTAGCCAGAGCAAGAGATACATTAGATTTCTTTTGCATGTCTGACAGAGTAACATTGCATTGTTCAAATTCACTAAATATGATTCATATCAGAATCATATTTATTTAGTATTTTATTTTTTTTGCATGAATCTGTTAATCAACTTCAGTCTTGATCAAAACTACCAAATGTTTTTAAAAAATTCCAAGATTTTAACTCTTTAATTGCCAAGTTCATAAATGATGTCAATGATTTTGGGCATGACTTATGTCTTGGGCATGTCAAAGATTAGTAGCAACATTGGCTTGATGCATTTTTAGTTTTTGTGCAGCATTAGATTAATTTTTTTCTCCCTAATTTGTTGTTGGTGGCTGTTTTTGCCTTATTGACCACCATTATAAGAACATTTTTTGATTGCAAAGCCATGACACCATATAATCATGCATTCTTGATTGTTTGTGGTTTTCCCTTTTGGGAAGAGGTACAATTTGTTATTTTTACAGTTGATCACTAGGTGGGACCATTAACACTTTAGATAGGCCTGTGCAAAAAAAGGCGTAGTTTCTGGCTTGTATATGGAGTTATATGGAGTATTACAGCAAATTATAGTGTTTGTGTGTGTGTGAGATTCTTGATTGTTGGTGTTTTTCCCTGTTGGGAAGAGGTAATATTTGTTATTTTTACAGCTGATAACTAGGTGGGACCATTAACCTTTTAGAGCTTCGCTCGGTGGATGATGGCTGGGATCCAATTCTGCTTCTCGAGCGAGACTAACACTTGTTTGGGAGGTGTTGTGCTGAACTTGGAGATAGAAGAAGGCCAACACCTCCTGTGCTGTGGTGCATGAGAAATAAAAACAACAGCAATAATAATATATTTGCAAATAAGCTGTGATGTAGTGACTACCAATGGGAGAAAAGAAAGTGGTCAGCCACCTAATACAGCTGGACATGGAAGAAGACAAATAATAAGAACCAATAAAGAATAAGAATAGTAGAGAAAACTAAAATAATAATGAATAATTTAATAGTATTAAATAGTAGGCCTACATGTATAACTATAAATTATGTAATATTAAAATAAGAAATAATTGACTTTTTCTAAATAAATAAAAATAATAATTAAAAATTATGAATATTAATCTGCTCAAAATTTAGTTTTTTTTTTTATGTTGAGTATGTGGCAGTTTGGCATCTCATATACTAAATATTCACCAGCAATAACAACCTCTTTTACTAATAGCATTGCAACAAGAAGGTTTAGTCAAACACAAAGTATTTATTGACAGGTGGATATGTGCTGATATCGGAAATGGTACAAGGGAAGGCACAGCAGGAGAATAAATAAAGGATGAACAAGTAAGTCGATTTTGAAGTCGATTAACGGGGATACGCGTTTTGAGTCATTTTCTCGTGATAACCCCGAAAAGAACTTAAATTACACTTTCAGTTTTAATCGTACAGATAAGAGCAATACATCAATTGAATCTGTAAAGGGTCTACTTTTTTTGGATACAGACATAATAACAACAAACCGTTGTGCACTTATAAAATAAAGATAACAAACAAGGTGCGCTGTCTGCAGCCTTTGTCTGCACTGATCTACATTTACAAACACGTCATTAAAATGAGCTGTAGGGGAGCGCGGGGCACAACGTAACACTTTTTGGATTTGGCCAAATAATGGGGTTAGACAAACCATATTTTTAAACCAACAACATGCAAGCCTCTCTTACAAATGAGCACTGTTTGTATGTTTGTCGGACCTACCATTCCTGTGCTGTATCGCCTAAAGCGGATAGAGTCAAAATGTTACAATTTACCCCATGGGTGGGGTTAGTTGTAACAGACAGAGGGTTAGTTGTAACAGTTGCTGGAAGAGTCAGATTTCACACAATAAACTGGTTCAATAATTATAATAATTTATTTTTCTTAGTACAGTAGCCATAGCAGATAAATACATTAATAAATAAATAAAAATAAAAAACATGTCACTCTTAACATTTATGAAGACATTTCAACCTCTTCAACTGTGTGATTTAAGGGAGATTAGACAACAAATCATGTCAATTTCTTTTTATTTTACTTTTAAAACAGACCTGTATATAGGCCTTAGTTTCATAAACCGATAGGCTAACATTTTAAAAATCATGTAATTTTCTTTTTTTATCTTAAGACATTTTAAAATGTGCATAAACCATTTCATTTCACAAGACATTTAAACATTTGCATAAGCTTTTTCAAGGTAAAGATCTTTTCACACCGTTTCTGTATAACTGATATTTTGAATAAATTGAATAACTGATTATTTTGTATCAGTACTAAAAAATGATAAATCTAACAAATATTCATGACATAGTAAGTGGAAAAATTTTCAACATACCACTGTACGACCTGTAGCCTAGAAACTTTACTCATTAAAGGGATGGTTCACCCAAAAATGAAAATTTCCCCATGATTAACTCACCTTTTAGTCATCCTAGGTGTATATGACATTCTTCTTTCAGACGAATATAATCTGAGTTATATTAAAAAAATGTCCTGTCTCTTCCAAGCTTTATAATGGGAGTGAATGGGTATATTTTCCATCACAGATTAATGTGCTCTGATGGACTTCCAAAAAAATATACTCATTAACTCTCATTATAAAGTTTGAAAGAGTCAGAACATTTTTAAAATACAACTCGAATTGTATTAGTCTGAAAGAAGAATGTCATATACACTTAGGATGGCTTCAGGGTGAGTAAATCATTGGCTCCTTTTCATTTTTGAGTGAACTATCCCTTTAATACAACTTACTCTTCATCACAGACGTGACAAACATAATGTTAATTTCCCTCTGTGCATGTGACCACCCATCACAAAAGACACATTTAATCCATTTCTCTCCAGGTGCAGATGATGTAAATTCCTCCCCGCACACAAGACAGTCGACTGAGTTACTTGATTTACTTCGCTTTTTCACACCAAGGCTTCTGTTCTTGGGGGCTGTCTTTTTACTCTTTCGAACCTCTTTCTCTGCAACGGCTGGAGTGTCTGTGAGGATGGCACTTATTATCTTCTTTCTGGGCTTGGCAACTTCTTTTTTTGGAGGTGCCTTGGGAAAGGGCCTGACTAAAGCAGGAATTAATTTAGGCACAGAGGAGCCCTGGTGAATAGAGGAGGAGCCCTGGTGGAGTGTGGTGGAGCCCTGGTGAAGAGAGGAGGAGCCCTGGTGGAGTGTGGTGGAGCCCTGGTGAAGAGAGGAGGAGCCCTGGTGGAGTGTGGTGGAGCCCTGATGAAGAGAGGAGAAGCCCTGGTGGAGTGTGGTGGAGCCCTGGTGAAGAGAGGAGGAGCCCTGGTGGAGTGTGGTGGAGCCCTGGTGAAGAGAGGAGGAGCCCTGGTGGAGTGTGGTGGAGCCCTGGTGAAGAGAGGAGGAGCCCTGGTGGAGTGTGGTGGAGCCCTGGTGAAGAGAGGAGGAGCCCTGGTGGAGTGTGGTGGAGCCCTGGTGAAGAGAGGAGGAGCCCTGGTGGAGTGTGGTGGAGCCCTGGTGGAGTGTGGTGGAGCCCTGGTGGAGTGTGGTGGAGCCCTGGTGAAGAGAGGAGGAGCCCTGGTGGAGTGTGGTGGAGCCCTGGTGAAGAGAGGAGGAGCCCTGGTGGAGTGTGGTGGAGCCCTGGTGGAGTGTGGTGGAGCCCTGGTGGAGTGTGGTGGAGCCCTGGTGGAGTGTGGTGGAGACCTGGTGGAGTGTGGTGGAGCCCTGGTGAAGAGAGGAGGAGCCCTGGTGGAGTGTGGTGGAGCCCTGGTGAAGAGAGGTGGAGCCCTGGTGGAGTGTGGTGGAGCCCTGGTGAAGAGAGGAGGAGCCCTGGTGGAGCCCTGGTGGAGTGTGGTGGAGCCCTGGTGAAGAGAGGAGGAGCCCTGGTGGAGCCCTGGTGGAGTGTGGTGGAGCCCTGGTGAAGAGAGGAGGAGCCCTGGTGGAGCCCTGGTGGAGTGTGGTGGAGCCCTGGTGAAGAGAGGAGGAGGCCTAGTGGAGTGTGGTGGAGCCCTGGTGAAGAGAGGAGGAGCCCTGGTGTAGTGTGGTGGAGCCCTGGTGAAGAGAGGAGGAGCCCTGGTGGAGTGTGGTGGAGCCCTGGTGGAGTGTGGTGGAGCCCTGGTGAAGAGAGGAGGAGCCCTGGTGGAGTGTGGTGGAGCCCTGGTGAAGAGAGGAGGAGCCCTGGTGGAGTTTGGTGGAGCCCTGGTGAAGAGAGGAGGAGCCCTGGTGGAGTGTGGTGGAGCCCTGGTGAAGAGAGGAGGAGCCCTGGTGGAGTGTGGTGGAGCCCTGGTGGAGAGTGGTGGAGCCCTGGTGAAGAGAGGAGGAGCCCTGGTGGAGTGTGGAGGAATCTGCAGAGGATGTCAAGGTAGTTGGCTCTGGTCGGTCGGTTGCATATGCAGGAGCGAAGTCATTTTCTCCAAACACATCAGGGCTGTAGGGCCAGATACCAGTGCAACTAGATAGATAGACAGATAATTTATTCATCCCAAAGGAAATTAAGAATTTTATTATTTTTTATTTAATAGATAGATACCTGAATCCCGACATGATGTTCTCAGGTGTTGTTGCCTGTGGCAACACTTTTGCAACAATCCCAGGGAGGTCGTATATTGTGGCGTTCTTGCCAGGGTGAGCTTTCATCCAGGTGTCCAGGTGCGTGTTGACTCTCCCTTTGAAAGATCGAAAAACAGTTCTGTCCAGGGGACAGAGCTTATGAGTGCAATGTGGCGGGAATGTAAGTAAAACGATGCCTCTTTCTCTACAGAAATCCATGGCTGGCACAGACAGGTGGGACACGTGATTGTCCAGCAAGAGAAGTATCTTCATTTCTAGCGAGGGTTTTGTATGGTTGGCAAAGTGGTGAAGGAACTGCAAAAATTCCTCTGCTTGCATCCAACCAGACCCATTTGCTGCTCCGGCTTATGCAGGCAGCCCTTCATGGATGAAGTGAGAGTGAAATCGTTTACGGGGAAAAACAAAAACCGGAGGCACCGAATTCCCCAGGGCATTAATGGCCACTGCCACAGTCACAAGCGTACCCCTTTCTCCAGATGTCATTGCTCCGATCTGGTGCACTCCTCGCAATTATTTGTTCTGAGGTGTGTACTGTGGTCACACCAGTCTTATCCATATTCCATATGTCATTTGGCCTAAAATGGTGAGTATTGTATACAGTGTCTAAATTGTTAAAAAAAATTCCTACATTGTGAGAGTTGCTCTCGCCATACTGGTGGCTTAAGGTTTTCGTAATGAAAGAGACCTGTTCCTTTTGAAACACAACAAACACAAAAATAAAAAAGGGGGAAAAAATAAAATAGTCAACTACATGAATTGCTTTTACATACATCACACAAGGCATCCTAAAATTGCTTATTGTGTGACTGGAGTAAGGATGCCAAAATATTTGTTTGAAAGTAAGCTTTGATTGTTCCTAATAAAACTGTTTAACTGCTCCCCCAAGTGGATATTAAATTATGTTGTTGGATAATTAAATATATTCTTAATAAACTACAAACATAAAATTATATAGATTTATTTTGTCCTCACATTCTTTCTTGTAACACCCCCCTCTCAGTGTCACAGCTGACTCTCAGTGTCACAGGCTCATTATGCAGCTCATTATGCAGGCCTTTGTCTTCTCAGGTGTAAATCACAATGATATTCATGGTAGTTGATGCCTACTCGCATATGACTTTTACCAACAAAAAGTGTCTTAGAAAAATTAAATCAATATATTGTTTTCTGTTAGTGAGTAAACAAGATGATTTTCACATAATTTAGAAAGAAAAATTATAGGCTACAAGCTCCAGTTCTCAAAAATCCCGGGAACCAATGTTCTGTATGTGTTTTATGGCCTTATTCAAGTGATTTAACATTTTGTTTTTCACTAACCACGCATAACATTTTTTTCCTCAAAAATACAATCATGCATGCAGTCCACATATTATTATAGCATATTATTATATATTATATTATATAAAGTGATATTAGACTTTACCCTTAGACTCCAGAGGGTTAAGCTGATAAACTGAGACAGGTAAACTCAATTGAGCGTGAACTGCTCAAATAAACAGTCCAGTGCAGTAGTTAGCAGGAGAGAGCCAGGTGAGTACAGGAGATCTCTGGCGAATTGAGCTGAGTACAGGAGACCACTGGAGAATAGAGCTGACTACAGGAGACCGCTGGAGAATAGAGCTGAGTACAGGAGATCGCTGGAGAATTGAGGCAAGTACAGGAGATCACTGGAGAACTGAGGTGAGTACAGGAGATCGCTGTAGAACTGAGGTGAGTACAGGAGATCGCTGGCGAATTGAGCTGAGTACAGGAGATCGCTGGCGAATTGAGGCAAGTACAGGAGATCGCTGTAGAACTGAGGTGAGTACAGGAGAACACTGGCGAATTGAGATGAGTACAGAAGACCGCTGGAGAATAGAGCGGAGTACAGGAGATCGCTGGAAAATTGAGGTGAGTACAGGAGATCGCTGGAGAATAGAGTTGAGTACAGGAGATCGCTGGAGAAATTAGTTGAGATTATGCATGAAATTTATTTGATAGTTAAGGCAACGGCTTTCCTTACTTTTTATGTTAAGTCAACTGATCACTTTTTATAATGTACAGTATTGTTCAAAATAATAGCAGTACAATGTGACTAACCAGAATAATCAAGGTTTTTAGTATATTTTTTATTGCTACGTGGCAAACAAGTTACCAGTAGGTTCAGTAGATTCTCAGAAAACAAATGAGACCCAGCATTCATGATATGCACGCTCTTAAGGCTGTGCAATTGGGCAATTAGTTGAAAGGGGTGTGTTCAAAAAAATAGCAGTGTCTACCTTTGACTGTACAAACTCAAAACTATTTTGTACAAACATTTTTTTTTCTGGGATTTAGCAATCCTGTGAATCACTAAACTAATATTTAGTTGTATGACCACAGTTTTTTAAAACTGCTTGACATCTGTGTGGCATGGAGTCAACCAACTTGTGGCACCTCTCAGCTGTTATCCACTCCATGATTCTTTAACAACATTCCACAATTCATTCACATTTCTTGGTTTTGCTTCAGAAACAGCATTTTTGATATCACCCCACAAGTTCTCAATTGGATTAAGGTCTGGAGATTGGGCTGGCCACTCCATAACATTAATTTTGTTGGTTTGGAACCAAGACTTTGCCCGTTTACTAGTGTGTTTTGGGTCATTGTCTTGTTGAAACAACCATTTCAAGGGCATGTCCTCTTCAGCATAGGGCAACATGACCTCTTTAAGTATTTTAACATATGCAAACTGATCCATGATCCCTGGTATGCGATAAATAGGCCCAACACCATAGTAGGAGAAACATGCCCATATCATGATGCTTGCACCTCCATGCTTCACTGTCTTCACTGTGTACTGTGGCTTGAATTCAGAGTTTGGGGGTCGTCTCACAAACTGCCTGTGGCCCTTGGACCCAAAAAGAACAATTTTACTCTCATCAGTCCACAAAATGTTCCTCCATTTCTCTTTAGGCCAGTTGATGTGTTCTTTGGCAAATTGTAACCTCTTCTGCACATGCCTTTTTTTTAACAGAGGGACTTTGCGGGGGATTCTTGAAAATAGATTAGCTTCACACAGACGTCTTCTAACTGTCACAGTACTTACAGGTAACTCCAGACTCTCTTTGATCATCCTGGAGGTGATCATTGGCTGAGCCTTTGCCATTCTGGTTATTCTTCTATCCATTTTGATGGTTGTCTTCCGTTTTCTTCCACGTCTCTCTGGTTTTGCTCTCCATTTTAAAGCATTGGAGATCATTTTAGCTGAACAGCCTATCATTTTTTGCACCTCTTTATAGGTTTTCCCCTCTCTAATCAACTTTTTAATCAAAGTACGCTGTTCTTCTGAACAATGTCTTGAACGACCCATTTTCCTCAGCTTTCAAATGCATGTTCAACAAGTGTTGGCTTCATCCTTAAATAGGGGCCACCTGATTCACACCTGTTTCTTCACAAAATTGATGACCTCAGTGATTGAATGCCACACTGCTATTTTTTTGAACACACCCCTTTCAACTAATTCAACTAATTGCCCAATTGCACAGCCTTAAGAGCGTGCATATCATGAATGCTGGGTCTCATTTGTTTTCTGAGAATCTACTGAACCTACTGGTAACTTGTTTCCCACGTAGCAATAAAAAAATATACGAAAAACCTTGATTATTCTGGTTAGTCACATTGTACTGCTATTATTTTGAACAATACTGTAGGTTGTTTATATTTTGGTGGTAGCTAAGGTTTAGAAGTGTGTCATTTTGGTTTTCAAACAAGGTTTTCTAAAAACCTCCCCCATCTGCCACTGGTAGTCCTGCCCAAAAACCAGTGGTACTGTTTTGGGCTGATTGAGCTGTTCAAACAAACACAGCAATGTTTTATTAGTTAATATCACTGCCTTTCACCACAGGCAGTAGAGTATGATGTTAGCATTTGACTCTCAAATGCTTGATTTGATTTAATGTATACTTTAAAAGCAGCGTTAAAGCTTTGGTTGAAGTTGGGGATTCTGGAGATGGGTTCTTTTGACTCTTTGACAACCGAAATAAAAATACTATAAACAACATCTTGTTAAAAATACTAATAATACTAATACTTTTATTCAGATATGTTAAATTCATTTAAAAGGGTGATAAAGACTTGGTTACAACCATACAGTACACTGTATAGAAGGTTACAACATATATTGATAAAAATTTCTACTTTGCCACCACAGGAATAAATTATATTTTGAAGTGTATTATATGGTGGGCGAGACAGCTCAACACGCTGCAACTTAAGAAAACACATGCAAATTGAAAAAACACCAGCAAATGAAGAAAACATCTTCATCAGTTTGACAACACAAGTGTTGCAAATCATCACAACACATGCATATAACGAAACGTGCTGCAAATCCTTCACAACACATGTATATAACCAAACGAGCTGCAAATCATCGCAACACATGCATATAACGAAACGCGCTTATAATTCTACAATTTCCTCAGGTAACAAAGTTCTTCCACTCTGCGAAGTACTGAAAATTGAGACCGAATACGGGAGGGTAAATACTAAAGCTGTTTGTATGCTTTAACCTTTAGTACACACCTTCCTTCGAATTCTCCCATGAGCACAAAATTGTGGCAGTTGCCAATCTAGATATACAAGTTTAAAGTCATTAAAATTCATGCAATCCAGTTGCAAAACATCAGACTCATAAGTGATTTAGGACCACATGGGATCTGGCCAAAATCAGAATCAAAGCTACCACATTCCATATGGTTTATGCAGTTCAAGTTGCACTAGATTTACCAACAATACTTTACGGCCATTGACTACAATAGATTATTATGGTGTAAAATGCTATATTTTACGAATGAATTGGTGTACCATTATGAAACTTCGTATGTAACATCGAGATCATGACCTGATAGTACTCAAAATGTTTTGAGACAGCCACCTTGTGTTCGAAAGGTATAATAATATTTTAAACAAATGCTAATAGCTTTCTTTGAGTTTTGCCTATTGTAATGAGATTGGTATTAATAAATTCCTTGGGTCATGCTGAGAACAGTGATATCAATGTTGCCATATGATATGGATAGCAGCCATATTGCACTGCAGCCCAAGTCTGGTTACCCACTGAAGCTAAGCATGGATGAGCCTGGTCAGTACCTGGATGGGAGACCTCCTGGGAAAACTAGGTTCCTGCTGGAAGAGGTGCTAGTGAGGCCAGCAGGGGGTGCTCACCCTGTGGTCTGTGTGGGTCCTAACACCCAGTATAGTGGCGGGGACACTATACTGTAAAAAAAAAAATGACCGTCCTTCAGATGAGATGTTAAACTGAGGTCCTGACTCTCTGTGGTCATAAAAAATCCCAGGATGACTTTCGAAAAGAGTAGAGGTGTGACCTTGGCATCCTGGCCAAATATGCCCATTGGCCTCTTATCATCATGGTCTCCTAACAATCCCCATTTCTACTGATTGCCTTCATCACTCTGTCTCCTCTCCACCAATAAGCTGGTGTGTGGTCGGCGTTCTGGCGCAGGTGGATGCTGCACACTGGTGGTGGACGAGAAGATACCCCTCACAATGCAGAGCGCTTTAAGTGCTTAGAAAAGCAGAAAAGTGCTTTATAAATGTAATGAATTATTATTATTATTATTATTATAGTCAGTCATACTTCCTGTCTGCCATTTTGATAAAAAACTACTTTTTTGCACTCCTCCGGATTTCTGACTGTTGTTCCTATTTTCACCAAAATCGAATCATATCATCTTCAGACCATGGTTTCAAAAATTTATGGATTTTATGTTGATAGACAAAACCGATTTCCCATACCACAGCAACATATTTGAGGCATGATGCCAAAATGACACTTGAGGCAGTATCTCTGCAATGCTTGCTTTGACATATTGACACCAAACTTTGTGTGTGCTTGTTGTCAACTCACACAGAACACATCACATTGATTTGATATCCTATTGAACAAACGTGATGAAGCAATAAATCATATTACTAGAGGTTGTATTTTATGATTTTTCAGTCGATTTGTCTAAAATCATCCTTATATGGCATCAATTACTAATTTCTGCAGTTGGTGCTTGCTTCTAGTCAAGTCACCTTTCTGTAGTGATTTTAACAATACAGATTGTGTCAAAGCAACTGTACAGCATTAATTAGGAAAATAGTGTGTCAATAAAGCAAAATGACAATAGTTAACACTCATTTTTCAGTTAAAGGTAGTTCATCATTGAATTCAGTGATGTCATCATCCAGCTCAGTTCAGTTTAAATAGTATCTGTGGAATCAAGTCGGTGATGTCGCTGGATATTTGGTGTGCCCAACTAAGCAATCCAGAGGTGACAGCGGAAAGTATTTTCCTCTTGGGGCCTGTATACGAGGATTTTTTTCTCATGGTGGCCTGTATTTGAATGTAATTTAGGAATTTAGTTTTTTGACGATATATATCCACTTAAATCAATCTAAATTGACTCAAGTATTTAAATCTTAAAATATCCTTTAACATAAAAAAAACTCTGTAGTGCCAAGGATCTTTTTCTTTTTGTCATGTCTTAGATGTCATGTTAGAGATTCAATGATTCATTATTTTCCATTTTTCGTACTATTTATTTTCCTGTCTGTGGTAAGGAATCAAGATTTGCCACATAGATATAGCCACAGCAGCTGCTTCAATTGGGTCCTATACATAAGCCGTCCACCATATTGGAGTGGTCAAAGCATGTCCGTGAACACTCGAGAGCAAGTTGCCTGGAATTCTGCAACCCTATACACATATATGAATATTTAGATCTCCATTGGACTTAAGCAGATGATTCTACAAAACACTATACAAAACGAGAAAGCTATAAGCTAACACAACATTTAAAAGGTACTACAGCCAAAAACCTGTAATACTGAGTTAATGCATATTAAAAATACAAACCAACACATACTTACCTGTGAAAGTTTATCCAATTCTTTAGGAATTTATATTTCGGCAGGTACAACCAAAAGGTAGCACAATGTTGTGGCATCTTGATATTCATTGACTTTTTATTGCAAATGATGACACATTCACCATTTCAAGATTGCGGACATGTCTGGAGCAGTCGAATGCAACATCTGCCTATACATATCTATGTGCCACAGGATCTCAGTAGGAGATCATTAATGTAGTAATGTAATAATTAACAAAATACTTACCGAAGTATTATGTACACTGAAAAAAAATGATTAATTGAATTTACTAAATTTTATTATGGTAAGTGGTTGCAATCAATTTATTTTAGCTACATTTAAATAAATAAAAAATTCTGCAAGTTAATCAAATAAATTAGTTTATTTAAAGAAAGCTAAAATAAATCGATTGCAACCACTTACTATAAAAAAATTGTTTATTCAATGAATAATTTTTTTCAGTGTACTAATGACTTAAATTTAAATTTTACATTTTTGCATTTAGCAGACGCTTTTATCCAAAGCGACTTACAGTGCATTCAGGCTATCAATTTTTACATATCATGTGTTCCCGGGGAATCAAACCCCCAACCTTGCGCTTACTTGCTTGCTAGCGCAGTGCTCTACCAGTTGAGCTACAGGAACACTTAACCATTTAAGGAAATAAATTTGAAAACTACCCATATTCACCCCTATTTAACTATATAAAAATAAGTATTTTTGAGGAACAGTATATTAAAACGTAACCATGGTCATCATCAGTAGCCTATACATTAGGCTAACAGAAATTTCTCTGTGTTTTATGCAAGTGTGTACAAGCTGACAGGAAAGACTTTTCTGTCCAATCTAGAGAAAGAAAAGAGACCACTACAAAATCATCTTTCTACTGTTCAAAAGGATGTTGGGCCAACTCAATCCCAAAGATACTCCACAGAGAGAAGAGTGCAACAGACCAATTCCAAGAGGGTGAGACAGGCAGTATATAAATGTTGTTGTTCCTTTGAATCCATTTTATCTGAGGGACCTAAACATATATTTTGAAACTTTTTAAAAATATTTTATACATATATTTAGAAAATCTGTGAATTTGAATACATCAACAAAAAAGGAACAAAGCAAAATGAGGGATAGAGAAAGAGAGGGTGAAAATATAAACTTCAGACATGTTTGAGTACTAAAATATACTTTCAAAAAAAAGTCAAAACTTCTGAAGGTTTTCTTTTATCAAGTGGTTTATATTTGATAACATCTATCGTAAGCACAGTTTCAGAGAAAACCAAAAGCCCTGGAGTTGATCAGGCACACATACACTCTGACGAAACAAGTACAATACTGGCATCTGATTAATACAAATAAACATCCAAATACTTGGAGAAGACACACAGACTGAAATGTCAACAAAATATTCAAAGACATTTGACAGCCAAAGCAATGACATATGCATAAATTAAACAGATTAAAGGCACTCCTTCAGAGTTACACAAATAAATGGGTTTACAGCAATTAAGGCCCAACTCACAAAATTTGACATTCTACAGTAAAAATAAACCATCTGTAAATTAAAACTTAACATCGCACAATCTTCCTGCCTTTTGTTACAGTTAAGCCCTAAGTATACTTCACTTTTTATGCATACGCGAGGGACAGCATTTTATAACCTTGCGTACTTTGTACGTATAATGTTTTGCAGTAATCAGAGGTGGCAACACTGTCCAAGTGTCCTGACATTTCATCCTACCAGGGGTTACTGCGCATGTGTACATCAATATTGAATCAACTTTCTCACGCTGAACAACACATAATTACTGTATTTGCATTACTGCAAGGGTAGGTTTAGGGTCAGGGTAGGTGTAGTTGTTAATGAAAGCATAATCTGATGGCTAGTATTGCATTGTTTTACTTACTGTTTTAATGGGAGGTAGAAAAATCTCAGGGTAGCAAACTGTTAGAATGCCGAGCCATTATTTCACAGTAGAAAACGAAACTAAACAGACGAAACAACGGCAGCAAAATAGCGGAGACTGCAAACAATGGACAGCAGCATCGATAAGAGCTTGTGAGCAAGAGAGAATGAGATAGCTCAGCTTTGGTTTAAAAAAATTCAAAAAGATTTGTTATTGGCTATAACTTATAAGGGAAGACTAGAGCAGACACTAGACATGGATAAAGCTTTCAAGAGCACATATGTCGACCTCCCTCGTTTGTGCACAACATCAAATAGTGTACTTGAATAGGCTTAATGTTTGACTGTATGCATACAAAAACAAAGTATACTTGGGGCTTTAAAGTTTTTTCTTTTTCTTTTATTAAAGGGGTTTAGATTGATTTTATTGTAATCTCTCATTTTAATGTTCATCTGTCACTGATTCTTCAGGGTGCACAGCTGTCTGGTCAAAACTAACAAACTAAAAGTTAATTTACATTTTCTTACACTTTTAGGTAGTTTAACCTTAAAATTCATACTGAAATCCAAAACATAAACAGCTTAAGCTAGGATTAAGATATGCTTTGAAGTAATACCGTCAGTAAAAAAAAAAACATTATATTTCTCACCACAGAGTTAAACAATCGTTTAACAGTATTTTAATATAATTTTTTAAATATTTTTTGTGTGAATTAGTCTATGAAATATTAATTATATTTAAATACATTGCTTAGTTTAGATTTAAATAAGCAAATACTTAAAGAGTTGGATGTGATCATTTATATTGCAGGATTAACAGTTTCCGGGATGTTATATTTGACAAAAATTATTTTAACCCCAACTGATGCAGTGTGTAGCTTTTCATTTCTTAAATATGTCAGATGATGTATCCAGTGGCCATACTCCAGAATGATTCTGGGAGCATGAGGCATACATTTTTGGCCAGGCAGTGTATTAATCAATGTTAATCATATTAAAAACAATGTGTGTATTAAAATGTGGTCCAGGGGAGGGTTGCACCAGCCGTTCATAAATTCTTGCTTAAACTGTAACATAAAGTCCACACTTTTAAATAGTAAGCTATCTGAATAAGTAATGCATTGTTGCATAATAAGAAAATGATATTAAATTATTCAACATCTTTCACATTTATGACCAAAGGTGTGATTTTCAGTTTAACCTTTTAAGGTTGATTCTAACCTCTTTTGCCTCATGTGAATAGTGCTACTCTGTGAATAACATTATAAATAACATAAATAAAATGAGAAATAAATACTGGTGCAACACTAACAAATGACATTTAGATTTTTTTTTTTTTTTGCCACAGAACGATGCACAGAGGTGCACTGTTTAGATCTGGTTTTGTGCTGGAAAGCTGAAAGTCAGTTATTCACATTACATTCTCTTTTTTAAAATGTAAACGAGTGTAAATATCAACACAAACACACCTGTCTAAAGCATTGTAATCAGGTAAAACAAGCTTACAGGTGCAGTTTAAAACTCTGCTATGTTCCAGTCTGTACTCATGGTTGAAGGCTTTTTAGTATATACTTATACATACAGTTACGTTTGAACTAAGTTTAATGGTGCAACTCTCAAATATTTAATACTGCGTAAATTGTAACTTAACATTCGTTCCAAACTAGGCTTTTTTTTTAAAAACAGCTAGTGCAACCAAACCCAGGCAGACAAAAATCAACAAATAACTGTTAATCATAAAATCATTCAAAAGCATTCATGAGATGGAAATACTTCACTCTCCCCTCAACAATATTTTAAACTTTGTCTGTTAATTCATTTCTGCATTCATCTCAACGATGCTTCTTTAATTTATCAGATGTAAGGCCTGGATGGGGCATGAAAAGTGTCACTACATGTTCTTTTTCAATTCAATATGGACAGAAACACAGTACCTCCATGCCATTTATAAATACATATAAAATAAGAGAAAAATATTAAATTACCATCTAATGGGCTTCTCGTTGAGCTTCCTATGACTATAACCATGAGTTTAAAAGAAAGGTATGTGTTTAACTTTGTCAGGGTAATTTAGGACTCACATTCAGTATCAGTTTTCTTTTACTTCAAAATGTCGAAATTAAAGTAATATTATGTATCGGCTGA
This sequence comes from Carassius auratus, assembly GCF_003368295.1. Classification (NCBI taxonomy): domain Eukaryota; kingdom Metazoa; phylum Chordata; class Actinopteri; order Cypriniformes; family Cyprinidae; genus Carassius; species Carassius auratus. Next base: position 29,336,017 of record NC_039272.1, read on the forward strand.
GCCTTTTAAAGATTTTTTCCAAGTCAAATTTTTTTTTGCATCTGACTAAGACAGAGTTCTTTTTTTTAATATTATAAACTGCAGTAGTGCAGTATATCAGTTCTGCTGCTACTATTTAACATAACTGGCTCTGTTTTATAGCAATATATTTTAAAATGTTAATTAGACATGTAGTACATCCTTTTTCTTTTTTCTTTCCTTCGCTAAGTTTACCCTTTAACTGTTCTCTTTTCCGGGACTGTTGTCCTTAGCTCCTTCATTTTTGGTGCTCAGTCTCTTCAAAACCTTAATTGGCTTAAACTTTCCTGCTTTTTTCTTCTGTTCGGCCGGTCCATGGAACTCTGAAAAGAAATACAAGAATCAAAGCAAGATGTACAGATGCACCGATCGATCGGCAAGGGATCGGGATCGGACGATTTTCCTCGTGACCGGTCTGGTTGTGTGACTGGCCGATCAATCTAACTTCTTTCCAATTTCAAGCCAATCCGTTTTGTTCCCACTCAGTCTCAAACCATTTGTGAGCCACAAATACCAAAATGAGTGGCTAACTGCGCTAAAACATTCAAATACATATAAAAAATTATGTCAAAATGCCCGTCTTGGTGAGTATGCAGTTAAACATAGTTTTGGAACGTTAAATTTACAATATGCACGATTACTTCCTGGTCTTTCATAAGCCAGCTCAGTTATTTCCAGTCAACTCTACTGTGCCATAAAGGGAGCGCCCTTTGCTGGGTTTCTCTACATAATCCATCATAATCCAATTTGGAGAAAAGTTTTGTTTGTCTAAGAGGACCAAATATCCACATATACCGTTTCAGGAATGATAAATGCAAATTTTAAAGTTACGCAGAAGTATCCCTTAAATCATGCCGCAAGTCATTGCTATGATTGACAGTGGCAAAGAAATGAGTCACCTGATGAGCCGATGTCAAAATAGAGATGTGCATTAAGTGATTCAGATTAACAAAACTACAGCAGCAGCAACAAGTCTGTTTTGGATGAAATTTACACAATGTCGTTTTTAAATTTAATCTTAACTTTTAAAAATATATTTGTATTTAACTACCGTATTTTTCGGACTATAAGTCGCACCTGAGTATAAGTCGCATCAGTCCAAAAATACGCCATGATGAGGAAAAAAACATGAGTCACACTTATTAAGAACCAAGAGAAAACATTACCGTCTACAGCATCGAGAGGGCGCTCTATGTCTTCATTGTAGACTACAGGAGCACTGAGCAGCATTAGACCACCCTCTCGCGACTGTAGACGGTGATGTTTTCTCTTGGTTCATGTCTCTTAGTTAATTTCTCTTGGTTCATGTCAAATTAATTTTGGTAAATAAGTCGCAACTGACTATAAGTTGCAGGCCAAACTATGAAAAAAAGTGTTACACATAGTCCAGAAAATATGGTATATAGGTATTTTCTCTGCCCTTATTTCTACTTTGTTACTTCCTGCACTTGCTATAAAGTACTTCATTTCTTATAATATTTATATTACATATTATATTATACCTAGAGTGTTGAAATGGCAGCTGCAGCCAATGAGTAAACCTCAGATGCTATCTCATGGTTAGAAGGGTAATATCAGTTTCTTCTTAAAAACTCTGTATTTTTCGCCAAGACAGGCTTTTGGCACATTTCTTCATGTTGTCTTCATGAATTAGAAAGTGAACCTTTAATAATGTAAATTTTACTGCACAACGAGAAATAATAAATGCTTTACATTTTTATAAAATTAAAAAAATATATTCATGACTATAAAGGTAAGAGATTGATTATCGAGAATACCATTACGATTTCATTTAAGAGATTAGCCTAACTTTCTAAACAGTTACGATGGTGTCAGCATTCAATTGTACAGTTATGTGTCTGGGTACTTTCCTGAGATTACCAGACTCTGCATATAAAATTGTATGTTCTTTAATAACATGAAACTGTATGTTAATTCCACTATTATTGTTTACGGTGTTGCAATTGTTTTGTTTCTCAGTTTCTGATAAAAATGAGGCAGGAGAGGTATCTGTCAGAGTCTCTACCTATGTACAGCACATATAAAATGAGCTTCACCGGAACATTACGAGCTGTTGTTTGCATTTTTTTATTTGTTCTTATTTTATAACCGATTTTTAACTTGTGTTTTTTATTAAAATAAAACGTTGCGTTGAAGAAAAGTATATTTTTGTTTGTATATGCTGTTAATTATAGTTCTTAGGGAAAAAAAAAATCTGAATCAGAAAAAATCGGTATTGGCAGATCACACTAACAAAAACATCGCAAATCGGAATTGGCCAAGAAAATTGCAATCAGTACATCTCTAGCAAGATGTATTATGAATGAGAAATCAGAGAGTCATTGAAAAGAAAAAATAACACTGACCTTTTTTCTTTAGCATAGCAGCTACTTGTTTGTCCTCCTCCTCCTCCCTAAAGTAGAAATTGATGAACTCCTCAAAAACTGATGCAAACTTGATACTGATGACAAAATGACTTTCTATTTCATCTCAAATTTACAAAAAAACTGCTCAGCAGAGAATGAAACGGAGTGCATTTGCATCGACTGATTACCTCTGTCTGTCCAGATCTATGCTGTTAACAATCTGGTTCCTCTGCTCAATTATGGTGACAAGTTCTGCCATCAATTGCGTTTCCCTGTCTTTGTCTTCAGATGTCCATTCTTTCTCTATCACAGATGTAAGCCGTTGGGAAAGTGAGATAGAGATAAAGGAGAGATTGAATAAAGAATGGCTGTAATTTGAGAGAAAGGAGGAGGATGTTGTGTTGTTTCATACCTGGCTTGTTAAGTAAACATCTAAGCTCATATTCCACATCAGCCTGCCTCTCCTCCAAGTTCTGCTGCTTAGCTCTAAAATCCAGATACAGATAATACAGATTGGTGTGTATAAAAATTCTACATATATATATATATATATATATATATATATCTCAAAGTCTGCTAAAAGACTAAAGATTTAAGATGGATAATGTTTTGAAGAGAAGACATGGATTCTTAGCAAAAACTAAATTAAATAACAGAGGAGCCTAATGCATAAACTGTTAAAACCATGCAAACTGAAACATCTCGTCTCATTCATCTAGGATTTGCAAATAAAAGTGATTTTTTTTTTGCCCCAGAAAGAGGTTCATGCATTTAAAAGACATTCTCATCCTTCTCTAAATAAATTGGGACTGCCTCTAAATTCTCTCTATAAACTGATGTTGCAACATTGTTTAATGATAGGTATATTATTCAATTCTAAATGTAAATGTTTGAGATTGTTTTCTATCATGTGTTTTTTTTTTTTTTTTTTTTTTTTTTATCCTTTATTTAACCAGGAGAAGCCCATTGAGATTAAAAATCTCTTTTGCAAGGGAGACCTGGCCAAGATAGGCAGCTGAATTACATCACATCATTACATACGTACAAAGACACACACTCAAAAAACCATGAAAATAAAATATTAATTAATAGAAACAGTTTGAAAGCCAATTATGCACTTACAATGAAATCTCAATTAAAAACATTGACATGTGAGGGAGTCCAACTCAAAACATCTCATTCTTAACTTAAAAACACTCAAAGGAATCAATTTACTAAGTTTTAAGTTGTTCTGCAGCAAATTCCATGTAAAGGGAGCAGAATAAACAAAGGCCTTTTTACCCAGCTCAGTACTGATATGTGGGACAGAAAACAAGACAACAGCCTGAGAACGCAGAGAGTAATGACCAGCACTTTTTTTCATAAGAAGTGAACATAAATAGGATGGAAGCACACCAAGAATAGCCTTATATATAAATATGTACCAATGACAAAGCCTCCGTGTGGCCAGAGCAGACCACCCTACACGAGAGTACAGCTCACAGTGGTGGGTGCGAGCTTTACAATTAGTAATAAATCTCAGTGATGCATGATAGGCTGCGTCAATCATTTGAAGGCATTGAGCAGATGAATGCATATATAATATATCACCATAGTCCAGCACAGATAAAAAAGTGGATGCCACTAACCGTTTTTTAACATTAAAAGAAAAACACAGCTTATTTCGAAAGTAAAAACCCAATTTTAGCTTCAACTTTCTCACTAGACAGTGAACATGAGGCTTAAATGACAGGCAATCATCAATAACAATTCCAAGATACTTATAAGTTGTAACAGTCTGTATTTCATGTCCGTCAAGAGTAATCACTGAAGGAACATTCAGTGGTCTATTCCGAGTGCCCGTGAAGAGCATACATTTGGTTTTTTCTGCATTAAGCACAAGTTTCAACTGTAGCAACGTGTTTTGAACCACAGTGAAGGCATTCTGTAAATGTGCAATGGCTTGTTTAAGAGAGGGAGCACAGCAGTAAATAACGGTGTCATCTGCATAAAAATGAAAGTTTGCATCAGACACATGCCGATTAAGGTTATTTATATAAACAGTAAATAAAATAGGGCCTAACACAGATCCTTGTGGAACCCCTTTAAGGATTGGTAAAATACCAGATTGAACACCATCATACTTAATGCACTGGGTTCTGTCACTAAGATAGTTTGAGAACCAAGAGACAGTATTCTCTGAAAACCCCGAATTAAGAAGCCTAATCTTTAAAACATCATGATCAACAGTGTCAAAAGCTTTTGACAAATCAATAAAAAGTGCTGCACAGTGCTGCTTCTTGTCACGAGCAACAGAGATGTCATTTATCACCTTCATTGCAGCTGTGATGGTACTATGTTTTTTTCTAAAACCAGACTGAACTGGGGATAAAATGTCCTGTACATGCAAGAAGTATTTAATCTGATCACTCACCAGGGATTCAAGCGTTTTGGCCAAAACAGACAAATTAGAAATTGGCCTGTAATTATTTAAATTTGACGGGTCACCCCCTTTCAATAATGGACAAACAAATGCAGATTTCCATATTTTGGGAATAGTATTGCTCTCTAAAGTAAGATTAAAAAGGTACGTTAGAGGCTGTGCTACACAATCAGCAGCTATTTTTAAGAAGTAGGGCTCTATAAGATCAGGTCCTGGAGGTTTTTCAGGAGCCAGCCCTTTTAGGGCTTTTTGAACATCAGCCACTGAGAATGGAGTGAGATTGAAGACACTTGTAGAGACTGGTACATCTCTACAAGGTGTCACAGTATAAGGACAAGCAGTGTCAAACAAAGAACCAGACTGAATAAAATACTCATTAAAATGGTTCAATATCTCCAGCTTGTCATGAACTACTACAGACTCTTTCATAATAAAAGAAGGAACATTAATACTATCTTTGTTTGAAGAAAGTAATTTTATAGCCTTCCAAAATTTTCTGGGATCATTTAAGGTGTTAGTAGTGGCTGACAGATAAAAGTCAGATTTTGCTTTCTTAATAAAAGAAGAACATTTATTTCTTAACTGCCTAAAAACAAGCCAATCAGATGAAGAGCCCGATTTTCTTGCTTTGGCCCAAGCTAAATTGCGGTCATGAAGAATATCTCCAAGCTCAGAGGAAAACCAGGGATTTTCCCGCCCCTTAACTCTGAATCTCTTTAGTGGGGCGTGTCTATTTATTACTTGCAAAAAACTATCCCGGAAAAAGATCCAGGCTGACTCCACATCGGGAATCAGCTCTATTCTACTCCAATCACAATTAAACAAATCATGGCAAAAGCCCTGTTCATTAAATTTTTTGAGATTCCTCTTACATATTACGCGAGGTTTACATTTAGACATCTTAGTATTTCTTACAGCAGCAACAACACAATGATCACTTAGGTCATTGCAAAAAACACCAACAGCAGAAAATTTGTGTGGGACATTAGTCAAAATTAAATCAATTAAGGTGGATTTCTCATGGCACTTAAGATTTAAACGAGTGGGAGAATTGATTAACTGTGTAAAATTGACAGAATCACAAAATGACTTAAATTCATCTGAACAAGGTTTCAGCCAGTCCCAGTTTAGATCACCTGCTAAAATAATTTCAGAGTAGTCCAATCTGGATAAGAGTTGAATTAGAGTCTGCAATGCAGTACTCAGTGCAGAAGGAGGCCTATAACACCCAACAACAGTAACATAAAGGCCCTTGGCCAACTCCACCTTCACTGCCAAAAATTCCAGCTGCTTACCGATTGATTCTGAATCGACTAACTTTACATTAAATTTAGATTTGACATAAATTGCAACCCCACCACCCTTCCTTGGTCTGTCAGCACGAAACACGTTATAACCACCCATTCCAATCTCCATATCAGTGATTGATTTTGTCAGCCAGGTTTCAGATAGCACAACAATATCTGCATCTGTTAAATTCACCCAAATTCTAAGCAGATCCATTTTGGATAACAAACTGCGAACATTAAGGTGAATTACACTCAAACCAGACATGGATTTCACATCAGATGGCAATGGAATACACTGCAACTCAGGGCCTGGATTTGGCTGCACATTGCCAGATAAAAGCAGCAATAAAAATATTAACCATCTCTGTTTACCATCAGTATATGAAGAATCTGTAGAGTTTTTAAAATGAGAGTCCCAGTAATGTCTGCCATCAAATGCAAAATAGTCATTTAAAATCAAAAGATTTTGAAGCTGAAGAATATCTCTGGGTGGCAACCAGGCTAGATTTAAGTCCTCTGCCAACTCTTTTGGCATTTGAGGGGAATGCACAAAGGCTGAACAGTTAAATCCATAGGCTATGTCCAAAGAGCCACAAATATTGTACGATGTACTCACCCAGTATAAATCACTTGATCTTAGATTCTGCACAAACAATGAACAAAGCAGCATTAAGAGAAGAGCCATGTTAGCAGAAGATGTTAGCAAAACCATGAGGAGCTGACAGGGCCTCAGGATCCACGCAGAGACTGGAGATGTTAGCTGGGCTGCTAGGGCCTAGAGAAGCTAGCAGAACCTCCAGATCCAAGTAAAGCCTGGAAAGGCTAGCAGTGCCTCAGGATCCAAACAGAGCCTATAGACGGTAGCTGGGCTGCTAGGGCCTGGAGCCTAGAGACGGTAGCTGGGCTGCTAGGGCCTGGAGCCTAGAGATGGTAGCTGGGCTGCTAGGGCCTGGAGCCTAGAGATGGTAGCTGGGCTGCTAGGGCCTGGAGCCTAGAGATGGTAGCTGGGCTGCTAGGGCCTGGAGCCTAGAGATGGTAGCTGGGCTGCTAGGGCCTGGAGCCTAGAGATGGTAGCTTGGCTGTTAGGGCCTGGAGAGGCCAACAAGGCCTCAGGATCCAAATAAAGCCTGAAGATGGAAACTGGGCTGCAAGGACCTGAAGCCTAGAGATAATAGCTGGGCTAGAGAAGGAAGATGGTAGCTAGGACCTGGAGCCTAGAGATGGTAGCTAGGCTGTTAAGGCCTAGAGAAGCTAACAGGGCCTCAGGATCCAAGTAGAGCCTGGAGATGGATCATTTCTGCAGCAAAGTAGTCCATAATCCAATTGTAAAATTATTTCATCTAAAAACCAAAGAGCTCAATCATAGAATCTGCTAAAAATGTTACTCCATATATGAGCATAAAAGCAAACAAATGAGTATAGATAAGAGGACAAACACACATCAAACCATACATGCCGCCATCTTGGCCTCACAGTTTTCTCTGGGGAGGTTGCAAATGAATACCATACCATACACAGGGGAGGCCTCACAGTTTAAGACCCAGTGTGTAATAGTAGGTGAATAATATAGTATGTTGTTATTGATGCTACAGCATTTTAAATGTATGCTAAAAATGCACTTACGTGTAGACCAGTTCAGCCTCTCTCCGTACCAGTAAATGCTTTTCGTGAATCAGAGTGAACCAGTCAACAAGTAGATGTTCCTCCTCATCGTCTGAATGACAAAACACAGAGTCACTCAGTCAAGTCATTTAAAAGCAGCCATGCCCAAGATCATGTTTCTGGTTGAAACAAAGAGTATTTTTATAAAGATTTGCCCATGTTTTGAGTTGTTAGTTTTGGGGCTCAGTCTCAGGCTGATCAGCTTCTATAAACCACATGAACTGCTACTCTCTTTAGTTGAGCCAAAAATAAGAAACCTTTAGATAACCTGCTGAATCCAGTTACTGGTCAGAGGATGAGAGATGACAACAACAAACAATTTCACTAAAAACACCACTAATTAATCACATTCAGTCCACCCCTTTCAAGAAAAAAATATTCTTTTTATTACCATTTAATGAAATATACAATAATAGTAATAAATAAATGTAATCAACATTATTATAAAAAAATATTTTATTATTATTTAAAAGGTTAAAATTAAACAAATATATAATAAATATTATTATTTTTATGTAATTACAGTTTTAAGAAACAAGTTAAATTACTATATTTATGATAGTCCTAATTTCTTTTTCTTTCAAAGGTTAAAACTATAGAGTCTGAAAAAAAAAAAAACACAGGCCATAAAGCTTCTCTTTTGTTGCTAACAAATTTGTAAACAATTCTTATTACAAACATAGGAAGATTATAGGTGTGCCTTGTGTTTAAATGTTGTTTAAATTATAAAAGAGATGGAGTTTGTGTGAAACAGCATTTAATGTAAATGGAGCCACTTCAGGACACTAAATGACACTGGATCATCATTAGCAGAAATCCTTGAATAATTCATATCACATCAGCACAGTCAATGTTGGAAGTTTTTCTGTAGCACGCAGTTCTCTTACCATTTGAACATTCTCGTAAGCTCTTCTCTAGATCCACCCCTCTCTGCTCTAATTCATCCAACCGTTTCTCCAGGTCACTCATCTCTACATGGATGTCTTCAACTGGGATATACTGATCTGACTGTACCTACCAAATACAATGAAAGGACAGGAAATTAAAAGCATGCAGTCACTAATATATGGGTGGTAAGAGACGAATGTCTGATGCTAAAGTTGAATGGTTACTACCAAACTAACTTCATTCTGATGCTGTAAATAAACAAATACATTTTTCAAAATGCAATAAAAATATAATTTCTACTTTTCCATATTGAAATCCATGTTCATGTCCATGTTCATGATAATTAAAATAGTAATAATAAAAGTAGCAAGAGGCTGTTTTCTGTGCCTCACTTTGCGTTTAATGAGAGGAAATCCATGTCCAGGAGCAGGAGGTCGTGCAGGACGGGGCCCTTTTGGGGGTCTGGATACAGAAGAGCTTACAGTGGTGGTTTTCTTCCGATTAAATGGATTCTCTTTACAAGTGCGCTGAAGATGACAGTGATGAGAGAGCATTAATCAAAGATACAGAACAAAGAAAGTAAGAGAGGAAAGCACCTGAACTTCCCTGGATCTAAGATGTGAAAACTTGAGATTAAATCTATTAAAAGGGTCATGAAAAGCCTTTTCAGATTTTTATATTATGTTTCTGAAGGTAAGTTAATAAATCATCCACATTTTTTTTTACTCTCCGTGAAAAATGCATTACCTCTTGCAGAAAAGGTGCTGTGATTGGCTAACTTCATCGCACCGTATTCAAAGCCTCCTTTACATCATGTTGAGTGTTTTATGAAACTTGGTGTATGTTTTTAATGTAACGTAACCTCTTATTGTCTGTAGTGTACATATACATAATTTTGATTCCTCATTTTATGACCCCTTTAAATATTTTGCTACTAAAATTTGTTATATTTCTCAGCTAATTTCGAAAGCAATTAAAAATGTCATTACTGCCTAACAATTATGAGTCACAACAAAGGTTGCCATTTATCAATAACTACATAAAAACATGCTAAGTATCCATTATTAGTTTTATAGTACCACTTTGGAGTTCGCCTTTGAATTAGCAATGCTGAACCAGTGGCATAGGTAAGTAGTTGTACACATAAGAGCTGCATTTTACAAAAAAAAAAAAAAAAGTATGTGAAATTAAACCGTTTTCTGAATTAAAATAGTTTTTACTGTATTGTAAAGTAGATGCTTTGATGATAAAAAGAACAGGAAAGCATAAACATATCTTGATTTTTAAACAGCTAGTGTGATCTTGACAGTAAATCTAACCTTGCCTGGAGTGCTGGGTGTCTGTGAATAAGGGGACGGTGGTGGTCTCACACTGCGACTGGTTTGTGGAGTAGCTGGTGCTGAGCTGGTGTTGGTAGGTGGTGGTGGAGGAGGCAGGTTTGGAGAACAGTGAGGTTGAAGCTTCGTTTTTTGGGACAGGGCAGAAGCAGGAGCGTTGATTGATGGTTCAGACACACTTTTGGTAAACAAACGGTCCTGTTCATTAGCAGCAGGTTGCTGGGGGACTGCACTGTGGTCTGAGGAAGAGGAGGAAAGGCTCTCTGTGCTCAGAGCTATAGAAGAAGCAGGAGAAGAAGTCGGAGATGAAAGAAAAGCTATAGAACAGCAGGAAAGAGACAACCCAGAAAAATATATATAAGTGAATAGTTAGTCAACTACAATATACTGTAACAACCATGGGTCCATTGTCATTTGAGAGGGCTGTAGGATGAGTAAAAAGTCTTTATAATAAATTATTACTAATATATTCAAATATTCTAACTCTAAATGAAAATGCTTACATCAGTACAGCCGTATAAAAATCCAATGCTTTTCTATTTTTACCTCTCAATATCGTTTTTATTGATTAAGATCATACATTTCTTGAAACTTCATGAATTACTACATAAACTGTGATGAATTTTAAGATGAATTTTTAATTAGGACTGTCATGATTCCTTGATTAAAATGTAGTACTCGATTATTAAAAAAAAATAAAAATAAAAATAAATAAAACTTGATTGCATTTTGCCCGTGTCGATTAACCAGCAAATTTCTACATATGAGAATCTATGAAAAGCATTATTAGAACATTTTCTAAAGCTGCATTAAATATTTAAACCATTTAAAAATAATAATAAAGCTTAGTGCTATTGTGAATTTTCAAAGCTGTGATTAAATAAAATAAATGTGTGCTATGGTTTTGATATGCGTTTTGTTTTTATGTGTATAGGTTGTGTGCATCTCAGAGTGGGTCCGTTGACAGTAAATGCTGCTCCACACAAACAGTTATCATCTCAAACTCCATCTTTGCATACACTGTGAGTCTGAGTTGCTTATAACATTCATCTGGAAACAATGTGCACCATTCTAAAACGTTTATAAACATTTATAAACCTACACCAATCACCAGGCCACTGGTGCCCTCTGCAGGCATTCGATATAATACATAAATTATGATTATATTGTTTTATTACATTATGTATTTTATGTTGTTTTGTTATGTCTTTTGCTCAAAAAAACATGATTACTTGCATTTGATATTTTAATATCAATCTGTTTGCAAGTGGAGAGATTAATGACCGCGTAACATTATGCACTCTAGACATTGTCATTAAAATCACGCTATAGAAAGCGGCCCTAGACATCTGCCTACACGTGACAGGATCCGACTAAAAATATAAATTTACTAAAAACAAGCCTATCGCAAGACATCTGGCAGGGGGGTACCTGGGGTCACGACACGACATGACAAATCCCCGACAGTAAACTGCCTCGTCCAGTTTATAAGGTACTGACTAGGGATGTCAACGATTAATCGATGATCGATTAATTGTCGATAAGAGATGCAATCGATTAAGGCTGTCGATGGTCGGTTAACCGATTCAGTGTTGGGCTGCGTGCGGCTCATGCGCACTCAACACGTGCGAGCGGCTGTGAGTGACGGTGACGATATATAAAAGCATCATCATTCATTCACAATGTACAAATTAAGCTTTTAATGTGATTTAAACTTTAAAGTACATTAAAATAGAAACAACATAAAAGTTCTTCAACATTAAATGCAATAGAAATGTAGTTACTAATCATTTCATCAGATAACTGTTTTATATCGTGCGCTTTGCAGGGCTGCGGGACACAGTGACAGGACAGGTAGTCTATTCATTCCTACAACTTGTTAATTCATTCCTACGAATTATTAATGTGGCAATTGTCCATGTTTCATTAATTTTGTTCCCTAAATAACCCATGATTTAAGTGAAATAAGGGAACAAATTAATAAATCGAACGAATTCTTAATTCATGAAATCTTTAATTTCCCTTCCCATGTTTACCACAGTAAGAGATGCGAAAACAGTTATTAAAAGCGAAAGATAATAAAATAAACCTGGGAAATTAGAGGGTTAGACTATGAAGATTTAGGAAAAGAAACGATGCCTAAATATAGGGTGATATCAGCTAAATTGGGCCACTTTTTGGTAAATCGTTTGGGACAATAATACAATACCATATATGCCTATTCCATGTGTATTTATGATTAATAATGACCGTTTTTGATAATTTTGTGTTGAAATTATATAATAAAATATAATTATTTAGGCCCTACAGTTCTTGAAATATCAGTTGTGCCAACTTTTTTTGCATGAGCAGTTTAAGGTAAAATGGGCCAGCTGTTCAGGTAAAATGGGCCGGTCAAACTGCAAAGGGAAATAGTAATTTATCATCAATTTTAATTTCAAAACAACTGCTTATACAGCCACATAACATTTAAACCGCATTAAAAAAAACATATCCATATGTGCCATAAAAAAAATAAAAAATAAATTTTGGGTGCAAACCCACATATTCAAATGTGCAATTAAAAAAGTCAATTTTGGAACAACATAGATCAGTGAACTGATGTCAGTTGTGTGTGTGTGTGTGGGTGTGTATGCGTGTGTGTTTTTGTGTGTGTGTGTGAACAATACATTTAGAACAAAATGTGCAAATTACAAAAATTCACATTCAAAATTGATAACTGATAACTGATTTGTGTGTATGTGTGTGTGATGAAAGTTTTTTTCAAACACAGTCTTTGCAAATTAAACCATCGTCATCACAGATACCATTCTCTTCACCACAGCTCTCATGAAACCAGGCAGAACATGGATCACATTTTATGTTTGTACACCTTTGGTGTGAGAGCCCTGGGTTCAAATCCACCAATGTGTCCCTGAGCAAGACACTTAACCTCTAGTTGCTCCAGAGGCGTGCGACCTCTGACATATATATATATATATATATATAGTAATTGTAAGTCGCTTTGGATAAAAGCGTCAGCTAAATGTAAATATATATATATAAATTTACACACACACACATGTGTATATGTGTTTGTGAGTGACACAGATGATGGCCCATTTTAGCTGAAACCATGTGGCCCATTTTACCTCAGTGGGTTAAGGTAAATTGGGCCGCCAAGAAAAACATCACTTTTTCAAAAAATATGTTTTTTTTAAAAATATATACCAAACTAACAACATTATTTCTGATTGATGCCATCAAGGCAGATATTATGCATATTTTTTTTATGTGCATGTTTGTTTTTTTATAGATTTATCATCCTTATAATAGTTTAGTTACATTTGGTATGCCAGGCTACTTACCATGCAGCTCTCTGGTGCAGTCTTGATAAGAATTATTACCCCACCCACCATAGCAACCATAAACCAATTAAAACACCTGTTACTTGTCAAGCACAGTTATGACAATAGTTTGAAATATTTTGTAGTCATTGGTTCTAAATTCCAGAGGGGCTAGGACCCCCAAACCTTAAATGGCCCATTTTACCTGATATCACCCTACTGAATTTGTGGAAATTCTTGACCAACCGGCAAACCAGAACAAAGCCGCGTAAATGAAGACTATGGGGTCCAAAAGCATGGTCGCGATCTAACATTTTCCAGTTAACCTATTATTCCTCTAATAAACAAAGCTTTTATACCACACTTGTCATAATCAGATCTTATCATTTCTAAATAAATAATTGCTGGAGCATTCACTGCTGTCACTAAACGGTGACGCCGAGCATCGTTCACAAGTTTCTGCATGGACCTGACTAGGGCACAGGTTCTAAGCCCTGGGACAAAATGGGATGCTTTAAGGAAAATTTATAGCCTACTAAGTAATAGGCCCAACATAAAAATAACAATTTGTTTTCATGTTTTTTTTTTTTTTTTTAAATAGGCTATGCGAAATATATCCGACTTAAATAGGCTAATTAAGATTAACGGATTTAAAACAGAAGTGTGGGCGCTCCATAAGTTCACAAAAAAAAAAAAAAAGGATGACAACGCATTCTATTTGTTTGCTTTATTTTACAAGAGCACAAATCTTCTTTTTTTATTGTGAGTGTGCACAAATGAAAGTAAACACTTTTGCGGAAAATATATATATTTTTTTTAATGTCTCAGCTGTTTCGATCGCCCCGGAGCCTGCTGCACACGTATATTCTAGCGATTCAAACTTACATCGCAGTCTGTTCATTATCAAAATAAAATGTCAACTAAACATTAAAAGGTTACACTGGTCAGTTTAAATAGACCGTAGTATACCTGTCCACTCTGCTGTTATGCCAAGGACGTTTTTGCTCATATGAAGAGGATCATCTTTTCCGTCTATATGCGAATGCGTGTTAAGTACAAGCCTAGTTTACATTATAAATAATAGTTTAACATTCAAATACATTGCGAATATGGAAACATTTCGATTTGTGCCGAATGAGACATGAGCAATAACCTCCAAATAAATCTAGCCAAAGCCCCGCTCGCTCATCCTCGTGTGCACGCATGCACTGTCACGATCTAATGCGCTGTATGCCGGATTTTTAAAAATCTGACATTTTCTAGGACAGAATCCAGCAGGATCAAATTAATGTGAGCAACTGTGTTTTGGTGCAGCAGCGCCGATGTAGTTCACTTAATGTGCAGCGCAGTCACACGCGCTCCACATTTCGGATAATTTTATACAATAATGTCAGTTGAAAACATTGCAATTTTGCTTTAAAATACAACAACGAGCACCACAAAACCATTTAAAGAGGCGCGTTCAGCGTTCTCCGTGCGGGATTGGAAACTGTCAACAAAGTAAAATGACCTCAAAAGTATGGCGCGCTCTCTTCATTTTATCAAATGATCATAATCGCATCTATTCATTTTATAATCCTGCTACTAGCATTTTATTCAGACTAAAACCTCTTTAATTCAAGTGAGAAAGCGTTTTGTGTGTGTGTGTGGCTTTTGCACATCCTGTCATACCGCTGACTGCGTGCCTGCAATAGACGCATTTTGCAGTATTATGGTTAACGATTAATCGATTAATTGATCGTTAATTTAAACGACGATCGATCATGGAAATAATCGAAATTTGACATCCCTAGTACTGACACAGAGTTCAAATTTGTTACGTCAGAATAAACTGTATTTTCCTGCTCTCAAACCTGCCAATCTAAAGGAAACGCTGTGTATGGCGTTTGAGGTCATTTGTGAATTACCATAGACTTACAGACTAAATAAAACATTTTGAAACTATTACTGTTATTACACTTGTATAGAAAACTTCGTATTATGCTTGTTATAGAGTGTGTGACGTCACGTGCACGACCGTTGGCCCGGTGGCAGTTGACAACCATGACACGGTTGTCACGGACCAAGTCTATTGTTTGCTTAGGTCCATTTTTATCACCATAAAAAAAGTCAGATTACTTGATTAATCATTAGAATAATCGGATGACTACTTGATTACCGAAATAACTGTTAGTGAATTAATTTAATATATAAATATTCCCAGTTTCTGTTAATTAAAACAAGTTGGAGCAACTACATACAGCAGAAATACAGGAATATGCAAAGCAAAATGTATGATGTCAGACACTGTAAGCCTTTAACCTGATGTAGAAGAATTCGGTGCTTTTGGTGCTGGACGCTTCTTCCTTCGGACACTTTTGGGACTTTCAGAAGGGGCAGGACTTGGTCTTCTTGTGTCCCCAGCTGTGATTTCAGCAGCCTGAGTGATCCTATACCAAGGATGACTAGCCACCACAGGACCAGGGGGATCTTCAGGACATGTTTCTGGCTCTTCTTCCTCATCATTATCAAAGGGATTTGGAGGAGACGATGGTCTTGATTCCCCCTCCTTTTGAGAAGGAGATGAACCAGTGCAAGGAGGTATAGCCATACCTGTGGGTGGGCGAGGTGCTGCTTTCTTCTTTGTTTCTGATTGGACAAGAGCCAGCCAGGGTGGTTCTTTTGGTTTAGGAGTGTCATTAGCCTTGCTAGAGCTGGGAAAAGAGTGCATTTAAACCACTGAGAGGAAATCACAGAAATACACTACTGGTCAAATCTAGTTTGGAATAATTTAGTGTTTTATGTCTTTAAAAAAAAGTATATTATGCTCACTAGGGCTGGATTTATTTTATTTATGAATGTTTAAAACAGTTTTGCTGATTCATTATTTTGTAAGATTAAGAACAAAAGTGACAGTAAAGACATACTTTTACAAAAGATTTTCTATTTCAAATACATTATGTTCTTTTGAAAAAAGGCAGTCTTGGTAAGCATAAGGGACTTCTTTCAACAACATAAAAATCCGAATTATTCCAAACTTTTGAACAGCAGTGTTCATGAACAAGAACCAAAACCTGACTAATGCATAATAAGAGATACAGTAAAGGAGATGTCTTACCGAGCAGGTGAGTGTAGTCTTTCTCTTGGCACAGGAGTTGGAGAAATTGGAGTGTCAGGATCTCCTAGAACCACAATTAAAAGATAGTTAAAAACATTTAACAAATATAAAACATGGAAACAACATGTAATAGTATGGCAAGTGTAATGTTAGACAGTTTTATGAATGCAATCAGGGTCAACATCAGTGCTCACCATTGAGAATGGGGCTTTCAGAGGGTCTGGGTGGACGTGGCCTGGGTACAGGCCGAGGAGCAGGGGTGGGCTCAAATACCCGTCTAGGTGCTGGAACCGGTCGACCTTCTGCTGCAGTACTTTTCACCAAAGTTGCTGGACCATTGCCACTGGCTACATCAGTGGCTGGCTTGTGGTCTTCTTGCTGTGTGTCCTGATCCACCTCTTCAGATTCTTCAAAAGGATTTGGTGGACTAGAAGAACCAGGTGCTTCATGTTCTGTCTCAACTTTTGATCTGCTATCTGGTTTCTTACTTGATGCTGTTTCTATTTCTTTAATTTCCTCTCTCTCTGGGTTGATCTCAGCATTGATGTGTGATGCTTTAGATTCTAAACTCCTATTGTTTGGGTCTTCTGGGCTTGTTGAGTTTAATTTGTCTAGTTGATTACTCATATCTGAACGACCATTCTGATTAATGGCAGATCTGGAGAAATGGTGTGTGCACACTAATGATCCAGGATCCTCTGTAAACTTGTAAGACCCAGGAAGTAAAGTTCTGCTGCATTCCCTACATCTGAGATAAAAGCAGACATTCTCACAAAAACAGCGATGACAGCAAAGGGAATAAAAAGTAATGTTATTTATAAGCTTTAAATAATAGAACAATGCAGATGCAGATGTTATGCTAGGCAGTTGATCAGTCACCTGAAGCAGTTCCGATGATAAAGTTTGCCATCAACGAGGATCCTCTGAACCAGGTGAACATGCTTTCCACAGACTGAACAGGTGCTGCTCAGAGTACTGCGTTTTGGTTGGCTATCTGCACCAGACTACGCAGCACCAAGAAACCAGGACGAGTATGGAAGGTAACAAAAAAAAAAAAAAACACATGGAAAGGATGGTAAGATCCACTAATGGATCCGTATTTCAGATTGAATACATATGAATATGTATACAAAACAAACATACTTAACATTATGGCATTAGAAAATGTGTACACATTTATTTAACAAGAGATCAAAGTAAAAAAAAAAAATGTTTTACATAGAAAAAACAGGATGACAATACAAATGCTTAGGTCTAAATTAACACATTGAGAAACTAATTTTACTGACATCATGAATTTGGATAGAAACATAGAGAGAAACAGAAAGGATAAAGAACAATAAAGAAAAGGAGGAGAATTCTGTAAGTGAAGGGGAGGTACAAGGAGGATAAGAGAACATTTCTGGAGAAGCAAAATTCTCTGAACTCAGACAGCTCACAATGTCTACCACAAACCAAACATGTGATTTAGCTCTGACTGCTGATTTCATAAGTGAATTAGAGCAAATGGCAGTGGCAGAGTATTTTTCTCTGAATACATGGGATCAGGCCAAAATGAGATCTCACTGCTCTCCATCTTGTGTAATCAAAAATTCCACTCTACTTATGGTGCAACTGCAAATCATTAAATGTGGTTAAAAGTGTGCAGTTTTGGAGAATTTGTATTTGCACATACAGAGTGTTGTTAGGTCTACAGCTATCCAGATATTAAGATTTAAAGAAAAAAAAAAGAAAAAAACATTGTTGTCTTCTTTACCTCAGTCTGAGCGTCACAGCCCTCTGGAGGAGCAAATGGTCTCTTTATGGCTGGTTTAATGTGACCAGGACCACCAGGGCTCTTGAGTTTTTTAGACATAGCTAAATAAAGGATAAAAACACTCAGTAAAATGTGTGCAGCAGGTTTTCTATATTAAATGTTCTAATTCAAGGAATATATAATACAATTTAAGTTCTTTTGAGAGCACTGGGTACATACTGTCAATTACACCAGAGATATAGCTAAACCCTAGAGGCAGTACAAACTTTATTTTTTTTTTTTTTTTTTAAAGGCACTGGTTCATAAACCTAAACATAAAAAAAAAAATCTGGACAAGTAATTTGCTCAAACAGCAAAGCTGGTTTGTTTACTTGTACCACCCAATGGTTAATACAGTGTAAATCAGTTCGAACCAAAACATGCAAACCAATGAGAAATCTATGAATCCTAAAAACTGCAACCCAGTGTGATGCATAGTGCAAACCAAATCCTTCTTATTCAGTGCAATCAGGTTTGGAAATTTGTTGTTATCAAGAACATAGTTCTTTCTGTTTACATTGTCCAAGTGGATTTCTTTTTTCTCTCTTATTTTTCCCATTTATGATGTTTACTGCAATGTGATACTTCTTAAATGAATCATGTATTACAATTAGGGATGGGTCACGATTTTCTAATATATTCATTTAGTTGATTTAATGACCGATTATCGATTAGGTTGTGCGATTATTTTCTAAAGATGTGAAACATGCCCGAGTGCGTCTTACCCCCAAAGCCCGGTTCGGTTGACTGTGATTGCTCCATGACTCGCTTGGATGCGGTTCATTGAAAGAGGTGGACCAGAGCACAGTTCAGTTTAATTAGTGTGCTCTACACCTGCAGTGTGAGCAACCGCGCCAGGGAACTACTAACATGTGCAGCATGATTACGTGAACATTTCTGAGCAGCAAATGCGATAGAATTATAAAGCAATATGTTGTGAGAGGGTCTTCTGTGTCACCGCGTCCCAAACGAATCAAAATAATGAACCACAAAGTTAACAGAACGATGCACTCCACTGTGCTGAGCGATAAACTTCCTGTTTCCCATGTAAGTCTGGATTACGAGCTAGTTGCATTAAAATGATTTCTTATTTGTTGAAGGAATAAAATGTAATATTCCACTGGTTTGATAACCATAAACATTTTTAAACCATTTAAAAATTTGACTGTTATGTTGATTTTTCTGAAGTAAATGTAAACGTTTTAATTATGATATGCTTGGAGATAATATGTACCGTATTTTTCGGACTATGAGTCGCATCATTCCAAAAATACGTCATGACGAGGAAAAAAAACGTATATAAGTCGCACCGGACTATAAGTGGCATTTATTTAGAACCAAGAACCAAGAGAAAACATTACCGTCTCCAGCCGCGAGAGAGCGCTCTATGATTTCAGTGTAGATTACAGGAGCACTGAGCAGCATAAAGCGCCCTCTCGCAGCTGTAGACGGTAATGTTTTCTCTTGGTTCATTTCTCTTGGTTCATGTCAAATTAATTTTGATAAATAAGTCGCACCTGCCAAACTATGAAAAAAAAGTGCGACTTATAGTCCAGAAAATACAGTAACGTTTTAATCATAATAAGCTTTGGGCTTTGCTACTTTTTATTATAACACAAAGCCTCAGGCTTCTGTAAATTTTAAGATAAAATACAAATAATAAATGTTTTTTTCTTCTCTTTAATCTGTAGTGAGATATTCGCCTCCTTTCATGCAGCATGCATGTGAATCAAATATAATTTCCTGTTTAATATTTGCAGCACGAAAAAAAAAAATATTTGAGTTCATGTTGAAAAAAAAAACAGAACAATTTAATACAACTGAGTGTCTCGTGGAATAAATCAATTCGAGTTAAAACAAATCGTCAGTAAGCCTATTGCTCTTTTTCATTTTAAACGTGAAGAATGCCACATACTTTTTTTTAATCCGTTTTTTGGCAGAGTATACAGGTGTAATATATTCAATTTTACTTCATGAAATGTAACATGATTTAATTGTCATAATTTTGACTTAATTCCTAAAATATTCTGACGCTAATCTTTTTTTTTTTTTTGAGAAGGATAAACTGAGAAAAATGCGATGGTTGCTAAAAACAAACAAACTTGAATTTAACAAACATAAAATGTTTCAGTCATATTTCTGAATTAAATTAATAAAGAATCGAAACAAAATATGACCACTTTGCCATTAAAAACCAAAACTAGACTATTATAATGGCTGCAACTGCAGCTGTGTAATGAGGACAACGACTCGGGCAGAGGAATCTGATTAGCCCTGGACTGGGCCGTGTAAGGCTCTATATTAGTTCTCTTGTTTCAATTAAAAGCTCCCCCTCGGTTTGGCAGGCCTACCTACTTTTTTCATGGGAGGTAGCAAAATCTGACAGGGTAGAAGAGATGGACAGAACACCGACCCGGAGCGTTAAGTGCAGTGTGAGTACAGGCCAGCAGGGGGAAGGGAGACAATGTCAGAGGGTGGATATGTGTTTTATGATATTCTGTTTTAACTCGTAATGTGTTTTAAACCTAATATTCATGTCTGAATCAATCTATTCTAATCTTAATTAATCTGTAAACTTTTGAAAATATTATATGAATGTTCATGCTCATTTTAAAAATAGAAATGTCCTAGGCTCCTACAGCCTTGTGAACAGTTGATAATAGATGGACTGTTATGTTAATAAGTGACGTCATTTGGTTATGTTATATTAATATGTTTCAGCAATCATACAACCATCAATTGGCTTGGGTTAGGATAGACTTTTCTCTAATGAATTTAACAGTTTGTTATCATACAGGATGAAAGCCTGAATAGTCTCTCTCCCTCTCTCTCTTTTTATGGGTGTGTGTTTACGGTATGCGTGCGTGGGTGCATGCGGGAGGTGGGTGATTATATACTACTAATCGAATAATACCCAGTGATTATCGATCATTACTTTTCCTTGAATGAACATCCCTAATTACAATACCTTAGAAAATCACTTGCACTTTCAGTCACACTTTCAGTGTTCTGTGACATGACATGCACTGCATACAGAAGCATACTGCGGAAAAAAAATCTCTGCAGTCGTTTCACATCTGCTGCTAAGATTTGTACAAAATGGACTTGAATCTAATCCTATAGATTGGCTCATAAGAGTAATTTGTATGTGACTTACACTACACACAGAATGTGCAGTAAGTTTTTATTTACTATGCTTTTGGAGAGATGATGAAAAAGGCCATAAAGACATTGCGGTTTTATCTCTGTGTGTGTAAATAAAATGTTCGTTTAAGTCAGCATATCTATTTGCAGTGTTCAATACTCACTATGAGAGTTGTTGGTGAAGTAGTTATAATACTGAGATACATAGGTGATGATGCTCAATCTGTCAGGCACGCTCATGGACACCATGTCTTCTGGATCCAGCAAGGATGGAATACCCAACTCACTCTCAGCAACCTCAAACGCCTTTGAAACATCACATATCAGCAGAGCATAAACAACCAAATACAGTACACAAAAAACACAATTATGACACAAACTATAATACTAAAAACAAAAAAAAACAAACATACAGCAGTCCTAAATGTCTCATTTTCCATAACGATGTTGCCCATAAGCTTTTAGAAATAGATGACCGTGATAAACATCTATTTTATCAATAATAACAACCACATGATTATTATAAAAAAAAAAATACTTTACCAGTATCTACACCAGCTGTAAGTCTATTGCTCCATAGTATAGGTATTTATATTTTGGAGATATAGTCAATGTCAGCTTAGATTTAAAATGGTTTAATGAGAATTTAAACACAACAAGGACATTTTTTTTCTACACAGTAAAAACTAGACATCCACACCAAAGGTAGTCTGTATACAAATTTACATTGCTGTATATGCAAATTCACAACAGACTAAAACGATACCTAGCTCAACTAAAGAAAAGTAGCATTACTCTGTCATGTGACTGACACAAACATACAGGTGTTTTGCTGCAACCAATTCCTCTTTCAAGAGCAGAACTGAAAAAGATTCCTTCAAAATCCAGAGCACACTTTAAGAACTGTCAACAGTTAACAGTTTATTCTGGCTAATGGTACATATTAACATCATAAATTATATTTAAACCCTCTCTATATCTAATTATTTTTGGTCAGTGGTTTGTGTGATACTCACCAGACGGTTATTCTCAAAGACATTTTCTTTTGAGAGGGAATCAAAATCTCTAGGGGACAAAGAAATAAAAATATGTTTAGCAATATCAGAAGTCCAGAGTCATGAAATACAAACATCACAAAGTTTATTAAAAATACATTATTATTATTATTTTTTTTAGGTAATTTGCAAATTGTCAGTGAATCAGAGATCGGAAGATTAACCAAATCATACAAGGCAGCACTGCCACTGATGATTAGATCATAATAATTATCGTGGCATTACTTCCAGTCAAAAGAATGTCTTCAGTTTTGTATCAGTGCTGTGTTTGTTCTTTTCTAATTTGCTGTCTATCCATAAATCACCAGTTCACTGCAAACACAGAAAGCAAGCTTAAAGAATGAGACACACAGAGTGTTTGGCAACATGCTCCAATGTATCAGAAAAGTGTGTGTTTGTTAATTTACAAAAATGCTTTATTATTCACCTAATCCCTCATTTTATGATTTAGCAGCATGCAGAGAAACTAAATGGCAGTGAATGGTCTAGTAGTTACATCCAGTGTGAAACAATAAGTGCCTGGCTTAAGAAAACTAAAATTCACACCTGTACAATTGAGGACAAAACACAAATGATCCTTTCAAAAGTCTATTCATACTTTTTTAACAAAGTATTTAATTATACCAGGTTTTTGCAATGTTTGGTGTGTTTGGTCGATTTTGAGGAACACTGAATCTGTGTTTGTGAGACAAGGAAAGAACAGCTGTTGCAGAAATCAGCAGCTGTCTGGCATCTATATTTAAGCAGCTCTACATTATATTTTACTGTGAGTGTAATCTGATCCCAATTCACGTATGTATGAACTAGAACAAGACTTCAATCTATTTACATTTCGCAGATGCTTTTATCTAAAGCAAATTAAAGATGAGTACAATGGTAGCAATCAATCCGTAATCGAACTATAAATAAAATATCCGGTTTTTAAAATGCCATGTGTAGCGCATTTTTTTACAGTCTATGATTAGACCATTTGTTTTTTTTATTCGAATATATTAAAATACATTGCTTGATATTCGATATCTGTTCGAATTAGATTTTTCTCAAAAGTGACAGCCCTACTTAACACATAGCAAGTTTTTTTTATTAATTAATTATATATATAATAAATTAAAAGGAAATATATAGAACAGAAAAAGAATAGAGCAAGCTAGTGTTAGAGGACCTTCTTTTGCTTTTGTTAATTGTATAATAAAAAGAAAACCAATAGATAGAAGACAAAAAGTTTTTTTTTTTTTTTAAAGAAAACAAGCAGTAAATTAATAGAGTGTAAATGTAAAAGGGACAAGCCTTTGTTTTTAAAAGAATTAGAATAAAGAGTGCTAGAGTTAGAGGGTCAAAAAAAGATGGAAGAGATGTGAGTTGGGCAGGTCATTCCACCAGGAGGGAACATTTAATTTAAAAGTCTGTGAATGTGATTTTGTGCCTCTTTGGGATGGACCAATGAAGCGACGCTCAGAACACAAGCTTCTAGAGGGCCAATCAAGAGTCTTTTTCATTAGTATACTGACTAGGGTGTGTGAATCAGGACTGACTGAGTGTGAGTGTCTCCAGCATGACCCAACATGTCCATCACAGCATTACATACAACATGTGAT
Source organism: Carassius auratus (assembly GCF_003368295.1). NCBI lineage: Eukaryota > Metazoa > Chordata > Actinopteri > Cypriniformes > Cyprinidae > Carassius > Carassius auratus. Next base: position 29,360,011 of record NC_039272.1, read on the forward strand.
CTACTCAACAGATATGACCTATGGCCTGAGGAATCTAGAAAAAGTGATTCAATCTGTGGCTTTGTGTATTGTGACAGCAAAACACGAAGTTGGAAAACAAAAAAGGTTGGATACGTTGAGCACCACATTATCAAAGTAAACCTGGTTAACCCAGGTAAATGTCTGGACCATACTGATGTGTGCTGCTATTGTTCTTATTGTTAAACCAACCTTCATTCACCCAGTCTGAAATCATAAAGTGTCGGAAAACTCTATATAGGGAATATAACGGGCCAATTTCTAATTTAGCTTCAGTCTGTGACAGGTGGTATTTCTAATTTAAAGGAGAAGGGGTATTCTTTTCTAAAAGCTAGCTATTTAATGTTGCATACAAAAACTAGTTTTGTCAGTGTTTAGAATTACACTAGAATACAGTTAAAATGAAACTGGTTCACTAAAAGTACCAAAACTGTCATTTTATTTCACAGGTGTGAACTTGTGGTGAAAATTAATTTTTCCTTTTAATTATTATTATTATTATTATTATTATTATTAAGCCTTTATCTGCTGTTATTTCTTAGAGTTGAAGTAAAATGTATTATTATATTATATTATTATTATAAGTTTATTATTTTATTAATACATCTTTCTTTTCTATTAAAACTCACATATTGAAATACAGAAGAAGTCGGAACGGTATAATTGTTTAAATTCTTCATTCCGTTCATAATAACTTTTCATCAACTAAAATAAAAATTATTTTGGCATAACGTTTGTAAATGATGACTGCATTTCAATGTGGGCTAAAATATTCCCGATGAGAATCGGGTGTGTCACTTCCTGTTTATTTCAAGTCACACCTAACAATAGCACACAACACAACCTGCATTTCCACTTATTGTGTAAACTAAGGAAGCAGTGTTTCCAATAGATAAAGCTGTCCTGACTTAAGATCGTTAAGATGCTGGCATTTTATGAGTTATGCAATCTTCAGAGAAGTAGAAAATGTAAACAAATGAAAGAAGTGTCAGAAAAGTGCTCACATGAGATCAGGTCTGTGTCTGTGGATGATGGCACAGAAGGCCAGTCCATCTCTGAAGGATGAAGACATGTTTGTAATGTCCACATTACTGTAACTTTCACACTGGTTTCTGCACCAAACCTGTAAAGCTTTCAGAGAGCCCATGGTCGAGATTCCAAAATCCACACCTATACACTAGTCCTGCTACTGCAATACACACGAAGACCCAAAAGTTTATGAGAGACCCTCTTCCACATGTCTCTGTTCGGTACAGTTAGATCCTGCTGTCTGAATTTTAGACGATCCCATTCGATCAAAGTCAAAGTACGGAATTGACCGCAGGCTACTCCAAAGAAAAAGAAAAAATCAGCACACAAGAGTCAAACTCCAACTTCAGTTAAAGGCTTGAATGTCCGTCTTTTAAAATGAGACATCAATGATATCCAATTTGCGGCGTTCAGTTTCAAAGACGAGACTTAGACAAACGCAGGATATTAGGCCTAACTGTTAAATATTATTTTAGGATTAGCGTGCCGTGTACTGACGAATTTGGTGGACATACGCGCCTTCCACACGCCTACAACGAAGAGTTCCCTTGCCAAAATAAAAGTCTTGCCCAAAATAAATACAAAACAAACCTTAAAAAATTATTTATTTAATTGTATAGTCTGGATGACAGATGCTTTTATTTATTTCTTTTTGTTTGTTTGTTTTTGTAGCATTATTATGATTATAATTTACAGAAAAATAATAGAAATCTAATCGTTTTTCTGTCAAAAACTAATTTGAAAACAGATTTTTTTAATAAAGTTTTTTTTTTCACCCGTGCTGGTATAAACAATGAGTGAAATGAACAAAAAAAATTTATACAAATTGAATGCAAATGATTTATATATTATCAAATTATAAATGATAAAATATCGTTTAAGAAACAATACAAAGAAAACATTTTTTTCCAAGAAATATTTTTTTTTAAAGGCCTTGACAGAATTATTGTTTACCAAACAGTTCAAACCACTTCTTTTATAGATCAGTAGTTCAAACCATAGACTCACCGTTCACTCATGCGTTATCTCTGCATAGTGCATGGCTGTTGGGAGGCAAGGAATGAAGTGAGCGAATGCAGCGGTCACTGACTTACGGTATTTATGAGTCAAAGAGCTGGGACTGACACAGAAATAACATAGACTGTGAAATAACTGAATGTACACTTCCCAGTGGCGAAAAGCCTAAAGGAGCTGTGTTTAAAATGTTTGTTTATTTATTTATTTATTTATTTATTTATTTATTTATTTATTAGTACAACCATTACATTAAAGTACATCAATTGCCTACATAATTTATTTATTGTATCACTTTTCCATTTTAAAGAATGGAATCAACACTTAGACTAATGTATAAATTGATTAATACAATTATAACAGCAGCAGCATTATTAATTATTAATTGGGTAAACCTGAACCGGGAACACTTCACATAACACCCAATGTACTTGCTACTGTACATCGTTAGAAGAATGGCATCTACGCTAATATTAGTCTGTTTCTCTTATTCTGAGGTCAACGTAGGCACCAGATCCAGTCTGAATCCAAATCAGAGGGTCACTACAGTCACCCGGATCCAGTACGTATCCAGCATGGATGGTGGATCAGCACCTAGAGAGGACCTCTACATCCCTGAAAGACAGCGGAGACCAGGCCAACTAGAGCCCCAGATACAGATCCCCTGTAAAGGCCTTGTCACAGATGACCACCAGGACAAGACCACAGGAAACAGATGATTCTTCTGCTAATCTGACTTTGCTGCAGCCTGGAATTGAACTGCTGGTTTCATCTGGTGAGAAGAGAACTGGCCCCCAGACTGAGCCTGGTTTGTCCCAAGGTTTTTCCTCCATTCTGTCACCAATGGAGTTTTGGTTCCTTGCAGCTGTTGCCTCTGGCTTGCTTAAAGTGTTAGTTCAGCCAAAGATTTTTATTATGTCATTAATGACTCACCCTCATGTTGTTCCAAACCCATAAGACCTCCGTTCATCTTCGGAACACAGTTAAAGGTATTTTAGATTTAGTCTGAGAGCTTTCTGTCCCTCCATTGAAAATGTATGTACAATATACTGTCCATGTCCAGAAACGTAATAAAAACATCTTCAAAGTAGTCCATGTGACATTTGAGGGTCAGTTATAATTTTTTGAAGCATCAAAAATAAATTTTGGTCCCAAAATAACAAAAACTACTTTATTCAGCACTGCCTTGTCTTCTAGGTCTGTTGTGAGCACATTCATAACACTGCAGTGTAGTGATGTCTGGTTCAGGAACGAATCATCCGATTTAACCTGTTCTTCTTGAACCAGTTCACCAAATCGAACTGAATCATTTGAAACAGTTTGTGTCTCCAATACGCATTAATCCACAAATGACTTAAGCTGTTAACTTTTTTAATGTGGCTGACACTCCCTCTGAGTTCAAACAAACCAATATCCCAGAGTAATTCATTTACTCAAACAGTACACTGACTGAACTGCTGTGAAGAGAGAACTGAAGATGAACACCGAGCCAAGCCAGATAACGAATGAAAGATTGACTCATTCTTAAGTAAAGAACCGGTTCTGTCGGACGTGTCTGATTCGAGAACCGAGGAGCTGATGATACTGTCTCTCTTCATGCACACAGTTTCAATGGAGGGACAGAAAGCTCCCGGACTAAATCTAAAATATCCTAAACTGTGTTCCGAAGATGAACGGAGGTCTTATGGGTTTGGAAAGACATGAGGGTAAGTCATTAGTGACATAATTTTCATTTTTGGGTGAACTAACCCTTTAATGGGACACTTAATTTACAGGGATATTGTTGACTTGATTGCAAATGATTGCACAGACACTATTTAAACTGAACTGAGCTGGATGATGACATCAATGAATTTGATGATGAACTGCCTTTAACTGTCATTTTGCATTATTGTCACACCGTTTTCTTAATTAGCCTAACGTTGTTCAGTTGCTTTGACACAATATGTTTTGTTTAAAGTGCTATATAAATAAGGGTGACTTGACTTGACTTAATTGGGGATGCTTAATGTCTGACGACAATATTGCAGCTTGATCGCACAGATACTATTGGAAGAGAGCTGAGCTGGATGATGACATCACTGTATCTTCAATGAAGTGACTTTAACTGAAAAATCTACTGTTTACTATTGCCCTCTTGCATTATTGACAAACTATTTTCTTGTATGACACTGTAAAGCTGCTTTGACACAGTCTGTATTGTATTTAGCACTAATAAAAAACTACGACAAAGACAACAATTCAATTTATATCATTCTGCCTTTTAAGGCAGTAAGCTCATGATTCAGTTTCAGTGAAATAAGTGCTACATTAGTTTCAATTAGAGTTTCAGTTTGACATTGGCAAGGAGGGAACCAAAACTCCTCCAAGACGATAGTAGTGATACATCAAAAAAAAAAAAAAAAAAGAATTCCCTTGAGAGGAACCAGTCACCAGTTGTAGGTATTTAATACAATTGCTCCTCTTTTTCTTCTACATTTTGAATGCCATCTACATTTCTAACCCATTCCACACAGAAAACAAATTCTTTAAACTTCCCGAGGTTCTAAAAGACCTCCACCAGCAGATACTAGAACGGAGGCTCTCTAATGTAGGTGCCCTTAGGCTATAAATGAATAAAAAAATTGCAGCAGTCTATTCTAAATCTGGACTTATATACAGTATAAGAACATCTTAACTGTAGTCACGGCCTATAAAAGAAGGGACCTGACAGTCAGTGTTCAGAAGGTCATTTGTCAATGGCATGCTAGACCACCATCCTTCACCTGCTATTTTATTTCTGTCGTGTCGGTGGGGGAGCAATGATGTTGGCTGGGTGCTACAATATGTCTTGTAGACATTGTTAGAAAGATTAATTCACAAAATCATTCATTACCAAAAGAAGTCTAACATCTTCCCCCTTGAACAAGGCCTGTTTTTACTAGTTCATCTGTAGCTGTCTCCTCCAAATACACATGTGATTAAAATAACCAACCACTAGAAGGTGACATTGGCACATTTTACAAATGTGGTACACTTAGTTATTATTATTATTATTATTTATTATTATTATTATTTTTAGTTTTGGAGGTTCAAATTGCACGTTTTTACTAGAAATCTTAGATGAACTATTATCTTACTTAAAATTAGCAAAGTCTGGTCTGTCCCAACTCATCTTGAGCTTTTTGACTGTATCCAATAAAGTCATACATTAATAACCTTAAACTGATATATTTTATTCAATATATTCAAAATTTGGCAAAGGTTATAGCATTGGCTGTTACTCAGATTTTGTGTGTGTATTTGTATGCATGTCTGTATATGCAAAAAAAATAAAAATAAAAAAATGATTATGAATTCATTGGTTATTGTGCCTGTGCTAGAGTTTTAATTTGCTCAAGAGATTTTTATTATTATTATTATCTGTATGACTTGCCAAAAGGGCACTATTATAAACTCTTTTGGTTATGAAAAATGTATTTGTGAATGAGTCCAGCCTAATTCGCCTCTACACATGAGGGATGATAAAATACTGACACTGTCCCTCATAAAATATGGCATAATAACACAATGATCAGAATTAACTGGCAAATTGTATCAAAGATGCACTCAGTAACTGTCGTGTTGGTCTGCATTTCTAATAAACAATCGCAGGCCACAGATTGTACAGATCATTGGTGCGGTGTCAGTGGTTGATATTTGTAGGATTAAAAATTCTCAGGATACAGCCATAGATATTATGCTCATCTTGAACTTATATAATTAGTGGTGTGGATGCAGCCTAAAATGTAATTAAAATTTTAATAAAATTAAATTTTTCTGTCAATTTAAATTTCAACTTAAATTTTTCCTTTATGTACAATTCAGTCTTGTAGAATATGGGTACTTCAGAAATACTGCTCAGATTCCAAATTGTACGATTATTATTGTTATTTTTTATTTAATTTTTCAATTTAGAATATTTAAATACGACCCATAAGGACAGTTTTTAGAAATAAAAAATATAAATATTTAAACACTCCACACTCCTGTCCAGTTGGTGGCGGTAATGAATGAATTGCTGGCTTGCCAACCGCCAAACAAACTCCATATGAAGAAATAGAAGAAGAATTATAGCTAGCTGTACAGATTGCAGTTATTACATTCACAGTGAATTATTTGTATTATAAGCAGTAATAATGGCAGAGGACAGAGCTGAACGATCAGATGGACGGATGGTGAAGATGGAGGTTGACTACAGTGCTACTGTAGATCAGCGTCTGCCAGAGTGCGAGAAAATGGCCAGAGTGAGTGTGAATGAGCGGCTGAGTCATGCTTCGTGCTAAAGCTAACTTTCATCAAATACTTCCAGAATTAAACTATATGAATGATATGCTTATTATAAACCTCTCTAGTGCGTTTAATTAAATACAACCTTTTATCGTGCATACATAAACCTCTCAGGAAACTGATGTCTAAGTAGACATTTGACTTTTTAGCCATAGGTACTTCACCATTCATATTTCATCCCTGATAACCAATTCCAGAGAAATGCACAGTGATTTGAGCTTAAGCTTTAACATGCGACAGAAAAACAATAAAACACAATCTTCTGTTTTTGTTTTTAAGGATGGCAGACTACAGGAGGCCATTGAGAGTCTACTGTCACTCGAGAAGCAAACAAGAACTGTACGTGTCTCACTTTGATCATTTCATCTGTTTAATGGTAGTAGGTTGAATTAATTAGCTCTTAAAATGTTCTGCATCCTTTGCATGTGTCACTTTTGTCCAGGCTTCAGACATGGTGTCCACCTCCAGGATCTTGGTGGCTATAGTTCAGTTATGCTATGAAGCTAAAGACTGGGATGCCTTGAATGAAAACATCATGCTACTGTCTAAGAGAAGGAGCCAGTTGAAACAGGTAGGAATACTGTTTTAAGCACATTATGGACCCAGTGACTGAGCTCATGATGTCTAATAAAAATATCCTTTGACCACCTGTCAGTTTAAAAACACATCTTCGTAATTTGTTTGATTATTTGAGTAGTATTGGAGAATATGCAGCGATATTCATTGGGAATTTCCATTTCCTCTAATGCTTGAATATCAAATAATTCTTGCCATTATTCACGTCACTTGCAGTAGAATAATCAGCAAGTAAAAATTATTGATCTATTTTTTTTATATATCTTTTTTTTTATCATTGGTTTCCGAGGATGAAAACGGTGGTTATAACTTTCTCTTAATTTTCCTTTCCAGGCTGTTGCAAAGATGGTACAGGAATGTTATACATATGTTGATGCTATGAGTGACCTGTCAATCAAACTCCGACTTATTGACACGCTACGCACCGTCACAGCTGGAAAGGTCTCCACTTGCACTCTCTCTAGCTTAATCTGTATACCAGATCTATTTCTAATAAGCTCGCTCAGTCTTCTGATGCAATGATTGGCTTTACACTTTATTCATGTTGCATATCAATGTATTGTAGATATATGTGGAGATTGAGCGTGCTAGGCTGACTAAAACTTTGGCCCAAATCAAAGAGCAAAATGGAGATGTGAAAGAGGCTGCATCCATACTGCAGGAACTGCAGGTGAGTGTTATTAAAATTAAATGAATATTCATTATGAAACATTTCTAATGTTCTTTTTCAGGTTTAACTTTTTCACCTAATGTTTTATTTCATTTCAACTATAGCTCTTATTTAAAATGTTAGCTATAATTCATGATAACGTGTTTCACAGATCAGAGCTCAAAATGTGAAAGTGATATGTGACATGAAGTGACAGTGACATGAAAGTGCATAAATAATATAGTGTAAAAATATTATTTTTCCTGATACTTTATGAACTCAAATTCAAAAGTGTTAATGTTAGATTGTGGTTTCTTTTTAAGTATTTAAAAAATAATTTATTTTATTAAATGTCATTTTTCTTCATGTAAAATATTTACATATAATAACATATAATCTTGAAGCGTACAAACAAAATAGAGCAATAAGTTAATTTTTATTTTACTTTATCACATTTACTGATAAACAAGAGCTTGCCTGATATTTGAAATGTCCTCCACCATAAACATTTGTTAATCATGTTGTAATCTTTGTACGTAATCATTATGTTAATGTTAAAAAGTGTAAAATCCATTTACTGTCTCAGCCTGAATTTGTTTCCTTTAACCTGGCTTATTCACTCTTGGTTTGAATAGACATTTCTCTGCAGTCTAACTTTCTGCAGTTCTTTTTATATATAAATAAATTGTTTTTAGGAACAAGATATATTTGTTCTTTTAAATCCAGGCATGATGTGTATACAATGTGTTGTGTTGGACCTACTAGATTAACTCATGGACATTTATTGATTGGTGAAGAAGCACCAAAATGTCAATATTGCAGGACTCACTTGACGTTCAAACATGTGTTTTTGGTCTTTCCAATATTGAATGACATGAGTCAAAGGTTATTATCGGGACAAACTCTTAAAGCTGCGGTAGGGAACTTTTGACGCTCTAGCGGTTAATAAACAGAACTGCTTGCGTCTTGCGGAAGAACATCGTAGCCGGAACTACTTCTCTCTGTTTATGTCTTTGAAGAATCACAAAGGTACTGGGTTACTCCGCCGCGGTACCCCCGAAGCAATCTAAAATAGTCCGAATATAAACACTTATTATAGGTGCACCCTAGTGATCCAGGACAAGCCAAAAACACGGTTTGGAAAATGGGTTCATGGTGTACTCGCTTATTATATACATTTTTCTACATTTTGAACACAAACAAAGTTACGGACCGCAGTTCTGATTGGTTATTTTTTACCGGGAGCGATGGAGTTTCTGCAAATGGCAATAGGACCACTGGGAGGAGCCAGAGGAGCTTGATTTTTTACACAGATTATCTGTCTCATATTCTACTGTCAGGACATAATGGCAGGTTTAATAAATATGTAAAAAATATTTTTTTTTACAAAAGTTCCCTACAGCACCTTTAAGGACTTGTTTTATAAGATGACCCAGAAAAACTTTTACAATTTCTTTCAAAAGTATCTTTTATAGAAATTGATGTGGATTACTTTGTTTTATAGTTGTTTGTTTTTTAATGTATAATCTTTTCCATGAAAAATACTTGAACCTGAACTCTCTGCAGGTGGAGACATATGGATCAATGGAGAAGAAGGAGAAGACAGAGTTCATTCTGGAGCAGATGAGGCTGTGCATTGCTGTCAAGGACTACATTCGAACACAGATCATTAGCAAAAAGATCAACACTAAATTCTTCCAGGAGGAGGGCACTGAGGTTGTCATTCTCTTTCTGAAGAAACATCTATTCTAGTCTACTGTTTCCTCTGATTTTTTTTTTTTTTGTGTGTCAGTTTATAATCTTTGTGGGAGGTTTTTCTATTTATATAACCATTTGTTTTTTCTTTAATGATTAGGATTTGAAACTGAAATATTATAATCTGATGATTCAAGTTGATCAGCATGAGGGCTCCTACTTGTCCATATGTAAACATTACAGAGCCATATATGACACTCCCTGTATCTTGGAAGATACCTCCAAATGGCAGCAGGTACATTTTTATTTGCATTGTAATTATTGTCTTGCTTATTCTTTTTAGATATGTTGTTTACTTTAGTAATACAAAGAAACTTGGCTTTTTAAAACTGAAAATGTCTCATGTATCTTTCAGGCTCTGAAGAGTGTGGTGCTCTATGTGATTTTGGCACCCTATGACAATGAACAGTCTGATTTAGTTCATAGGATCAGCACTGACAAGAAACTAGAGGAAATACCCAAATACAGGTAAGCGACCCAAAAAATACTGGGAGTTTCTGCAAGAGTTACGGCTGGTTTATTGCTGATTCATATATATGTTAATTAGAAGAATATATCCCTCTCTTGCAGGGATCTCCTGAAACAATTCACCACCATGGAGCTGATGCGCTGGTCATCTGTGGTGGAGGATTATGGAAAGGAACTGAGAGAGGGTACCATGGGAACTCCGGACACTGATGTCTTCACCAGCTCAGAAGAAGGAGAAAAGAGATGGAAAGATCTGAAAAACAGAGTGGTAGAACATGTGAGTTTGTCTTATTTTTGCTTAAGTGGAAAGCTTAATCTGTTTTTAGCCTGTCACTCTTTAAAGGTGCAATGTGTAATATTTACAACGATCTTTTTACAGAAAAGCAAAATAATATACATAACTGTTTTCAGAGGTGTATAAAGACCTTTCTTAACAGTTGTCATGAAGGGCAAAATTAGCTATATAGTCCAAAATCATTTATTTGAACCAGGCTGTAAACATGTTTATTTCTCCTGTAAAGTTGGGCATTTTACACAGGGAGTCTATAGAGCATCACAGTCCCGCCCACAGCTGGTGCCGGAAGTAAAAATTCAATGCAATTTCTGCATTGACATTTGGGGTATAAGCCATAAAAACATAACCATACATGGTAGACTTAAAACCAGCTATGGCTGTACTAAGCGATAGTATATGCTCATATAAACGTAAAAGGATCATGGGGCACTAACCTTGTTTTGATATAAATGCCTTTTATTCACGATGTCTTGGCTAAGTACTTCATTACCCACAATCCTGAACAATCCCACGATCCCACAGTGTTGCATCTGATTGGTGGAGCCATAGACAGTAGGTGGAGCTCGTGTAACCGTATGGTTAAACCCCGCGAAGATCCGTGAAGACTGAAGATCATTAATAAAAAAATAAAATAAAATAAAAACCTGTTGCGTTTTCGCACGGTAGACTCGTCAGGTCAATCATGATCTCCTTGGCTGCCATAAGAGTTTTGCATTTTATGCCGCTGTCAAAACAATATTTAGCCTAGGCATACCTTTTTGTGCATTTACTGAACATTTGTGTAATGGCAATGACACGTGTTGACGACTGAGCAGTGATTGCAGTCAGGTACAAAGCACTGCACCATGTGGCTGACGTTATTGTTAACAACTTTCACACATGCACGCAATATATAAAATACACGATGATAAATATAAAAATCAATACACAATACCTATATAAAACACTATTTATTTACATGATTGTAAATTCACTACATTCACTATATAAAATAAAATTCACTGGAGGAAAAAGTTCGATCGAGCGCCCATCATCAGATTTGGAAGTCGATCTAAAGGCTCGTTGCCTCGTTCGAGGTTGTGGCTTCAGTCGAATTCAATGAGGCACGGTGGTTTATGGGATGAGTAGTTCCTGCGCTCGAAATGAAAATATGTACAGAGTCTTGTACCTTTGACTTTTTTTGGATTTTCTCTCGAAATGATATGTTGTACGCTTATGAGTTCAGCCGTAGCTGGTTATCCTCACACATGCTCTAAACGCTTTAGATACGTATACGGCACCAGAGCTCTCTCGGTCTGTGGGCGGGACTGTGATGCTCTATGGGATTGACTCCCTTTTGCAGCCAGCCACTAGCGGCCAGTTGATGAATTACAGTTTGTCATTTCCTTGTTGGCTTAACGAGGTGAGCGAGAGGTTGCTGCTTGGTGTACACAGGGTTCGTACGGGTGCTTGAAATCCTTGAAAATGCTTGAATTTTAATGCAGTGTTGCTGTACTGTGATCTTTATTAACCCTCGCCCTCTGATGGAGCAGAGCGGGCTTTTGCTTCAGTCAGCGATGGCTTGAAAATGACAAATTATGGTTAAAGCGAGAACTAAATATTTGAGTATCCTCCTGTTAAGTATGTGTTTTTTTTTTGTTTGTTTTTTTATGGAAGAGTCTGTGCTTTCGAGCCATATAAAAAGTAAACAAAAATGTCCCTGCTCAGTTAAACTGAATCTTTAAGACTGTCGCAATTAAAGTGAAAATTAATGAAGTGTTTGTGCTATAAGTTTAAGATCTGCTCACAATGCATACAATGTTTTAATGCAGGTTTTTTTCCCCAGCGTTAGCATTATAACAAATCACACGCAGTATTGAGCGCAGATTAGTAACCAGTGAGGAAAAATGTGCAGAACGCTACCGTTGTTCAAATCATGCGCTCACTAAATGTATTCTGCACTCTCTAAAATATTGTCATCATAAACTGCAGAGACTATGTAAACAAGAAATTATTTTTGCGGTGTAGACGGCGAGATTCAGTGAGATCATCGGTTTAAGTGATCAGGAATGTTTGTTGCTCGTTTTTTGTATGTTTTAATTCTGAATTAAATAACCATCTTGTTTTTCATGCTACTAAAATTACCAATTTGAAGAATGTAATGAATATGACGTGTCTTTTCCCCGACACAAAAACATAATCAACATTAATCGTCATTGTCACTTCAAATTTAAGGACATTCAAACAAACTGTTTTGTAACATTCGAAATGCGCCACCTGCCTAATGTGCCTTCAGAAATGCAAAAGATTTACAAAGTAAGGTGTATGTGTGTGCTTTAAATTAAGATAATTATTTATACTTTTGTTTGTGGGTGTGTTTAAACTTAAGATAAAAATGTATAGCTACTTTTGACTAATTCATTTTCTTAAAAGTTTAAACATGAATGGCTGAAATATGATGTTTATAACAATAGAAAACTTGTAAAGAACCTGTTTTTGAACTGTAAATCATGTTTTTTACAGTCATTTTTTAGTACCAGTTATGTTACCATAGACCTTGCCCTAACTCACACAGTATTCATTTTATTTGTACAGGTACTACAAAGCCTAAAATTTTATTTTAAAAATACTGCAGATACCCTGTAAATTCTTTATTTTTAATTAAATAAGATTTTATAATTTATTTACTGTATGTTGGTTATTTTAGGCCATGTTATATGCAATCCAGAGAAATGGTTTGATCTTAACACAATAACATCTAAAGTGAAGAATTCAAGTTTGTATGTGAACATGTAATTTACCACATTTGTAAAGTGCTTGAAAATGTACAAAGTGCTTGAATTTGACTTTGGAAAAGATGTAAGAACTGTAGACACAAAATATCATAAATTCTGACTAATGTGGACTAATAGGGCCTTTCACACCACTTTAGTTCCAGTACTAAAGTACTTGGATGATTTTGTGCAAATTATTTCCCAGTACCAGTTAAAGGGTTGCAGTCGCACTGACAATGTGTACTAGTAAGTAACATAGTAAGCCGGTCGACAGCGACGTTCAACAACGTTAACAACAGGAGGATGGAGGACGCTGTGATCGGAGCTGTGTTTTTGTTGTCTCGCGGGTTTCACAATAATGGACATGGAATGTTGACATATACGTAAAGCAATTGAAAGAACTGAAAGGAGGATGCAGAATCTCCAACGAAAACTGGCAGTGCTACGTTTGCCACAAGTGCCTGTGATTCAGCATCTGTACATTTATCTCTGTTCACCGTACTTGCGAAATAATTTGACACAATGTTTACATTGTTACACAGCATTTTAAATCATGGCGAGTGACGGTGCTTTCGAATGCGTCTGGCCAATCATCTTTACATTTTACAAAGTTTAATGTAGAAATGTGGTCGCTCAGTTTCTTAAGAACAGTTTTAAACGTGTAACTGCTAATAGATTTGAAAAAATAAAAAGTGTTACTACGCACAGGCCGTATTGATTGCAAATAAAAAAAACAAGATGAGTAAAGAAAACGTGGTACTTATTAAAATAATCACCCTTCACTTAAATATATGAACACAGAAAACCACTGTTAACAGGTTAATATAACGTTTCCCATTCTATGACTAGTAAAATAATGGCAACTTACTCTAATGAACACTTCTCTCTGAGCAGCTGCGAGTGCTGCATCTTGCTGCATCAGGTGTCAGCGTTAAGGCACAATACTGCCACCTGGGAGCTCAAACAAGTACTGGCGCTGGAGTATTTACATGTGGTCTTCTCATAAGAGAACTGTTCATTTTAAATATATTGTGGTTATTACTAATGCAGGTATATCGTCACACACTAAATTAACACAATATTGATAATTGTAGCTTTGAATATCACAGTTGTCGTTCATACCGGTATATCGCGACACCCCTAATGAGAATCAAAACACTGGGATTTAGAATAATATTATTATTTTAAGGTCTTAATTTCAGTGTAATAAATTTTTAGTAAGAAAGAGAAATAGAACTAGAAATTAACTAATCTAATTGTGTTTTTGAGGTTCTGTTTTGAACTATGATTTTTGTTGTCAGTTTCATTCCACTGCTAATTGATAACTGTCTGTCCCCGTTACCAGAACATCAGAATAATGGCGAAGTATTACACAAGCATCACAATGGGGAGAATGGCGGCACTGCTTGACCTCTCTATTGATGTGAGTTCTGTAATGAAATAATGTATAGCTCATGTAATGCTTGTTGTTTTCTTCTTCCTTTTTTATCAAGGCTTTGATGTTTTTCCTAATCTCCCTTTTTCTCTCAATAATAGCTCATCAAAATGTAAAACATTTCAAATGTCTTATCATCTTAAATGTCTGTTCTTCTTGTAGGAATCAGAAGAGTTCTTATCTAACCTGGTGGTCAATAAGACCATCTATGCAAAAGTAGACCGCCTCGCTGGTATCATTAATTTCCAGCGGCCTAAGGATCCTAACGATCTTCTGAATGACTGGTCTCAAAAACTGAACTCTCTCATGTCTCTGGTCAACAAAACTACTCATCTCATTGCCAAAGAAGAGATGATCCACAACCTCCAGTAGAGCCTGTCAGGGAGTCCTTGGTACATTTGTTTTCCTTTTTTTCATCTTTAAACATTTGATCACACGAATGTTAAGTAAACTTTGTTGTTAATGCTTTTGTTTAAATTCTGTTATTGACAGCGATGTGGCCTGTACTCAGACCGAGAACAATGTTAGTCTGTGGTTTCCATGACAAGTTTTACACAGCACTTAAGATTCTTGTATGTTTTATGTTCGTGACCTCTGACTGAAGTTGATAAGTAAAAAAAAAATCACTATGAACTCCACATGAAACCTTCCAACTTCAGTGACACCCCACCCCCCTTTGCAATAAGTAAATGCCTTGTATTACATTTAAACATTATTGGAAAAAAATAAGCATAATAATATTGGTATTCAGATGTTGCTACAGCATCCACATTAAACTTTTTTTGGAAACAATTTTGGGTTTGTTAATTTGCTATTCAGGGAAATTACAGGCAACATGTATGGTTTGTTTATTATGGCAAATTATACTTTCTTGATTTACTTGATAGACCTTTTGAATTAGATTGTTTAAGCTTCCACATTTAAATATATCTGCATCATTTAAATTGGAAGGTTCAATTTACATGGTTAAAAAAAAGTTGTGTATCAAATTATTTTTACATTCTGAACTGGTCATCTAAAAAAATAAAAAGGGATAAAATGGTCCTGGATAAACATTTGCATAACACATAAATTTTGGTATTTTATTATATATATATATATATATATATATATATATATATATATGTATATATATATATATATACACATCCACTTACTGGTATACAGTGAATGTATATATATACATTCACTTACTTACTGGCCACGTTATTAGGTACACCTTGCTAGTACCGTACAAACAAAACAGGAAATCGATGGGTTATGATGTGACTGGCAGGCAACACAATTACACTGTGGACACATGGGTTTGTTTGAAACATTTGGGATAATGTAAATACACAAGTCAGCAAAATATATGAAGCTGTTCTAGTGGTTTTTGGATAGTTTAATAAAAAATAATTACATAGTTTGCCTTTAAGGCACTTTTTGATAATTATATTATTATGGACTGTAACATCTTGTAATTCATAACGATGAATAACACAGTATTAAAATAATTGAAAATATACATTTTTGAAAAAAGCAGAAAAAATAATGACTTGTACCTGCAATTACAAAATCATTCAGGTGTCCGTTACTATAAAGTGATGCAATTCAAACTTTGCAAGGAAAGTCTGGTGCTTTTGGCACACAGCCTGTAAGTATGTTTTCATATGTAAAGGATTTGTCACTGACAATTCAAATGCGAGTTTTGAGCAGTGTAGAGTAACTGAGAGCTTGTCATTTCTCAGATCACAAATGCAGACATGGTTTAATGTTTACGTGGCGCATTATGCAATGCAATGTGCAAAAAGACAGTATAAGTCATTATAAACAGTAATTTTGTCCCCACTGTATGCAACATATGGCTCATTTGTAATATGTTTTATCTGTTTTGTCTCGTCGAACACACAGCATAACCATATGTTAAGGGGCGTAACTTTTCCGTCACACGTCTTTATAGGCGATCTGTTTCTGGGGCTCTAGTTGTCCTGGTCTCCGTTGTATTTCAGGGCTGTAGAGGTTCTTTCTAGGTGCTGATCCACCATTTGGGCTGGATACATACTGGATCCGGGTGACTGCAGTGACCCTCTGATCTGGATACAGACTGGAACTGGTGGCTACAGTGACCTCGGAATAAGAGAGAAACAGACTAATATTAGCGTAGATGCCATTCTTCCTATGATGTAGCAAGTACATTGGGTGTTATGGGAAGTGTTCCCGGTTACGGTTTACCTAATTAATGCAGCCTAAAAATCCTTTAATGGATTTGGATATTAGAAGCATGTTAGTGTGTTATGTGTAAGGCAGGTTAAAGAGATCTAGATTACAAGAGTGTGTCTGCCTCCTGAACAATGTTAGGTAGGTTATTCCAGAGTTTAGGTACTAAATAGGAAAAGGATCTGCAGTGGACGTGGAGGATTATAATCTAACGAGCTCGTTCAAATACTGAGGTGCTAAACCATTCAGGGCTTTATAAGCAATAAGCAAGATTAAAAAATCTGTACGATATTTGAAAGGTAGCCAGTACAGTGTTGACAGAACCAGGCTAATATGGTCATACTTCCTGGCACTAGTAAGAACTCTAGCTTCTGCATTTTGGACTAACTGGAGTTTGTTTACTAAGCATGCAGAACAACCACCCAATAAAGCATTACAATAATCTAACCTTGAGGTCATAAACGCATGGATTAGCATTTCTGCATTTGACATTGAGAGCATAGGCCGTAATTTAGATATGATTTCTGAGATGGAAAAAGGCAGTTTTACAAATGCTAGAAACGTGGCTTTCTAAGGAAAGATTGCTATCAAATAGCACACCTAGGTTCCTAACTGATGACAAAGAATTGACAGAGCAGCCATCAGCGTTCTAGGTTATTACATGCAGAGTTTTTAGGTCCTATAATTAACACCACTGTTTTTTTTTTTTCTTCAGAATTTAGCAGTAAGAAATTGCTTGTCATCCAGTGTTTTATATCGACTATGCATTCCGTTAGTTTTTCAAATTGGTATGCTTTTGCCGGGCTGTGAAGAAATATAGAGCAGAGTATCATCAGCATAACAGTGAAAGTTAACACTGTGTTTCCTGATAATATATCCCAAGGGTAACATGTACAGTGTAAAGAGTAACGGCCCTAGTACTGAGCCTTGAGGTACTCCATACTGCACTTGTGATCGATATGATACCTCTTCATTCACTGCTATGAATTAATGGTGGTCATATAAGTACGATTTAAACCATGCTAATAAGTTTCTATTTATGCCAATACAGTGTTCTACTCTATGCAAAATAATGCTGTGGTCAATATTGTTGAACATAGCACTAAGATCCAATAGCACTTATAGTGAGATACAACCACGATCAGATGATAAGAGCAGGTCATTTGTAACTCTAAGGAGAGCAGTCTCAGTACTAAGATGCAGTCTAAATCCAGACTGGAAATCCTCAAAGACCTTGTCTCAGAAGACCACCGGGACAAGACCACAAGAAACAGATGATTGTTCTGTACAATCTGACTTTGCTCCAGCCTGGAATTTAACTGCTGGTTTTTTCTGGTCAGAGGAGAACTGGCCCCCAGTCTGAGCCTGGTTTCTCCCAAGGTTTTTTTTCCATTCTGTCACCGATGGAGTTTCGGTTCCTTGCCACTGTTGCCTCTCGCTTGCTTAGTTGGGGACACTGCATTTACAGCGATATCGTTGACTTGATTGGAAATGATTGCACAAATACTATTTAAACTGAACTGAGATGATGACATCAATGAATTCAATGATGAACTGACTTAACTGTCATTTTGCATTATTGATACGGTTTTCCGAATTAATGTTGTACAGTTGCTTTGACGCAATCTTTTTTGTTTAAAGCGCTATATAAATAAAGGTGATTTGACTTGAATGCTCGAGGCATTCGGCCAATCACTGTGCACTGGATAGCTGATCAATCAGTGTACACCTCCCTTTTCAGAATGATGAGCTTTGTAAAAATCATAGAGGAGCAACAATAAAGTACATTATGTGGAAAGTAGCTTTTTTTTTTTTTTTTTTTACCTTAAACCAAATAAACACTTTGCATTACACAAAATAATATATATTTTTAGCAACGCCATATGAACTCTTTAATAAAATGTAAGAATTTGATGTAAATGATGGCATACATTTAGGTTAGGAAAATATTGCCCTTCATAAAGTTAAAAAGTGTCTTAGAAGTCAATTTAAGGCAAATATCACAATTATGCTGATTAAAGTAAGACCTCACAGAGCACTGATGAGACCATTGCTTCAGATTGGAGATATATATATATATATATATATATATATATATATATATATATATATATATATATATATTGCCCCAGACAAGTAATTTTTTTACTCGGACATGTGAATGACTGATTTACTTATACGAAGGACAAGCACATGTCAAGACTTAATGTCGAGCCCTGATTGAGTCTATTTTGAAAGCTCTTATAGAATTGAATCGCTGTTTAACTTATCAGCTGTTCTAGACTTAAAATATACTTTTCTTAAGTTTTTAAGAGTTAAATTTAGTCCAGTTTGCCTCACATTATATTCAGTCCCACTTATACCTAATGATTAATTCTTGTCATGCAATTGTCACGCCCTAGTAATGGCAGATTAAACCTGATCTGTCAACAGCCAAATATTAGACTCACAGCACACATATATAGAAGCCCAACTCAGCCGCCAAAGACCTCATGTGAGACAAGTCCATTTGGCCATCAGCTTTACTGACGAGCTTCAACAGCTGTGGTTTGAGTCTGACCTCTCAGCATAAATACTAGGACACTAGCATTTGCTTCCTTTTATCCATGCACAGGCAAAGTCCTGCACAGAGACTTTAAGAATCAAGAACGAACTGGACCAGGTCTCTGTTCTGTACTGTTAGTGATTCTTATCTTGTGTCATTTTCCATTTTATTTGTCCATAAGCCGTGGATACTGGACAAAATGCAGAAGGAAACCAAGACAAAAATCTTGTTTTTTGTGATAATGGTAGGCTCGGTGTGCATGTTAACAGCAGTGGTGACAGACCACTGGGCCGTGTTGAGTCCTCGAGTGGAGAACGTAAACGCAACATGTGAGGCAGCCCACTTTGGCCTTTGGAAACTTTGTAAGAAACACATCTATATTGAGGATGAGGAATTAATTGGTAAAGGCTGTGGACCTATCAGCTTACCGGGGGGTAAGTGACAAAGCGAAAAATGTTGATCAGATAAACAGGACTGCCTGGTTCTCTTGCTCAAGATCATAAAGACTCTTCATAATGTTTATGTAATTTGGTTTTTGTTATTGTTGTTGTCTTCACTTTTTGAGGTAAAGCAGGTGAAACATTTCTTTTTAAAGCATCGAGGCTAGTTAAAGTGAAACTAAAGGCATCTGATTGAAATCTAAATGGTTTAAATCAAAACATTTTCAAACGTTTATTCAAAAGTTCAAAGTTTCAGAGCATATGTTAACATAAAATTGTAAGGTGTATTGCTTCATGATACATTTTTGCAGTAACTTTAAAATAATAGGAGAGTGTGTCTTATTAGATAAGGCTATTAGTTCATCTTTAATCTATCTGGTTATTTAGTCCCTACCTCCAGATCTCTAAAGTGTGAAATTGATTTTTATTTTACAACACATTATATAATGTTTAATGCCAATAACCAAAGCAGTTAGCAAAAGATACGTCAAACAATATGCCGAATGAAAAATGTTATACTGTGGAATGGAAAAGAACAAGTGCAAATACGAACGTATTCCTAAAGAAAAAGTATTGGTAAGGTTCTCATTTACTCTCATTAACAACTATTATATAATGTTTAACAAAGCACTATATATGCATGTACATGATTATATATGA
Source organism: Carassius auratus (assembly GCF_003368295.1). Classification (NCBI taxonomy): domain Eukaryota; kingdom Metazoa; phylum Chordata; class Actinopteri; order Cypriniformes; family Cyprinidae; genus Carassius; species Carassius auratus. Next base: position 29,380,155 of record NC_039272.1, read on the forward strand.
ACATAAAAATATATCAAGTTAATCATATTTCTAATTCTTCCTAACTGTCTAATAATGGCTTTAGGTATTATATAATAAAAATGTTTGTGAATGTTATTAATGAAAATGATTAACTAATTATTTGTCAAAGTGTTAGGGAAGAATTATACAGAATTGTTAGACAGAATTGTATAGGATCATAATAGGATTAGGGTTGACACTTTATCTCTATAATTTATCCTTATCTTAAAAGCTGATGATCTAAAGGTCTGTGTTTTACATGGACGAAATGTAATAATGATGATGATGGTGATTATATTTGTAGAAAATGAACATAAAAATTGACATAACTGATAAAAAGGCATGGATAGCATGCCTTGCATACATGGTAATTTCTCCAGTCATTTATTGAATAATTAGAAAATTAATAATTAGTAGAGAATGAATGTGCAGACCTGTAAAGGATGGCTACTTTGAAGATGCCAAAATATTATATTTTTATTTTAAAAAGTAGATAAAGTTTTTATATGTAAGAGATTTTTTTTTTTTACGCTTTTAGTCAATACATTATTCCCACTCATCCATTCTTTTTTTTCATAGTTTTGATGACTTTGCTATTATTTTGAAGAAAAATAATTAACCACAAGTTAATTATTTAAAGCAAAATATGTTTTTCCTTCAAACTTTGCCCAAATTTAGCTCCTTCCTCCTTCAAATGACTGTGTAATTTGAGAGTCTTCACACAGAGAGTTCCTTAGTCTTTTAGGCCCAGGCTCATGGCTGGTCTGCAGATCTTCTGGGATTTACCTGTCTGTGGGACTTATTTAGGTCCTATGACAACTTCAACAAATCACTGCTAAAGTGGGAAAGCTGTAAGCAGGATGACAGGAAGTGCCTAAAAGTTGTGGACTATTTCTGACTCTAAACCTGACAGACAGGAAGTGATAAAGCCCTGATGATAGTGGTTAAATATATATAATATATATATACATATATATATATATATATATATATATATATATATATATATATGTATGTATGTATGTATGTTTGTATGTATAATGCAAATATTGACAGATACAGTTTACACAAATATAAATAGCAGTATTTTCTTTGCACTAATTATATTGTTAGATGCTATTCATACTCTACATACAGCCATAATAACAACATAATAATAATGATTATGTTATAATTAAACAGATGACTTACATTTACAATTAAATTATTAAAATCATAAATTTATGCTGCCTTACTAATCCCCAAAGCCGCGACACCTAACACTAACCATATTAAATATGCTGATCTGTAAATTGTAATTTTCATTATTATTATTATTTGCCCCAAACTTGAATTTAACAGTTACATTTATTTTTGTTTAATATGTTAAAACATAGCAGCTGTGTGAGGACGTGTGTGACTGCCCTCGTAAATGTAGTCAGTACAAACTATAATTAGGCTGTGTAAATAATCAGCTGTCTCAAGTGGGGAGACACTCTGAATTTAAGTGTGGTACAATTCCACTACTGTGACTGACAGTCACAACTGAGAGAACAGTATAGATGCCTACCACCTTTTTCACAACACAGGCACACCTATTGGCCCTCTTTTGACTGAGTTCCCAAATCATCAGGGAACTATATAGGGAAAATTTTTTAACTTATATTATGCTAACAGTGACATATCTATTTTTCAGAACTTATCAAGATTTTGCTGGTCTATACCTGCAGCATTAGTAAATATATATGAATTACTTGACGTGAATGCTTCTTCTTCTCTCTAGTTTATTGGTGCTGCCTTGAAATGCAGATCAAAAAGAGGCATTGATTTTATTTGAACATGACAGGATGTGGTGGTACAAACTGACAGGCAGGTCTGAAAGACAAAAACCTTTTACAGTCATCCCATTTTAGATCCATGACAGATTCAGGAAGTGCCTGACTATTCAAAATAAGCTTTGCTCTGTGTCATATTTAAAAAATATAGACAAGTGATATGTTCCTGAGAGGCTGTTTTTTTGCATCACATCAATACAAGGCACTTGATTCTACCGTTTGTTTTTTATTTGGCACAATGTGAAATAGTATCTCAATATGCCACGGAGAACTACATATTTTGTCAGTCATCATGGAAAAATATAGTTGTGAAACAAGACCTACATCTCATCATTAGTCATTTCTTAAAATAAAGCAATACCATTCCAGGTGAACAACACCAGACTGAAAGATTTTGTTACAAACCTGTTCTCCCTTTTTAAACATCGATTGTCTCATTAGAGCATTTAATCTGTAGAGCATTTAGTCTTCTGTTGCCTCATATGTTCATTCTGTGTCACACATGGCAGTGCCATGGAGCAAACTCTGAGACTAACAGTTGTCAAATAACTCAGCTTTTATATTTAGCTGCTTGTGAAATTACATGGGATGTAAAAAAATACTCTGCAGTTGACACATAAGTAAACAGGTGACTCACACAAGAATTCTTGTGAGGGGCTGAATAGCCCCATGCTTATAATTAGACACTGATCAGCAAAAGTTTTTTAGCTATATTTTTTTCCAGAATACAAAATAGATTTTCACTTAAACATTCTTAAATCATGTTTCTTTAAAATATACAGGTGTAGCTCAATAAAATAGAATGTTGTGGAAAAGTTCATTTATTTCAGCAATTCAACTCAAATTGTGTGACTTGTGTATTAAATAAATTCAGTGCACACAGACTGAAGTAGTTTAAGTCATTGGTTCTTTTAATTGTGATGATTTTGGCTCACATTTAAAGTTCCCGTTTTTCGTGCTTTTTTGAAGCTTTGATTGTGTTTACAGTGTGCAATATAACATGTGTTCATGTTTCACAGTATCACAGTTTTCACAGTAAACACAGTATTTTTCACACAATTCACGTCCCCTTGGAATTATAAGGTTCTATCTGCGTTCTGAGTAGTTTTGAGATATTGAGCTTTAAAGTTTTTGTGTTCCATAGACTTCTGTAGATAGAACCTTTTTGTTTTTTCAATAAAAAATCCCAAAATGTACACAACTTAAAATAAAGCATCACATAATGTAAATAAATTGTCACAGAATAAGAATATGTGAATAACTCAATTTTGACAAAAATGTCAGATAAAGCCTTATAATTCCAAGGGGACGTGTTATAAAAACGGGCTGATGACTTCCTTGTTCTATGAAGTCCCTCCTTCAGAAATACGTAATGAGTTCTGATTTGGCCAGTGGTTCCTGTGTTGTGATTTGACACCAGCTTAGAGCACGCTGCCCTCCTGGAAACACGATTGGGCTAGTTTTGGAGTAGTTTTGAGAAGCAAGTGGGCAGGATTTGTTTTGAAAACCTGGCAATCCTGATCTGAACCACAGACAGTAAAAGAATGCATGTGCTGGAGATGTACTTATAATCACAGGAGCCGTTTTACTGACGAGATGCGCATGAAAATCCCATTCGATTTTTTTCACAGACCTAACATCTAGTTAACAAAGCTAAACAGCGTTTCCCTTTGTGTAATAAGTTACTGAAACTGTTAAACGCACCAACTTAAATAATAAAATACACTTACCGGTTGTGGTCCATAAACAACGCCTTCTCCAGACAAAGTGGGAACTGCTCCATCTTTCAAGAATAATCTTTGTGCGAATCCGGCATTAAACTGATTGAGATTGAGGAAGCTCACTGTCCTCAGAAAAATGTGCTGCATATAGTTTTACATGTGGATTAAAATTTTCGGGAACCAAGTTAAAAATAAATTGTAACCATTAATCTCGAAGTACAGCATCCCTGGGAAGCCCAAACACAGATGATTGGACTACGAGATGAAAATAACAGCGTTTAGATGACATGGTGACAAACACAAACGCAGCTCTTCCTCTTCTCTGTCGGAGCGCAACAAGACCACGCCCCCTTATTTGAGTATTCATGTGGGCGGAGGTTAGTCAAAAAACTGTTTTAGTGACGTCATTACTGCAGGAAGTAGAGGGATGTAGTCCAAACAGGTCGTTCGTTGTAGGCAAATTCTGTTAAATAAAATCACTCGCTTGGCATTGAACTTTGAGCTTTAGAATTTTACAGATATTATTTATACTCTAACAACAACATTACACACTAACTAAAGTTTAAAACATGGAATCACGAAGAACGGGACCTTTAACACAAATGCACCAATTCACTATCTCAAAGACTTAAACAACTTGTGTGCATTTAATTTATTTAATACACGAATCACACAATTTGAGTTGAATTATTAAAAATAAATGAAGTTTTCCATGATAATAAATAGGAAAAACCTTCTTTTTTCTTTTTCAGAAATCAACTGCACTTACTTCAGACACTTCACACCAGGGGAAGATTCTGAGATCTTTGAAGTTAAAACTCAAAGAGGTGAGTTCATAGTAAAACCAACTGACTTTACATTGTAGTTTATTGGTTGGAGAATGCTGTGGTTCACCATTACTATTGCTGTATGTACTTTGGGTGATGAAATGGGAAAGAATCATAGGTATCATAGACATTCAGTAGCGCTGTTTCCTACATGCAGAGTACACAGTTTGCGTAGGGCACCATCCCAGTGGGGCACCATCAGGGGGGCAGGGTTTCATATTTTTTTTAGATTTGAGATTTATTATCATATTATATTTGAAAATCATTGACATGTAGCTCTTGCTGATTTATCTACTCAGAATACAACATCTCAGCAGCTGCCATAGCCATCTTCAGTCTTGTCTTCATGATTCTGGGCACATTGTGTGTGTTGGGTTCCCTCAGAAAGGGAAATGACTATCTGTACAAGCCTGCTGGCATGTTCTTTGCTTTTGCAGGTAGGATGGAACATCTAATAATTTACACACTGCATTTTAGAAAATTACCTTATTGAAATATTGTGTCCAAAAACTGGAAAGATACCACAAGTACACTTTGCATTTCACATAGGAAAAAAGAAATTACTTTTGAGGCCACTGTACATGATTTTCTTATCTTTTCTGTCCTCAGGTCTGTGTGCTATCATCTCAGTAGAGGTAATGCGTCAGTCAGTCAAGAGGATGATAGAAAGTGAGGAAACTATCTGGATCGAGTATTACTATTCCTGGTCGTTTGCGTGTGCGTGTACAGCTTTTGTCCTGCTCTTCCTCAGTGGAATAGGTCTGTTGATAGTCTCCATGCCACAGATGCCTAGAAATCCATGGGAAACCTGCATGGATGCTGAGCCTGAACAGATATAGAGCAGGAATTCCAAATGCCAGCCACATAACAATTGTCTGAAAATATAACTAGACCTCTAAGATGCAATGTCAGAGCTTGACAAGCAGAGGTCTTAAAATTAGCTCAGTAATGTCCCTTTTTCCCTTGCAAACTGGCACTGAAGAATGTAGGTGTGTAACACACCCTTTTACATCATGGCACAGTGATGTTCTCAACTGCCTAGAGCAGAATGTAAATGTTTGGTCTGCTGCGGTTACTGAATGCTTGGCCAGAAATTTTGGAATAATTTCAGATATTGCAGATGCAAATAAAATGACATCAATCTCACTCTTATGTGAAACAGTAAAAATATTCTGAGACTTTCCAAGTCTACAGCTTCCTGAAACGCACCCACAAACTGTGTTTATAAGCTTGAAATGGAATGGTGTGCTCAATATCTTTTGAGAAGAATGTGCTTCTGTGATTTATAATTTGGACCCATTTTGGGGTCTGCACAAGCCTGGCTAATCTGTGTATCAAGCTGTAACCTCTAGATCAGAAATTTTGCACCCTCTTTTTGGGTGGTGATTCACCCAAACTGCCTTATACTGTATGTATAAAAATATTTTAATATAAAATCTACTGTCTATTTAAATTCATCAGGCTTTTTGAAATTAATTGAAACACATAACTTTGTAATCTGGTTCCCAAACAAACTGTTTTATAAAGTTTGCATTAGGATTTAGAATGTGGGGATCATTGTCAGTGACAAACACCAATATGGTGACAAATCCACAGCCTTGTGGGAAATGCTTGGGCAACCAAAACCTGCTTGTGGTCTTTTACTGATCATGTTCCTCTCAATTCTCCACTTTGACTTTCTGTAATTTTGCAATGGCAACAAAAAAACAAAAACAAAACAAAGACAAACACCATATTTTTTTTATTTATTTACCATATGCTATGGCAAATTATATAAAAAAAACATATATAATTTGATAGATAAAGCTTAGTTTTTTATTTTATTTTATTTATTTATTTTGATGCATGCAGAACAAGAGACCATGGATGTTTGGATCTTGTTATGCTGCCCACCAGAAAAAAAAAAATGTATTTCTGTTACAACCCTATGTCATGTATTTCTAATAAAAACATAAGCTAACTCCTATATGTGTACTGAACTGTATGAACCACTTATTATGCATAACATTCATGTCAGTAAAAAAAAAAAAACACTTGTCAACGAGTCATACTATACATACTGCATGTATACTAAAGCAAAATCAACCAGTCAATACTTACAAATAAAATATTATTTCATAGTATGTGATGGTTTATCTACTATAAGTGTCTTTTACGCTGGTGAGTCTTGAAGGGGTCATATGACATTGCTAAAAAAAGAATGCTGTTTTGTGTATTTGGTGTAATGAAATGTGTTTATGGGGTTTAAGGAAGAAAAAAAATTCCACAGTACTGTCCATTATTGTTTCTCCTCTATGCCCCGCCTTTCTGAAACACGCCGATTTTTACAAAGCTCATCGGTCTGAAAAGCGAGGTGTACGTTGATTGGTCAGCTATGCAGTGCATTGTGATTGACCGAACACCCATTACAAACGAGGCATTTGTAGCATCCAGTGGGGACATAATTAATTAATTAATTAATTACAATGACTTATACTGTCTTTTTATGTGTTGCGTTGCATCGCGCCGCATAAACATAAAACCATGTCTGCATTTGTGATCGGAAAAATGAAAAACAACAAGCTCTACTCTACACTGCTCAAAACCCATATTTGAATCATCAGTGGCAGTGAAAGCTTACTTACAGGCTGTGAGTTAGCATTATTTATCAGAACACTGGCATTGTAGGCTACTCTCCCAGATTTAGGAAAAGAGTTCTCCATCAAATGCGACGCACTCATCTGAATATTTTGTTTGAACTGTTCTGTTACAACAGTGTAGTAAATACAACAAAAACAACTGATGTGTCCTCATTTGGAAGGCCAAACAAAGTATTTTCACTTTCACAACAAAGGACAGTGTCTTCGCGACATGGCGGTGGTAGCAACAATACTACAGTGAGAATAAAAGTTATACCTTTTTCCTTTGGGAAGAATATTTTGTTTCTGAACATTTGGGTGGTGTTATGTAAATTTCCCCACACAGTGATGTAAACATGTTGTGGTGTGTTTAAACTACGTTTTAGGAGGGCTTAGAAGAGTCTTAACTTTTTAAGACAGTGGCCTCAACTTTTTTGTAACTTGGTACTATGTATGTACAAACAGTTATAACACTCCAAAGAGAAAGGAAAACTTGAAATTGCATCATATGAACACATTAACTTAACTTTTATTGTCATTTTCTGCAATTTTTCTGGCACATCTCAGAGCAATAAGAGTTGTGATAAAGAAAACTTGACAGTACTGGTCAAAGTCAAGTCACCTTTATTAATATAGTGCTTTATACAAAAGAGATCATTTCAAAAGTAATAAATAGGGAAGTAACAGAATGAGTGACGCCAACTTTAAACATAAGATAAATCCAAATTCTACTATAAAGTAGGTATAAATAGACAATAGTGTCATTATTCAGCTCTATTCAGTACAATGTGGATTCAGTTCAGTTCAATATCTGTGTAAAGATCATCAATTATAAAACAAGTTCAATTAAATGAAAAGCAGCTCAGTTGAAGACAATAGTGTAATTATTTAACTCCAGTCAGTTCAATGTTGAATCAGTTCAGTTCTACCAGAAACACTCAGAGACAGGGTTGCCAGGTTCTCACAACAAAATCCGCCCAATTGGTACTCAAAACTAGCCCAGTGGCATTTCGAGGGGGCTTCCTCATGCTCCAAAGTGTGAAATACAAGCTTTTTGGCAGGGTTCCTCTGGTACTCTGTAACGCCTAGCCAGCAGAGGGAACTCTCACCTCTGCACTGACTGTTTACGACTCTGCTTGTCCTATGGTTACTTCCTGTTATATACTTCCTGTTTGGCCATGCCAAACAGAACTTGCAAGGGACGGCACGAGTGATCACGGTGATGGCGGAGGTTAGGACTCATGGTAAGCTGGCGGTTGGCAACAGCTGGATTGAGAGTGGACTGCGCATGGTAGGAAGCTGTGGTGATTCCGGAAGCAATCCAGAAATGGAGTAAGAAGTGTTGGATGTGGAGAAAGGAGGTAATGAATGGAAGGTAGTTGAAAATCGAAAAAAGAAAGTCAAACTGGGGTCCGATTTGGATTCTGATAGTGAGAAGGGAAGACATCAGTTAAGGAGAAGAAAGGAGGAATACAAGGTAATGATACAATTCGTATCTGAATCTGCAATAAACCCGCTGAAATTAACTAAAGCGATTAATGATGAAATAGGGCCGATTGATAATGCAAAAATTTTAAGTGGTGGTAAATTGTTATTATTTTGTAAGGATAACAAGCAACAAAAAAAGGCACTAGGAATCAAGACGTTATTGGGGAAAAAAGTAGTAAGTTCAATTCCCGAAGAGAAAAATTTAGTAATAACAGGAATCCTGATTGACATGACAACAGAAGAGTGGAAGATGGGTTAACATATGCTGAGGCCCTGAAGAAAGTGGAACAGGAAACAAAAAAAGAAAAGAAATTGAGAAAGTTGAACCTCAGAGAATGAACAAAGGCATAGAAGAGACTGAGGATGATTCACTGGAGATTGATATAGTGTCTTTTGTAGCATTTATAGTTGAAGTGGTAAATTGCTCAGCACAAACGGAAAGTTGGACAGAGAGAATTAAAATCACAGTGAGAGCAGCAGAAAAGTATTTGGAAATAGAGGGAATCGGTGTGGAGATGATAAATGAAAAACTGAAAGTACAGGCAGGAAACACCCAGACAACATGTGGTGATCATAATGGTCTTACAGATATTGGAATGGAACGCAAGAAGTTTGATTCCAAATGGACAGGAGTTTAAGAACTTTATATTAAAACAAGAAAGATGCCCAGATATAATATGTGTTCAGGAGTCTTGTGCCGCGTTTCCACCGAAATTACCCAGAACATTTGTACCAGGAACTTTTTTCCCCAGGAACTACCCCCCCCCCCCCCCCCCCCCCCCAGACCTGCTGATCTCTGCGTTTCCACCGCGGTCTAAAGTACCGGGAAGATTAGGCAAATAGACTGGTGACGTAGATCTGCGCACTTTTCTCAAAACAAAGTGTTCAATACAAAGATTTTGGACGTGCATCTTCGGTAGTTCAGACTTCGGACATTCGACAGTAATTCTGCAAACAGCAGCGTACTTGATAACATAAGTCAGTATGCCTTGACTACTGCAATTTTCCTCACTGTACATTACCAATAAAACGAAATATGATATCAAATACCACTGTCTCCTTTCGTTTTCATTTAAACATAATAACAGCTGAAATGTTCTTAGTTCAGGGAAATGTGTATATATGCCATTACAATGAAACGAAATATTTTATAAATTTGCCTTTTTTATTTTCATTTTAACATATAGATAAAATGAACACAGACCAAAGATTACCTGTTAGATTTACCCAAAACATAATTATATTTTATGTTTTGCCACTAACGAGACATCAGAGCCAGCGGCACATATCAGAAGTTCTAGCCGAGGTGAGGAGGCTGCCCTCGGCGGATACATCATCACTGAGCTCTCGCTGATCATGTGGAGCTCACCACCTTCGAGATTGACGAAATGCATTTTTAAATAGGCTCTGTCTTTATAAATAACCACAGATTTGAGTTTTAAACAACTACATTCTCGTCTTAAATACTTTTGAAATGACATTTCATGACATAATAACAGTAATATTTTGAAAATGTTGATCCGAATGAATGGTGGTTGAACTCAACCAATGCTGCGTGAACTCAACCAATCAGGATGTTTAGCGCCCAAGTCCCACCCCCGAAAGGTCCAGAACTTAAAAAAAGTACTACCTCGCCAGTAGGGACTTTCTGAGGGGCATTTTTTTTTATTTTACCCAGAACTTTATTTAGTTCCTGGTTCCTGCGGTGAAAACACACCGAGTACCAGGCCAAAGTCCCTAGTTCCTGGGTAAAGTTCCTGCGGTGGAAACGCGGCTTTGGTTGAAACCATTGCTAAGCCAGGGAAAGACAAAGCTCAACCAAGAAGCTATAGGCCAATAGCACTGATATCAAACTTATGTAAGCTTATGGAGAGAATGGTAATATCAAGGTTAGTATATTCTATTGAGAAAAATGTATGGGATGAAATTAGACTCAAAATGATTAAAGGTGCTGTAGGGAACTTTTGTAAAAAAATATTTTTTACATATTTATTAAACCTGTCATTATATCCTGACAGCAGAATATGAGACAGATAATCTGTGAAAAAAATCAAGCTCCTCCGGCTCCTCCCAGTGGTCCTATTGCCATTTGCAGAAACTCCATCGCTCCCGGTAAAAAACAACCAATCAGAACTGCGGTCCGTAACTTTGTTTGTGTTCAAAATGTAAAAAAAAATGTATATAATAAGCGAGTACACCATGAATCCATTTTCCAAACCGTGTTTTTGGCTTGTCCTGAATCACTAGGGTGCACCTATAATAAGTGTTTATATTTGGACTATTTTAGCTTGCTTCGGGGGTACCGCGGCGGAGTAACCCAGTACCTTTGTGATTCTTCATTGACATAAACAGAGAGAAGTAGTTCCGGCTACGATGTTCTTCCGCAAGACGCAAGCAGTTCTGTTTATTAACCGCTAGAGCGTCAAAAGTTCCCTACCGCAGCTTTAATAGATGCACGCAAAATATTGATGTACTACATCAATTTTATACATGTATCTTACAAACAACAAACAAATGTCTTTCAATTTGATTCGGGATTAAATTATTGTGCAGCAATTTATACAAATGCAGACATGTTTGTGAATAAAAATGTTCTGTTCTGCATTAATATATCATAAATTGCTCATGCAAAAAGGAATCCATGCATATGTGGAACGGGTGACACGTGTGCATTAATTGACGTCTAGTTCGAGTCACGATCGATAACTGACAACGTGCCGCTCAATTACAGAAAAAGACTATTATATATAGACTATTGTCACAAAGTTCTTGTTTGACCAAATTAATATAAGCTTTTCGGTGTCTTAAGACAAGTTAAGTTAGAACAAGTTCAATAAAACATTTTTATTGTATTTTTACGGACAGAGAATAGCCAAACCAAAAAGAAACAAAGAAAACACAATGTAACGTTCATAAAACTGTACACAATGGAATGCACACGTGAGTGGGGTTGTAGTGCCATCTAGTGGTCACTGTGTTTCGTTAGCTCAGCTGTGAATGTGTGAATTGGGCAAGGCTTAAAGAGCAGAACCAAAAAAAAAAAAAAAAAAAAAAAAAACATTTCTAATGATTCAAATAAAATTGACTCAGAAGAGACGAGGATGAATGCTCACGGGTCACCTGATCCACAAATGCAGATTTTAATCCCTACATGCAAAAATTATGATAATTTTTTTTATACAAACTGTAACATTTGTTTTCACAAATATGTCTCCATTTGAACAAAATGCTGCACATTAATGTAATTCTTCACTCTGCAGAAGCATTTGTTTCAGTGTAGTGACGCACATTCGCAAATTTTTCAAATCGTGTACACGTTAATGAATTGCACTGGGCCTTGTTCGTTAGTAGTTGTGTGTGTGTTGGACGTGAAATGCTGAAAACTGTGAAAATTACGTCTCAAAATCCAAATGAACCGAACCATATCTACTCGAACTAGATGTCAATTAATGCACGCATGTCACCCGATCCACATATGCATGGATTCCTTTTTGCATGAGCAATTTATGATAGGCTATATTAATGCAGAACAGAAATATTTTTTATTCACAAACATGTCTGCATATATACAAATCGCTGCACAATAATTTAATCCCGAATCAAATTGAAAGACTTTTGTTTGTGGTTCGTAAGATACATGTATAAAATTTATATAGTACATCGATATTTTTGCTTGCATCTATTAATCATTTCGAGTCTAATTTCATCCCATAGAACATAGCCCACAGGATTCATATTTAAATATACTTTTCCGGCTTAATATTTATAGGTACTAGCTAGTCCATGTCGTGATTTGATGTAAGTGAAATGACCTACTTTTGATTAATTTATTTAGAATTGGACAAATTCTGTGATATTCCGTGTTAAACTGTAAATTCCATTTTTATGACTGTATTCCACGATTCTTTCCACGAAACCAAAGAAATATTAACATACAGTAATAATCATGAAATATTTTGATTGGGACTGGAGTGGACTCAGGAATAAGTCTGATTCCTAATATGTTCGAGTTCGAGTCAATACAGAGTCAAAATGCACACGAGTCCATGACAAGACCAAGAACAATGAAATACGGTCTTGAGACCTAGTTCAAGACAGAGTCTCGAGTACTCAACACTGCTCTAAGGATCAGCTGTGGAGAATTTAGAACATCTCCAGTACCATCTATTCAAGTAGAGATGGGAGAAATGCCACTAGAAGTTCGTAGGACAAAGTTAACAATGAGATATTGGATCAGTGTAAAAGGACATGATGAAAGACATCCAGTTAAAAAGGTACTGGAAACCTGTTGGGAGTTTGAATATGGATATATAAATAGTTTTGGCTGGGTAGCAAATAAGGAGGCACAAGAAAAGAGTATAACCGAGATAGAGGTAGCCCCTTCTGTTGTAATTCCATCTATACCCCTATGGTTCTACCCAATGCCAGAAATAGACCTATTCATACATAAGGAGATACATAAAAGCGAAATAGATTTGCCATTAAAAGTAATCGTTTAACAATACATTAGGGGGGTGGGGGGGGTACAATGGTGTTTCGTATATTCAGAGTTGTTAACAGTGTTAAAGAGAGGGATTCTCATGCTAAACGTGGCCAAAGTTAAAAAAATAATCATTTAGAAGAATGACTGAGAATTTCTGTGCTGAAAATCTTTCGGGTTGGTACAAGTTTCGGCTGTTTTTTTCCGATTGTGGATCTAATGACGTAGACCAGAACGGAAGTCCTTATATGAGCATTTCTCCAGGAAAAGCATGCCCGCGCACACACATTGACCAGCGGAGAGCGAGACTGCGCACATCAACACGCTTCAAAATTGTCGCCAGCGCTGCTTAGGATTTATTCGAGAATGCCTCCAAACAAGTGCAGTTTTGGATGTGAGGGAAAGTTTACCGTATTTAGCTTCCCTAAAAACCACCATTACACGAACAGTGGATGCAGTTTGTTTTTCTGGGGCAGCAATGTGTGTCAAGTGCCATGGTGTATTCTTTTTTTTTTTGCACCAAGTATATTCAACCAAGTAGTGCTCCATACTCCAATCCAGTAGGTGGCAGACAATGCACCTTTAGATTATTTGCTAACTGCCATTAAAACAACAGAAGAAGGAGAAGGAGAAGGAGAAGGAGAAGGAGAAGGAGAAGGAGAAGAACCTGTGAACTATTGTTTTGCTGAGGTGGACTTTACCAAGTGTTTTTCCCTGCCATTCCCATTGTCTTGTTTCATGCCATTGTCTTGCTTTCTTTGTCATGTTTTGTTACTTTGGATTGCCCATTTTGATTTTGACCTTAGACCATTGCCTTTTGTTTTGTGAACATTTGCTGCCTGCCCTGACCATTGCACATTTCTGGATTACGATTCTGTTTTGCCCTTGGATATTCCTAAAACACCTGCTGGTGTTTGGACCTTGCCTGTTTTGACCACAGCGTGTTTTGATAAAAGATTGCACTTGGATCTACAATGATTGTCTGAGTCCTGCCATTACAGACACTTTCTTTCAGCGTTTCTTGCTATTGGAATGACCTATCTATCTCCATATGGACAGCCGAATCCCAGTCAATTTTCAAGAAACAATTGAAAACTCATCTCTTGTTGTAGTCCTCAAATGTAAGTCGCTTTGGATAAAAGAGTCTGCCAAATGAATATGTAAATGTTAGGCTACAGTACAAGAACATCTTCACTCTATATTAGCTGATTATTCTCATTGTGTATAACATTCAGATTCCTCTCATGTTTAACTCATTTGATAGATGATTCAGGTTCAACACTGAACAATCATGTGAAAGATTCACAAAAAATGTTATAAAAATATATCAAAAATTTAAGTTTGAACTTGCTATGATTGGTCAGGGCAATGTAGCTGTCATTTGGAGTCCAAATTGCATCCCAAAGAGGCACAAAATCACTTTTACAGACTTTCACCTAAACTGTTCCCTGCTGGTGGAATGACCTGCCAGTTTTAATCCAATCTTCAAAAAATGGCTAAAGACACATCTCTTCCGTCTGCTAAAACTAGCACTCTCTATTATGTTTTTTGTCTGCCTACTCCTTTTCTTTTTATTTATATTGTTGTGCTCTCGTCTGTAACGTTAGTCTATCAGTGTCAGTGGAGGCGTGGAGAGAAGCACACAACAAAGACAATCCGTTGAAGGAACTTTACTTAGTAAAGTATAGATTTACAGCAGCGGGGTTATGCTCTTGCCCAGTGCTGATGGGTTTACTACAACCATCTGCACCAGAACCTGCAAGCATACTAACTCTGAACATAACAATCAGTAAAACTAGTCCCCATGCAATGATGTAACAGCATCTAATTGGACAATACAGAACTCATTATAACATAAAACATAACTGCAACTAAACTTATATTTAATTAACTAACACTTATAACACCACCCCCCATTTTTTTTTTAGCTTGGCAGAGTCCCTTCTGCACTACTGAGGGTGAATAGTTACTTTTCTTCTTTCTCTCTTTTTTTTTCTTCTTCTCTTCTCTTCTCTTTTTTTTTATTTATTTTTTTTAGTCCATATAATGACTTGGGGCCCGAAACAAGTCGCCCCCTTTTTGTCTTCGTCCCCTCTTTTCCACAATGATATGGATCACTGTTAGAATCCATGGTGAGAAGAGTCTGAGGCTCTTTTGACAAAGAGTTTTTGAAGGGAGAAAGATTTGATGCCTCACTAGAACAAGATCACCCACCTGGTAGGACTTCTCTCTGGCTCGTAAATCATACACCTTCTTCTGCCGAATCTGAGCAGAGTGTAATTTGGCAACAAACCTCCTGTAATAATTGCAAAGACATAAGAAAGACTGGAGTTCCTGGATGCTGGTTGGGGTCCTCCAGCCCTTAACGTCATTAATGAGGGAAGGATTGGTCTTAATTCCTTCGCTGCTCACAATGTGACCCAGAAACACGACTTCGTCCTTTAACAGCTGGCATTTTGAGGGCTTTAGCTTGAGTCCATAGTCCTGCAACCTTTGAAAAACTTCTGCAAGGCGTTCAAGACACTGTTCCACATCTTCACCAAAGATGATTATGTCATCCAGGTATATTAGCAACGTGTCACACACGTTTGTTTTTGTGAAAAGTGGGGACATCGCATAGGTGTAATGGTTTTTATACTGTACAAACTGTATATGCTATTGCCCTAAACCAACCCTACACCTAACCCTAACCCTCACAGGAAACTTTTTGCATTTTTACTTTCTCAAAAAAACTCATTCTGTATAAGCGTTTTGAAAAATGGGGACATGGGTTATGTCCTCATAAGTCACCCTCTCCTTGTAATACCTGTGTCATACCCATGTAATTATATAGAGTTGTGTCCTGATATGTCACAAAAACAAGAGCACATACACACACACGCACGCACGCACACACACACACACACACACACACATATATATGCTATGTTACATGTTGATTTATGTTTTTGCTCCTTTGGGTTTTGGCTATGTTTGAACTGTCATAATGTTTAGTGCACATTTAGACAGACCCATGTGCTGTTACCAATAAAATATTTGTATTTCATATTGCCAAAGTTCAAGAAGAGACTCTCTATGATCATTTTGCCTAATTGGATGGAAATATAACCAGTGTGCCTGAAGTGATGACTTTAATTGATTTTTCTGTACATTTCTGCCATATGTACATGATCTGACAGTCACCTCACCACTGATAAGCTACCACTAAACATCGTAGAAACTTAATTTTCTGTAAAGCTGCTTTGCAATGATTTGATTCGTAAAAAAGCGCTATACAAATAAACTTGAATTTAATTGAGTTGAAGTCAAGTCACCTTTATTTATATAGCGCTTTTAACATTACAGATCGTGACAAAGCATCTGAACAGCATTAAATAGGAAAAAAGTGTGTCAACAAAGCTAGTTCATCATTGAATTCAGTGATGTCATCATCCAGCTCAGTTCAGTTTAAAGAGCCAGTAAAATGAAAATTCTAAGCTTCCTATCACTGTTTATAAGTCCTGTACATTAGGTTTAAATCCATCCAAGGTTAAAAAACATTGTAATTTTGTCAAAATATCATTTTAAAATTACCTCAATTCTCAGAGATCCCCAAACGGTTTTGGGGTGAATTATGTCTTATTCCTCTCATCGCGAAGCAAACAGTAAAATAAAAAACTTGAACAGTCTCGCTGCTTTTTCTTCTGTGTGGGTGTATTCAAGCCGCGCGCTTCAGTTTGAATCTGAATAGCGCGTTCAGCGCGGGGGTGTGGTCACATTAGATATAACGAAGGGAGACATGAAAAACAGACATCGCGTTGTTTTCATATGGATTACTTTATCACAGAATATCTGTTTTCAGCAGCACTTGTTTAGTTTTAAAGTAGACATGTCAAGCTTTCTACAGATATCTCTCTCATGTCTCTTCGTTGAGTATTCATGGAGTTACACTTAATTTTAATGTTTGTAAATGAAGATCAGCATGACAAAGGCTGCACACAGCACACATACTGATAAGACGCCCGGGAGAAAACAAACTTAAACAATAACTTCATAATCATACGTCGCGTTGTGATTCGGAGATGCTTGTTGGTCCAAATAAAGTTGGTAGTGAACCCTCTTTTATGGCCAAATGCTTTGAAAATCCCGCTGTACTCACCGAGATTAGAAAGGCAGTCATCAGTGAAATGTTGTGAACACAACAAAAGGGATTTGTTGCACTGCTCTGTTATTGTGGTAAAAATGAATTTTAGCCATTGGTTCTTCTGATCTTCATTCTTTGGCAGTGAAAATAAAACAAACTTGCCTTTATAATTAAAAACACACGGTCTCCTCGACATGATGCTATCACACCAACCAGAGCGTCTGTGTGGGGGGTGGGGCAGGTCAGAGTTCCGTTTCTCCCAAGACGGTAGGCGGAGATTATTATGCAAAGTGTTCCTAGTGACGTACATAGAGATGGGCAAAAGATTTGAAATCTATAACGACTCGTTTCAGCGATTCAGAGTCGACTCCTTACTTTAGAAGCCAATCATTTTATAAATCGTGTACTTTTTGGTTTAATTACTTTGCACATTGTTTACACTGATGGACAGCTCCATCATACACTGTAATACAGGTAATTTTTGATTTCCCATCTGTGTGGCTCTTTAAATAGTATCTGTGCAATAAAGTCAGCAAAATCGCTGGTAATTAAGTGTCCCCAACTAAGCAATCCAGAGGCAACAGCAGCAACGAACCAAAACTCCATCAGTGACAGACGAAACCAGCAGTTATAGAGTGTCCAATGATTTGGCTACATCGTTCTGCTTGCTGCTGCATGGACACAAATATATATAAACGTTTTAGCTGGTAACATAACAAATAACTTAGAAATAACTAAGAAACATTACTTTTTTTTAAGATGACAGGAAGTAATTTCATAATTGAACTTTATAAATGAAACAAACTGAATCTGAACTGATTTATTATTAGTAGTAGTAGTAGTATCTTTATACTTTACACAAGTAAAAAAAAAAACGTATTTCCAGATTTATTTGTGAGTGCCTTTTTCTTTTCAGACAAATCCAACCATCATTCGATGGTATATGCAAGATAACTTTTTTTTTTTTTTACTTGTAAGAGTAAAATAGGTCAACTATAAGGCAACAAAATGCTGCTGCTTTATCATTTTATCAAGCAGGGAAATTGTAGATACTCTAAATAACTTCTATCAAATAATAATGAAACCATATAATGGATATGGATTATATACATAAAGTGAAGAAATTGGTTATAAAACATAAATTGAATTTTCATTATGTTTATTCTTTTTATACACACAGTGAAACAATCAATAATAACAGAATGGTTTTCTTGTAAAAAAAAAAAAAATGTCTTTGCATCACTGATGTGTTGATCTTCTGATTAGTTCCGATTAACTCAGAATGTAAAGCACTATAAATAAATAAATAAAAGTAAACATAAAATAAAAAAACAAATAATATTAACATTCATATCAAACACAAAATGCCTCTTAATCAAAAGACCACAGCTAATCTCACCACCAGTGACAACACATAGTAAAATAGTGTCAATATTTTTAAGCTTTGTGTTATGGTTACTTAAAGTGCATAAAGGCAGAAACCAGATTAATGGTGAGTCACATTAGCATGTATCTTCTCATCAAGCATGTGTTTTTATGGCCATTATGAATCTTTAAATATAATCATTGAATACTTGTAGATTACATTTTTAGCTCTCTATTTTTCTATAAAAACATACATCTGATTTTAATTAAAGCTGCAGTTCTGATTAAAATTCTACAAAGAGACCAACTGACAGTTTGAATGGAATTACTCAAAAAACTTTTTTCTTTAAGAAAAAGGCAGAGGTACTATTAGCTACACATCAGTGTGGTACACTACAAATAACAGAAAATGATACCATCAATTGATGTATTAAACTCAGAATAACTGCATTAGTACTGAAGGCTCTCAAAGACAAGGAAATAACATTTATCCTTTGTCCAAAACACAACATGATCTCTGGTGCCAAAGCCATTCCAGTATGGCATCTTTATGAACTAGCTAGAGCTCTTTTTTTTCTCAGATTTCACTATTGTGTAATTGCAATCTCAACATGGCGATGAGGACATCTGATCATAGTCAGGACATTTGAGAAGGGCAGGGTAGCTTGAATTCATCTGAAGAGATGCTTCACTGGAGAAGTCTGAGGGACTGCGTCCACGAGCCCTGGCATCTGGATGCAAGAACTGGCCAGAATAGTCAGAACAGTTGCTGAGGCGAGGTCGGTAGAAACCCGGATGTGGCCTGTACATCTCCTCTGCAGTGTACCGCTTCATAAACAGGTAGACAGACATTACACCTGCCACCTGGAGGTGGCACAAGTAGAGCATGTGAAATGAATGAATACAACAATTGTTACAGAATAAATTAATTCATATTATTCAAAATGAGAGAATTTACTAATGATTAATAATTTGCATGAAACACAAAAATCTAATTCTAGGGCTTTCCGCACCTCAGCACGTGCAGAGAAAGAGTGAAAAACAAACACACAAACAAAGCATGAGGTGGGCTAACTAAGGCCAATAATTGATTTCACTAGATTGCAGAGGCTAAAAAAGTTTTTTAATGCCAAAAGAAGAATTTCTGTGAAAAATGTGACAGGCTGTGGACATGATCCAACTGATCTATCGATGCAGGACTGTCTTCCATGAATTGCTTAATGTCAGACCAGCCTAACCTGATTTTACCAAGTGAGACATGTTCCTGGGACAACATCGTTGTTGACCCTGGAACAACATTGTGATTAACCAATCAGATTTGAAGAACCAGTTTATAGATTTTGTGAAGTTTATGCTTAAAATCAGTGTTTGGTGCTTGTACATCAGTGTCATTCATCTATCATTTCCTCTGATTTTAGGGATTACTCATGGTTAAGGTTAGGTTTAGGTGTAGGGATATGGTTAAGAATATATTTTTGGAGTAAAATGTTGTTCCAGGGTCAACAAAATATGTTGACCTAGGAACACATCGGACTTGGCAAAATCAGGACGTGCGTCAGACCACATCCCAGGCCTGAATGCCACATCCTGAATTATCTTATAGGTTTTGTAAATCTTTGCATTATTGATATACTCAAAGCAGTTCCTCCCATGTAATTCTCCCAAGGTTGTCTCTGTTAGCCAGTGGTATACAATCCTGCTCGTGGAAAGCCAATGTCCTGCAGACTTTAGCTCCAACTTGCCCAAAACAAATGTGCCTGAATGTTTCTAGTGAACCTTAAGACCTTGATTAGCTGGTAAAGCCATGTTTAATTTAAGATTGTAGTTAAATTGAGCAGGATAGTGGTCCTCCAGGAGCATGATCGATGACCCTTGACATATGTTGTTGAAAGATGGCGGGGGCATTTTTAATCCCAAAGGGCATTCCATACAACAAAAAAGCACCACAGAATAGTGATGCGTGGGTCGAGTTTTTTTCCAACCCACGGGTCCCACTTTTATGAAATTATTTGGCCCTCCAAAGCCCACCCCACAAGTATAGTAAAATTTCTTTACTTGTCCCAACCCAACCTGCGGGTTACCCTAATTTTTAGTCCAGACTCATTGGTAAATGAAGTATTATAAAATTTGTGCACACAGATTTTCACACAGTTAATGAATGAGACACTGCTTTTAATATTTACACAAATTTACAAAGATAATTGGAAGTTTTACCTCAGTAAGCAGGAAGGAAACTGCAGCAAAAGCAAAAGACCATCCATATTTGTAACTGAAATAAGCTTCATTCGTTTTTGTTCTGTTTAGCATCTCATCATTAATACTGGATATATACAAGACCAGACCCACCACCAGGGACAGACCTATATCAGAAATAAAGAGAAAATAAGTCAAAAAATAAAAATAAAAATAAAGAGTGAGAAAGCGCTGTAGTGACACAACATGTAATTGAATAAGATATTTGGCCTTTCAAAGAACTGTCAATTTAAGAGCTGAAAATAGTATTTCTTGTGGAGACTTAGTCTTCCAAACATTTTTACTGTAATTATTATTAGTTTTTATTAGTTATTTCTTATTTTTTATCCATTCAATCATTATAGTAAAATTCTAGTACTCTGAATATACTTTTGCCCAGCACCATGACATGATTAAATATACTGAACACTGTTTAAACAAACACCCACCTGACAGGATGAAGAAGATTCCAGAGATGAAGGCCAGAATAGTGCGTTGAGGGCGGATGTGTCCAATATTACTCAGCACAAAGCCAATGAACATGAAGAATAGACTGACCAGTGGGAAAGGAGTAGCAGAGCGAATCATTTCTGTGAACAAACCAAAATAAATCATTACAGATAATGGATACCTGATACTTCTATAACCTCTAACCATTAATGTAGCAGATAAAAAATACAAACAGCAAAAAAAGAATTGTAATAAAATATTATTATTAGCTTTAATGTCCTCTGATTCCCTCTTGTGGACCCTAAAGTGCACGCACATACAGAACAAAATCATGTGATTACATGTGAGGCTGGGTGTTCATGTGAGGGTTTAAATGCCACTGATTCGTTGAGTAGACAAACATGAGGTATTATTGGAAATCAATTCCTGGTACTCAGACAAACTGGAAATCATTCAGCCATTTAGAGACCTCTGATACAATGACAGTGACATACATATGCAAATTAAGAACCACAATATATAACAAACTGCAAAATGGGTACAAAAACAAACAAATAAATGCATATTTCATTACAGGTCAAATAAAAAGGTTCTAATTAATTAAAACAGGATTGTTTTCCCTTATGTTGCTGATGATCTATATCTCTCTAGTGAAAAAATTATTATTCACGTTATATCTTTCAAAGCGGTTTTAGGCACGGGCGAACCGGGCAGCCGCCCGGGGCGTCATTTTTTCGGGACACATTGGGGGCGGCAGCACGAGTAGATAAACAAAAAATCCTCTGTGTCGCGAAGCGGTTTTTCGTCATTTATATCATTTCACTGTGTGTGGAATTGGCAAATTGGCGCTCCCTGCAGCTGCTGGCGCCCCTGCTTGCTGAAAATATCCACTGAAGCGTTGTGTTGTGAGAGAAGTGTAAGGGAGTGGGGCGAGAGGCGCGTGCGACATTTCACCTCTGGGTCTCTCTCAAATGGAACGGACAGGGCGGGGGTGGACGGGGACGGGGGATCCACACTAGTAATATAATTAATAATAGGCTAAAGTCAGTCACACACCCCGACTTTCTTCCAAATAACGCACATTTCATTCATAATGTTATAATACAGGCCTATATACAGGCCTATAGTTCCTGCAAATGAAACTAGGTAATACAAAACGATTATGCGGTCATCAAGGTGAATTGGTTTAGTCCTGACTTCTGGTCCTGAGTGACAGTTGGGGGGATGGGAAATCTGTTGATTGTCGAGTGCCAAATAAACAGAGATGGAGAAGAAAAGGTCAAAGCCAGGTGCCCAATTTCGGAAAAGAAGAAGAGGAGAAACGAGCAAAAGATAAAGGTATGCAACTATTGTCTCTGTATGATTACAGTATCCATTTCATGAATGAAGGGCTAATGTTAATTGATGGTGGGTATAACGTAACTCTTTGTTAGCATTTTTGCTATGATGCTTTAAAAGTGTGTCATGCGTATAATTTGAGGCAGTAACCTAATGGTACCTCCATGAAAAGTTAGATTGATATACAAATTTTGGCTGAAAAATATCCTGAAACCCAAAAAGTTTTTGTTTTTGCCTATACATATAATTTAAAGTCATTTTATTTTTTAAACAACTGAGTCCCAGTGACCATAGCATAACGTGAATAAAATATAATTTTTCAATGTATTTGTTTTACTATTTGTTTCTATGCTCTAAAAAATGTGATGACATGGGGGGAAAATGAAATAAATAAATGTTGTTTTTTTTTCGGGTCTAGGAGGATATAGCGTGTAATGACAGACATTTAGTGTGTAAGAGCATGTTTATGTAACCCTTCTATTATGTTTTGAGTCAATTTGACCCTAGGCTGTTTTAGCTTTATAAAACATTATCCTATGGTCTTTTGATTTCAAATGCAGTTAAATTGCAATTTCAGGGGCACTTCTAAAATATTTTGGAGCATCCTCTACCACTGGTCAGGATGAGCCAACCACCTCCTCCGCTACAAATATGTCTCCACAAATATCTGATATTGAGGATGAAGACCTCTTTGCCTCTACTTCTACCCAGCATGAGCTTTCAGGTGTGCATATCGTGTGTGTGTATGTGTGTGTGTGTGTGGGGGCTACAAGACAACTGCAATTTAATGTAATTTTAATATTTCTGATAATTTATGAGTAGGACTGTGTTTTTTCACTGCTATGTGTTTTGAGTAATATGCCAATATGCTGTCTGATAGAAATGCCTGGAGCTGAACCCCCACTGAGCCCCACTGGCCCTCACATCTGACTGACAGGATTCGGACTGAGCTGGTTCACAGAGGACCAAGTAAAGTGCCACCTGGCTTTGTTTTCCGTAGGAATGAGAGTAATGTGAGAAGTTGCCACCACTAATATTTTAAGAAGACATTAGTAAGTGGTGAAAAGATGGCAAGAAGTTGGCTGATTTCTTCAATTAAGAACAACAGCCTCTTTTGCTTCTGCTGTAAATTGTTTTCCAAGAGGAACATCAATTTAACAAGTGCAGGAATGGCAAATTGGAAACATGCATGCAATGATATCACATCATATGAAAACAGTTGTTATAATAAAATATTGCTGTTTGTGCAGAACTTTGTTTGCTATTTTTTGTGTGTGTGTGTGTGTGTGTGTGTGGGGGGGGGCTCGAAAGGGGTCTCGCCCAGGGTGTATTTCAATGTAGAACCGCCACTGGTTGTTTTGTTTTATTTTCATATTTCATATGAAATATCAATTTTATATTCCAGGCATTCTTTTTGCAAATACTGTAATAATACAATGACATTTTTGTATGAACAAGAAGTCCTATAACAAAACGCATGGTCCAGAAGAAGATCTGATTTCACCATCAAGTCAGTCTGGTGTTACATGAAGTGACAGAAACAACTGAAATAGCCTAAATACATAGAAAGATGCTTGTAACCTCTTAAAAACTGTTTAAACAACACACCTGCAGACCACAGGACTATTTTAAGTTTTAATAATTGTGTAAAAATCAATGCTTTAAAGTGATGATGTTGTCAAAATGTATTTATCACTTAACACATAACTTGGGATGGGCATCTTTGATCCTGAAGTCCCACTGTCCTGCAGAGTTTAGCTCCATACCCTATCAAACACTCTTGCCTGTAGCTTTCTAGTGATCTTGAAGACATTGAGTAGCTTGTTCTTTTGTGTTGGATTAGGGTTAGAGCTAAACTACTTAGGACAGTAGTCCTCCATTATCGAAGATCCCTGACCTAACTAAATCAAATCAAATTAATATTGTAACCACTCATTGCCCTTTAAACACTTGTGCTTATTTGTCAAGGTAGTTTGTTTTAGAGGTTAAGAGGAGTTTTTTTTTTTTACTTATAGTAGCATATTTAGTGCAGTAAGAGAAATTCCCATCATGTAGAATAAATTATTCTTGTTAGTCCTTTAGCAATCAATGTCTTAACAACATTCAGAAAGATACATTTCTATATCATAAAAGCCATTTTTTTAATCAAGTTTACTAAAGGAGACTTTTACTCACTCAGAACGCTGGCAGTAGACTCTGACGTCATCTGAACATTCATAGGCATCACATACTCTATAGTGAAGCAGCGCCCCTTCTCCTCTCCTTGAAAAAAATAAATAAATAAAGATACAAGCTTGAACAATGTTACCATGACAACATAAAATGATTATACTATTATCAAATAAATTGCTACTACTACTACTACTGCTACTGCTATTAAGAAAAAGAAGAAGAGTACTGTTTCTATCTGAGATTGTACTTGACAGTGTTGTGATATTTACCATAGATTACCTGAAAATTAATATTTTTTTTTATGTTTTAGACAAACTACACACATATTTACACAAAACTAGATAAAAGTTTTAAATTCACTGGACAAGTTTTTTAACCAGTGGACCACACCCCGTATGTCAGCTAAATTGCTGAATGGTCAAAGGTTTGTAGGTCAAACGTTTTGCTTTGTAGGGTTTTTAGTAACAAGGCCACTCAATAACGTATACTCGTACAGAACCATTTGGACCTCTATGGATGTGACCCCATTGCAAAATGTTGTTATATAATCCATTAAGAATAACTCTGACAATGTCTGCAAACAGTATTGAATGAATATAATGAACTGAATTTAAGAATGACACAAAGAATATTCACTGTGCCTGCAATAATAACTATATCAGGTTAACTAAATATGCTACTATTCAAAAGTTTGGGGTCTATACATTTTTTCTAAAATACTTTTGGAAGTAGTCTCTAATGCTCACAAAGGTTGAATTTATTTGAACAAAATAATAATAATAATAATAATAATACAGTACTATTGTGAAATATATAAAAAAGATAGATGTTTTGAAATTTGAAATATAAATGGAAAAGCTGAATTTTCAGGTGTCATCACTTCAGTATTCAGTGTCACATGAAAATAATCATTCTTATATGCTGATTTGGTTTTCAAGAAATATCATTATCAGCATTGAAACATTTGTGCTGCTGAAGTTCAAAACATCAATCAAGCACTTATTTATAGAAATATTCTATAACCTTTTACATTTCTTTACTGTCACTTTTTATTAATTTAAAAGGGTCATAGATCCCTAAAGTTGCAAAGACTAAAGTCTCAAACCCAAAAAGATATTCTTTATAAAAGTAAAAACTTGTCCATGCCCTCCTAAAATGCCTCGTTTAAACGCGCCCCCACATGTCTACGTCACTTTGTGGTGAGGTTTGCATAACACCCCCATATGTTCACACAAAGAAAGAAGGGTTAACTTTTATTCTCGCTGCAGTATTGTTGCCACCGCCATGTGTTGGAGATGTTGTGTGTTTTATTGCAGAAGCATAAATACTTTGTTTGGCCTTCCAAAATAGTATACAACTAGAAATCAGGGGTTAAGTTGTATTTACAACACTGTTCCAGGACATTTCAACCCAAATATTTGAGTGTGTGCAGTGCATTTTATGGAGAACTGTTTCCTGATACTGAGAGAGTAGCTTACAATGCCGGCTGTTCTGATTCACAGCTTGTAAGTATGTTTTCATATTTAAAGTATTTTATACTGACCATTCAAATGCGCCTTGTCTTGTTTTGTCTTCGAATACTGAGAATCCAGACCAGGGTTTACAGGATATAGTAGAGAAGAATCTTTGTTTCAAAATCAGGATTTAAAGGTTCATCAGCAACCTTTATCACCCCAAATATAATCCTACTTTGTCACTCTGACCCATTTTCGCTTTAGCTCAACAACAGAAATGGGGCTAACTTGTTGCAAGCTCTGACTCAACCTGGCAACTTTTTGTTTGTTTTGTCCAAGCTGACCCCTGCTACCCAGTCCAGTGTCCATGGCAATAAACTCTGAAAACTGAGAGCGCGGATCTCTTTCATGGAGAGATGAGTAACTGCTGTGTTATTTGCCTCACAGAGATCTGGATGTCCCAGGTGGTACCAGGCTATGCTATCGAAACCACAGGATTATCCGTGCACCTAGCAGACAGAATACGGGACTTATCAGGGAAAAGCAAAGGAGGGGGTGTGTGCTTCATCAACAACTGATGGTGTGATCAGAAGAATGTACATCCTATCTAGTCTCTTTGCTCCCCCCCACCTGTAATACCTCACACTTCTGTGCTGACCTTTTTGGCTACTGGGGGAATTCACAGTGGTCATTATTACAGCTGTCTACATCCCCCCTCAGGCTGAAATAGATGAAGCATTTAGGAAACTGTATGGACAATTATGCAAAAAGGAATCTGTGCACCCTGAGGCTGCATTTATTGTTATCAGGGACTTCAACAAAGCTGACCTTAGAAAAATTGCACCAAAATTATTTCAACAGAAATCATGCAACACACGTGGAGATTGAGTTTTGCAGTTTTTAATTGAGATTGAGTTATTACTCTCCTTTTCGGGACTGCTTGCAAATCCCTAAATTCGTGAACATCCGTAAAGCATTGGGTCCAGATGGCATTCCTGGCTGTGCCTTAAAACACGCACAAACCAACTAGCAGGAGTTTTTTACAGACATTTTTAACCTCTCCCTTTCCTCGTCTATTGTCCCCAAATGTTTCAAAACATCTACAATTGTGCCCATAAAAAAGACACCCAAAGTTACCAGCTTGAATGATTGGTACCCTGTTGCTCTCACCACTATCATCAGTTAGTGCTTTGAGCAGCTCAATGGAGAACAGATCTGCTCTGTTCTATCTGACATCGCCCGACCACCTGCAGTTTGCCTACCACAATAACCGCTCCACTGATGACACAATTGCCTTCACCCTGCACACTCCATTTTCCCATCTGGAAAAGAGGAACATATATGTGAGAATGTTGTTTGTTGACTACAGCTCAGCTTTTAATACCATATTGCCCCTAAGCTTGTAGGGAAACTCCAGGCTCTGGATCTGAACAGTTCTCTGAGCAGTTGGATCCTGGATTTCCTGAGAGGCAGATGGCAGGTGGTCAGAGTTGACAGCAACATCTCCTCTCCACTGATCCTCAACAATGGCACCCCAGAGTCATCTACTGTACTCCATGTACACACATGACTGTGTAGTCACATAAAGCTCAGTGGTGGTAGCCTGGTAGGACTGATCAACACAAACAACAAGTCAGCCTATAGAGAAATGCTGCACACTGTGACAAACTGGCACCATGATAACAGCCTCTCTCTCTGAACATCAGTAAGACCAAGGAGTTAGAAGTGGACTTCAGGAAACAGAACAGTGAGCACTCCCCCATCATCATTGACGGGACGCTAGTGGAGTGAGTCAGCTTCAAGTTCCTTGGCATTCACATAACCAAGGACCTCTGCTTGTCTGTTCATGTGGAATCAGTGGTGAAGAAGGCCCATCAGCATCTCCACCTCCTGAAGGTGACTGAAGAATTTTGTTATGTGTCCAAAAATTCTCAAACAATTCTGCAGCTGTACTGCGAAGAAACTGACTAGCTGTATCACTGCCTGGTTTGGGAACTGCAAAGATCTCAATCAAGAATGGTCTGGAAGGTCCAACACATCATCAGAGGTAAGCTTCCCACCCTCCAGGACATCTACGCCCAGCAATGTGGGAGGAAAGCACAGAGTGGGTCGTTCTTAACGCATCTTTAATGTGACTCAGGAAGAACGAGTCATCTCGGGGAGTGATTCGTTCAGTCGTGCATGCGCAAATTACTATAGTTTCTATAGGTAATTAGTTTAGTTCACCTGTTTCAGTTTGAGTCGTTCCTTAATCACGTGACAGACCCATAAGTGTTACCGATGCAGTCTGAGCTGGAAAGAGAATTGATTAGTTCATCTAATAAGTCGTTAGGGTTTTCGAGGCATTCCTTAATCATGTGACAGACCCATAAGCGTAACCAATGCAGTCTGAGCCAGAAAGAGAATTGATTCGTTTATTTTTTAATGAATCATTTTATTATTTTTCGTTTATTTTAGTCTTTTTGAATATTGAAGAAGCCAAACAGTACATCCTTAAAAAGCATAGAGAAACAAGCTTCTTTTGAAAACGTGATATTAAGATTAAGGTATTAAGATACACAGGAATGTACAAGAGGTAAATGTGCAAACAGGTTGACACTGTCAGTGTGAGGTAGTGAATAAAGAATATCTTACTGATAAAGTGAACATTAAGTGGAGACATGAAGATGTTAAGAGGCTGGTTTTGAGTTTAGGAGCCTGATGGCCTGGGGGAAGAAACTCATCCTGAGTCTCTCGGTTTTTGCCATCAGGCTACGGAAGTGCTTACCAGATGGCAGCAAAGTGAAAAGATGGTTACTGGGATGGATAGAGTCCTTGATGATATTAATAGCTTTGCTTTTGCAGCGTTTGAGGTTGATGTCCTGCAGAGAGGGGAAAGCAGACCCGGAGATGCGCTCAGCTAAGCGCACAACTCTCTGCAGGGCTTTGCAGTCTTGACTGGAGCTGTTCCCATACCACAGTGAGATACACTGAGTCAATACACTTTCTATATTCCCTGAATAGAAAGTTTTCAGGATTTCTGGTGAGACCCTGAATTTCCTCAGCTGCCGCAGATGGTACAGTCTTTGCTTGACTTTATTAACCTGTGTTTGAATGTGAGTAGTCCAAGTCAGGTCCTCTGAGATGTTTACACCAAGGTACTTAAAGCTGCTCACCCTCTCCACAGGAGTCCTGGTGATCATAAGAGTAGTATAGGGCTGCTGCTGTCTCTTCCTGAAGTCCACAATCAGTTCTTTAATTTTCCTGGCACCAGGATATTAATTCCTCTACCTCATCCAAGTATGTGGTCTCATTATTGTTGTGAATGAGGCCCGGAACCACAGTATCATCAGCAAATTTGATTATAGATGTGGAGCTGTGCAATGACACGCTGTCATGTGTGTAGAGAGAGTAGAGCAGGGGACTCAGGACACAGCCCTGTGGGGCTCCTACGTTCAGGGTAATGGAATTAGAGGTGTTTTGGCCTAGTTTCACCACTTGAGGTCTTCCAGTGAGGAAATCAAGAATCCAGCTGCAGAGGGAAGAATTCAGGCCGAGGTCCATAAGTTTAGAAGCTAGCTTTATGGGGACTATAGTGTTAAAAGCTGAGCTATAGTCGATAAATAGCAGCCTTACATAGTTCCTGTTATTGCTGTAAATGTGTGTGAGAGAAGAGTGCAGGATGTGAGAGATGACATCATCAGTGGACCTGTTTGGGCAATAGGAAAACTGAAGATGGTCTAAAGTATCTGGGATGGAGGAGCAGAGGACATTTTTAACCAGTCCCTCGAAGACCTTCATGACTATTGATGTGAGGCCAACTGGACGATAGTCATTTAGACGAGAGGGTTTATTGTTTTTAGGCACAGGGATGATGACAGATTTTTGAAGGAGGTGGGAACCACTGATGTAGCAAGAGACTCATAAAAAATGGATGTAAACAAACAGCGAGCTGATCAGTGCAGGACTGCAGAACACGGCCAGAAATCCCATCAGGTCTGGCTGCTTTCCTTACATTCATTCGCTTTAGTGCCCTCCGAACCTCGTCCTCCGACAAGGTGATCACATAATGATCGCTGCTCTGACTGCTGCTTCCTGACGCATTGATCGGCAGACTTGCACTGCTTAGATTGCTTTCAAAGCGGCCATAGAAAGTGTTTAGCTCGTCAGCCAGAGATGGATCTGCTCTCACCTCTGCAGAGGATTTGTTTTCAAAGACACAGATGGTCCTTAGTCCTTGCCACATGCGTAGGGAGTCATTTGGCTGGAAATGTGACTCTATGCGTTCTCTGTATCTGTGTTTGGCGACTCTTACTGCGTGTCAGAGAGCATAGCACGATGATTTGTACTCACTAATTTTTCCCGACAGAAGACCAGTGTTGTAAACAGCAGTGGGTTTGTTTACTGCTGCACGGATTGTTTTATCCACCCACGGTTTATGATTAGAGAAGGTCTTTATAGTTATTGTATCCATAGCTTGTTTGGCTAGTGTGTTTACCAAGCTTAATGCTACATCCGTGAACTTGCTGATGTCAGATGAACTTGCCCGAAACATCTCCCAGTCTACGTCATCAAGAGCAGCCTGTAGCATGGCTTCTGAATGGGCGGAAAATCTCGTCACCACCCTCTGCACCAGGGGATCTTGAACAAGCCTTTGTTTATATTCCGTTATGAGCAAAATATTGACATGGTCCGGTTTGCCGAAAGCTGGTAGTGAGCGAGCTTTGTAGGAATTCTTAAACTGAGTGTAGCAATGATCCAGCGTATTCTGTCCTCTGGTTGGACAGGATACATGTTGATAAAAATTATATAGCCTACCAGTCAAGTTTTATAACAGTAAGTTTTTTAATGTTTTTAAAGAAGTCTCTTCTGCTCACAAAGCCAGCATTTATTTGATCCAGAATACTGCAAACGCAGTAATATTGTGAAATATTTTAACTATTTAAAATAACTGTTTTCTATTTTAATATATTTTAAAAAGTAATTTATTCCTGTGATCCAAGCTGTATTTTCAGCATCATTACTCCAGTCTTCAGTGTCTCATCCTTCAGAAATAATTCTAATATGCTGATTTGCTGATTATCAATATTTCAAACATGAGTAAATTTTTCAGTATTCTTTGATGAATAGAAGGATCCAAAGATCAGCATTTATTTGAAATAAAAAGCTTTTGCAACATTAGTCAGTATAATTTGTTTTGTGTACATTTTGGAGATTTCTATTTCATATAAATGCTTTTCTTCTGAACTTTCTATTCATCAAAGAAACCTGAAAAAAATTCACTCCACTGTTTTCAACATTATCATAATAAGTTTTTTTTTTTTTTTTTTTTTTTTTTGAGCAGCGAATCAGAATATCAGAATTATTTCTGAAGGATCGTGTGAATGGAGTAATGATGCTAAAAATTCAGCTTTGAAATCTCAATAAATTACATTTTGAAATATTCAGATAGAAATTAGTAATTTTAAATAGGCTAGTAAAAATATTTCAACATTTTATTGTTTTGCTGTACTTTGGATCAAATAAATGCGCTCATGTTTCCAAAATGTGTAATGTGTTTGTCTTTCCAAAAGTGTCTGTTTTTCTGTGATAGTGATGTCCGATTTGCGAATTAATCGTTCAATTTAACCGGTTCTTCTTAGTGAACCGGTTGAACCAGTTCACCAAATCGAACTGAATCGTTTGAAACGGTTCGCACCTCCAATAAGCATTAATCCACAAATTACTTAAACTGTTAACTTTTTTTATCGTGACTGACACTCCCTCTGAGTCAGAATAAACCAATATCCCGGAGTTATACATTTACTCAAACAGTACACTGACTGAACTGCTGTGAAGACTGAACTGAAGATGAACCCCAAGCAGAGCCAGATGACGAATGAACACGCCCACTGCTGGAGCAGTTCTCGTTCTCGAGTCAAGAACCAGTTGCATCGGTTTTCGAATCACCAGTACACTGAACTGAAAACCGTTTCTTTCGGACGCATCCGATCTGAGAACCGATGAACTGATGATACCGCATGTAATTTTTCAAGTATTTTGTT
Organism: Carassius auratus; assembly: GCF_003368295.1. NCBI lineage: Eukaryota > Metazoa > Chordata > Actinopteri > Cypriniformes > Cyprinidae > Carassius > Carassius auratus. The sequence continues at coordinate 29,412,260 of NC_039272.1, forward strand.
CAACATCTGAAAGTGTGATAAAATAACTATATTTTTTTGTTTTAGCCTTTTTTTATTTATTTATTTTTTTAAGATGAATGTTTCTAATCTGTATATTGGCCAAAGGGGTTTTCAGGGAAGTTGGACAATAATTAACACTCTAAAGACTCTTAATAGGAATAAGGGATGATTTATGAAATATTTGTACTGTATTTATAGTTAAGGATGACACATTCAGAAATTTAATTTGTAGTAAACAGAACATGAACACGAGTAGAGCTGATGATACTGAACAGTAGCACATGCCGGCTAGAGCGATTCTCATTCTCGAGTCAAGAACCGGTTGCATCTGTTTTCGGATCATTAGTACACTGAACCGAAAACCGTTTCTTTGGGATGCGTCCGATTCGAGAACCAAGGAGCTGATGATACTGCGCATACGTGATTCAACGTGAAGCCGAATGACTCACAGCGTGTCTGAACTGAACTGATTGTTTTGGGGATTGATTCTGAACTGATTCTGTGCTAATGTTATGAGCGCAGGTAAACCGAAGGCTTGAATGAAGGGCAATCTGGCGAAACGTAAATTAATTTAATAACAACTACATTGCAATGGATTACCTATGTATAGTAAGTGGATCATGGTTTCTGCACTGATGACACCTAATTTATTTACTTTATACCTTCAAGACTTAAATCCTTGTATGCACATTATTGCTGTTACTGTATTTGGATGCGTTGTTGCAAAAAATAATTGTAAACTTTTCATGATTATGAGGTTTTTAACTGACTAAAGTTAGGATTACTGACTTTATATATTTGAATGTATGATAGACGTGACGCCATTACGTCATTGCCAATGACGTCATTACGTAGAGCGTAAAAGAACCGGTGAATTGTTTTTTTCAACCGGTTTATTGAATCGAACCGTCCGAAAGAACCGGTTCGCGGAAAAGAATTGAACTTCCCATCACTATTCTGTGAAAACATACCGCATAGCTGGATGCTTTTGTTCAGCGCCCTCCGACTTCGAGTATGAATAAACACACACTGCAGGAGTGTTTAGCGCTTCGTGATGTTCATCTCGCCTTCTGGGTTCGAAAAAAAAGGTCATCTCATGCGCAGACGGTCCTGTCTCTGAGTTTAAATCTATATTTATTCACACCAGCTCTTGACAACGAAAAGTGCGATCACACTTGACCGAAAAAGTTAGAATATTAAAAGAATATTAAAAGTGTGTGTGTGGGGGGGGGGGGGGGGGGGGCACGTCCCCCGGGTCCCCCACTTAATCTACGCCCCTGTAAAGACCCTAATGTCCCGTTGTAAACTTATCCTGGCTCTAAGATAGTCCAACTTATTCTCCAGAGACTGGCTCGAAAAAAGATTTGTTCATTTTTCTGAACGAGACTCAAAGATCCGAGTCGGTAAAATGATCTAAACTTCCCATCACTAATTTGCATTACTAATTTGCACTAAACATTAGAGCACATCTACCACTCTCTATTATAACACTATTATGACACATACTTCAAAATTACTGTGACTACTGTGATTATTGATTATTATATGTAAACTTCCAGTGTATTGAAAGATGGATTCATTATTATTAAAAGCACAACAACATTTAAAAAGTACAGTTACAAACTGGCTTATACAAAGTTTATTAACAAATACAAATAAGATGGTGCATGACATACACCACATTCTATCTTATATATATCAACTAATAAATTAGAGACAAATACAAGTTTCCAAAAGCACCTCTCTCTCTAAACGTGATCACTGAAATCTTATTCAAGCTCCACTATGCTGCGGCTTTACACCACACACTGTATGGAGCAGAAAAGACACTTTTTTAGTTTACAATTGTAGTGTCGGATATCCAACTTAACTAAATGGTTTTTATTTCTATTAAAAGCAAAACAACAGTGGGGGCAGTACCACAGTGGGCAAGTGTGTATTTGGTATACAGCCAAACACTGGGTAGTAGCGGTAACAAAGACTACCACAGCAAGCCTATGTGACCACTAAGAACGCATGTTCTATATAGTATTCATGAGTGTAGTATGAATGTAATCTGGACATACTGCAAACGCCATGTTGTCATTATCCATTGATCTACCAGTGTCAGTTGCGTCACTTCACTGCCATTCACAAATCTTCTCCGAGGCCTTATGAAATGTCCATTGTTATATACACCTCAAGTCCTAACATGTGGCAGTGTTTCACAGAAAGTGCCTATAGTCACACAGAGGCACTCACTCACCTGCAAGGAAACAGACTCTCCACAGCCCTGAATGGAGAGACATACGGATTTCAGTGCTCTGATTAAGAGGCAGTATGACCCCCTCCTCCAGGTAAAGCCAGTAGTCAGTGCTGACCGCAATAGCCAGCAGCCCCAGACTACACACAGCAAACACACTGCTGAGGAGTGTCAATGCCTTCCTGCCACACAAACTCATCTTTCACATCAGCAGCAGAGGTGACACGCTGCAGAAAACAGGAGCTGTAACGACAGAAGGGGAAAACAGTTTATCTTATACTGCAATTTAACATCCAAATGATTTAAATACATATTTTAGTCTTAAAGGAGCCTAGAAAAGAAGTATACATCGAAAAGCATTGTTCTTTGCATGAAGTATGTTTCTGGAGTTTTACATTAGGGTGAAAAGCTTCATGTTATTGTTAGTGTCCCAGTTGTTGTCTTGACACAACCTAATCAGGGGTTCTTATCTAATGACTGCTGAAATTTCGCCCCCTTTTGCTTGTACATCACACCCCAATTAATGCTACCTTTTGGCTATTTGTGATCTCCATGAATGACTGTCACTAGTAGCTAGTAGTATTCATGCTAAATTCAGTGCAGTTTGGTAAGCTACTTTTTTTACATCCTAAAATCCCTATAAACCTTAATAGAAATTAAACTATTTATTCTTTCAATTTCAGTAAAATACAGAATAGTTTAGCCTTTTATCTTTCAAACAACTGTAATACTTTTTTATTTATTTATAGAAAATGTTACCTTCTTTGGTTAACAAATAGAAACAGTCTGAATAACAAAAAAATAACAATAAATTTCAGTTTGGCAAGATCTTCAGGAAAAGCCCAACTAGTAAAATCCATGCAGGTTTATGTAAAAATAACACGTTAACTAATGTATGTAAGAATAAATTACATAAATGATATTCTCTGCTGAATAAAGATGTATCAGATCACAAATGTTCTTCTGAGGTAAATTCCTCATAGCAATACATCTTTCAAAAATGATGTAAAGTTAGATAAATCTTGATTTCGATTGATCTTGAATTCGTTCAATTTAAAAGTAGACACTTCGAGCTTTCAGATAAGAGAAAGACTGTGCCTCACTTTAGTTTCATACGGGTTCAAAACCCCGGGAACACATGATAAGTAAAAATTTATAGCCTGAATGTACTGTAAGTCGCTTTGGATAAAAGTGTCTGTTAAATGCATAAATTAAATTAAATTTAATTTAATTTAAAAGTAGACACTTCAATCTCAGATATGGCAAAGACTGTACCTAGCTTTAGTTTCATTTGGATTAGGCCTACATAATCAGATAATTTTCGTTTTCGTTTTGAATTAGTTTCAGAGATTATTCATTTTTGAAGTTTTCTATAGACATATTTCTCATGCCAGCTTTGATTAAGTTGTTTTTAGTTTTAGTGAAATTGTGATCACTAGTGATGAAGTTCTTTTAGTTTTACACCATGTCTTAAACACAGTGCTCATGCAACAGTCAAAGACTTAATCTAATGGTTGAGAGAGGGTAAAATCATTGCACCTGCACCCCAACCCATCATCATACCTGCCAATCGACCTTTCATTACAGCCCTTACTATTATTACTATTATTGTTGCAGGCCGTGAGTATCACCACCCTTGCCCTAAATGGCCTTTTTTTGAAAACTGAAATCAAGATGTTGGAGGAAGCATTGATAGACTTATATATCAATGCTCATTATCATTTTACTTTATATTTTTCTGATATATCCATAGTTTAACAGTTTAGTATGATTTCTTGTTTATATTATTATTCAAATTATTAAATTTAAATTCAATTTTAAAAAATCATCTCCGTTACATATGGTAACCCTCGTTCCCTGAAGGAGGGAATGGAGAGGCCACATCGGTGACCGACGAATATGGGATATCGCTTCGATAGACCAATCTGCTTTGGGTGTAAACTAAACGAGCCAATGCATATTGGCATGCAATTATTGCATCCAGCTGCCGCTGATCACTGCGTGAGTATAAGAGCCGAGCCGGGACCCGGGAGCTCAGCGGCGGTACAGCAACTGTATACGGCAAATACACATATAGCAACTGTACGGCAAATACACATATAGCATCCGTTTTAGGAGTATACGGAGAAATTTGAGGTGATTAAAACCCTCTTGGGAAAGCAGAAGTCTGCCAGGGAAACACGGTCTCTAAGGCTATACCGTGGACTATTCACATACGAGTACCGCTTAGGTCTCAATATGGAACCCACCCTTCCATGGTTCTCACGGATTCATCATGAAGGTCTGGCGCCGGACGTTCCGCCGCGTCCAGTAGCTTAGGGTGATGGAGGATCTCAACAGGGTCTGCAGTACGGACACTCTGGAGTAGTTTAAACAAGCCGACCCTAACCGGGGCCTCTCAGTGCCACTACCCGTTTGAGGTGAGAACACAGGAGGATACCGGCTCTACATGAAGGCTATAAGGCTATAAGGATGATTCTTCTGCACAATCTGACTTTGCTGCAGCCTGGAATTGAACTACTGGTTTTCGTCTGGTCAGAGGAGAACTGACCCCCCAACTGAGCCTGGTTTCTCCCAAGGTTTTTTTCTCCATTCTGTCACCGATGGAGTTTCGGTTCCTTGCCGCTGTCGCCTCTGGCTTGCTTAGTTGGGGTCACTTCATCTACAGCGATATCATTGACTTGATTGCAAATAAAAACAGACACTATTTCAACTGAACAGAGATGACATCACTGAAATCAATGATGAACTGCCTTTAACTATCATTTTGCATTATTGAGACACTGTTTTCCAAATGAATGTTGTTCAGTGCTTTGACGCAATGTATTTTGTTTAAAGCACTATATAAATAAAGGTGATTGATTGATATAGAACCTAGCAAACGTGTTAGGGGTTGCCCAACCCGCAGCTCTACAAATATCTGTCAGCGAGGCACCATGAGCCAGCGCCCAGGAGGATGAAACACTTCTAGTTGAGTGAGCTCGTAACCTGAACGGGCAGGGCACACCCTGAGCCTGATAAGCCAGGGTTATGGCATCCACAATCCAGTGGGCCATCCTCTGCTTAGAGACGGCACTGCCCTTCTGCCGGCCTCCATAACAGACAAAGAGCTGGTCTGAGGTCCTGAAGCTTTGTGTCCGGTCTACGTAGCACCTTAATGCTCGGATGGGACAAAGCACAGCCATGGCTGGGTCTGCCTCCTCCAGGGGCAGTGCTTGCAGGTTCACCACTTGGTCTTTGAAGGATGTAGTGGGAACCTTGGGCACGTAGCCAGGCCGGGGCCTCAGGATTACCTGGGAGTCAGCCGGCCCGAACCCTAGGCATGAATCGTCGACCGAAAATGCATGCAGGTCCCCTACCCTCTTGATGGAGGCCAGTGCAAGCAGGAGCAGAGTTTTCAATGAAAGAAACTTTAGCTCAACTGAATGCAAAGGCTCAAATGGGCCCTGCTGTAGTGATTTAAGCACTAGAGACAGGTCCCAAGAGGGTATACAGGGGGGCCGGGATGGATTTAACCTCCTGGCCCCTCTAAGGAACCTGATGATGAGGTGATGCTTACCCAAAGACTTCCCATTCACGAGATCATGGTACGTAGCAATAGCGGCAACCTGGACTTTGAGGGTGGTGCGGGTTGGGGCGGGTCATACAATTTTTTTTTTTTAAATCAATTTATGTTTCGTGCAATTTAGTGGTGGAAATTTTTATTCTTTCAAGAGATTCGTTCATTTTCAGTTCGCTCCCCAAAATGATTTGTTCAGATTCGTTCACTGATTCGTCCAGGGACCATTTCTTCATGTTACACAAATATGCCACAGCAGGTGGCGAAAAAGAGTGTCTTATGCATTACGTCTTATGTCAACGAATGTATTTATTTGTGACAAAAACTGATTCGGCTTTATTAAAATGTGTGGATAATTGCATGAAATAGTCTAAATAAGTTGTTCAGATGAACAAAGCACAAGGTTTTCTTGCATAATTAACATTTTAATTGTTTGTTCAAACAGTTCATATATAATATTTTCACATTAGTAAATCGGGGATTAAATGTGTTCTGAGCTGTTCACAAGCTGCATATGTGCTGCTAATAGCACCGTGCTCGCGCTGCTGTGGAGGGAGGAACTTCAGTGAACGAGAAATATGAGTCAATGGATTACGTGAACGAGAACGATTTGTTGACCTAAAAGATTTTTTCACGGACGAACCATCATAGAGCAATTACCCATAGCCTATATTAAATTATTTTTATTAAATATTTATTTATATTTTGGAATATATATTTTATTAGGTTCTTTGATAAAATTTACAATACGAAATTAAGTAGCAACGTAACTTCCATGATGTCTCCGATGCACGGGGCAGGGCGGGTAAAGAAATTTTACTTTATTTGCGGGGCGGCTGGGGCAGGCCAAATAATTATATAAAAGCGGGATCCCATCACTAGTGGGTATGTATCATGGCAAAAAAATAAACACAACTAGATCCCAAAGAACTAGTTAATTACACACCAAACTCAAATCTTCCTTTTCTGTCCAAAATACTAGAAAAGGCAGTATCCTCACAAATATATTTCTTCTTAGACAAAAAAGGTATCTGTTAGGATTTCCAGTCAAGATTATATCTAAATCTAAGTCCAGTAAAAAATATATCTAAATCATGACTTATGCTCTCAATGTCAAATGCAGAAATGTTAATTCATGCATTCATGACCTCAAGGTTAGATTTTTGTAATGCTTTATTGGGTGGTTGTTCTGCACGCTTAATAAACAAAACTCCAGCTACCCGTAGTCCAAAATACAGCAGCTAGTTCTTACTAGAACCAGGAAGTATGACCATATTAGCCCAGTTCTGTCAAAACTGCACTGGCTCCCTGTCAAACATTGTATAGATATTAAAATCTTGTTTATTACTTATAAAGCCCTGAATGGTATAGTACCTCAGTATTTGCGCAAGCTCTTATTGCACTATAGTCCTCCACATCTGCTGTGTTCTTAAAACTCTGGCAATTTGATAATACCTAGAATATCAAAATCAACTGCATGCAGCAGATCCTTTTCCTATTTGGTGCCCAAACTTTGGAATAACCTACCTAACATGGTTTGGGAGGCAGACACACTCAGTTTAAATCTAGATTATCACTTTAACCTGGCATCTCTTTAAGCTGGCACATTTCTAATATAGACTTTTAGGCTGCATTAATTAAAACACACGGAACTGGGAACACTTCCCGTAACACACAATGTACCTGCTACATAGTTAAAAGAATGGCATCTACACTAATATTAGTCTGTTTCTCTCTTATTCCGAGGTCACCGTAGCCACCAGATCCAGTCTGTATCCAGATCAGATGGTCACTGAAGTCACCGGATATCCAGTAAGTGGGGAATCACCAGAGGCCTCACGATATGATTATATCATGATACTTGTGTCACGATACAATATTATTGCTATTTTAAATATATTGCGCTATTCTGTGATATATTGTGATATTACAGTGCAACTTGAACTTGTACAAAAAAAGTTGTTCAGACCCTTCAGCAATTGGGGCATTTAAAATGAAAATACTGTTAAATTTAAATGAAATTAAATAAAACATGTAGTCTTACATCTAGGGATGCACCGAAATGAAAACTGTGGGCCGAAACGGAAACAGAAAATCCTGGATGCACCTGGCTGAAACCGAAAATGCTGTGTAATGATTATTTATTATTTTATTAAATAATATACATTTATTTTGTAAGACTTTTTAAATTTAACTCAATTTTACTGATACTGAATTAAAAAAAAAAACACAAACCAACAATATAACCCCACTTTTACTGAAAGTAACACAATAAAACTGGAAAGAATGTACAATAATATTGGTAAAACTGTACAATAAGATTAATTAGTTAACATTAGTTAGAGTCTTTTGTTATCAAACTAAGAATTTATTATTTCTTTAGTTCATGTTCATTTAAACATTTACTAATTCATTTTTAAAATCAACAGTTGTGCTAGTTAACAGTTAATGCACTCTGAAATAACATGAACTAACAATGAACAACTGTATTCAAGTCAAGTCAAGTCTGCTTTATTGTCAATTCTTCTACATGTACAGTACATACATACATATAATTGAAATTGCGTTACTCTCAAACCCTTGCTGCATACAGATAACACTAACAGTAGAACATAAAATAATAAAACATAAAGTACAACTATACAAATAGGTAATGTAAAAAAGAAAGATAAGTAAAGCAGCACAAGGCACATGGCAGACAGAGTGCAAACCAGTGAAGTTAACATTGCAGATATAATTATTTTAGTGCAAAAGAGCTTATTTAGTCTGGTTAGTCTGGTTAACAGTCTGGTTAAAATGTCAATGCTGAATGAGGTAGTGAGCAAACCAATGCTGTACAAAGCGTCTGGTGCAGGTCCTTTAATGTTTGTGGGAGCTAGTGGTGGTGGGGGTGGGGGTTCATTGCTGAGGTTCAGAGTTCAGTGGTGCATGGGGAAAAAGAGGGGAGGTGGTTCAAGGTCAGGAGGGAGTTCAGTTTTGCTGACAGCCTGATGAATGAAGCTGTCCTTCAGTTTGCTTGTCTGTGAGACCAGCTGAAGAATCTGTGTGTCGGGTGGGTTGGATCACCTGCGATGCAGAGGGCTTTACGGGTGAGATGGGTTCCATAAATGTCCTGAAGGGTGAGGAGAGAGACACCAACATTCTTCTCAGCTGCTCTCACTAAGCCTTGAAGAGTCTTCCAGTGGGATGTGTTGCAGACACCATACCACACAGTGATGCAGCTAGTCAGGATGCTCTCAATGGTGCATCTGTAGAAGGTGCACATGATGGGGGCCGGGGCTCTGGCTTTTCTCACTTTGCGGAGGAAGTAGAGACGTTGCTTTCATGGCCAGTGCTGAGGTGTTCTCAGTCCAGGAGAGGTCCTTTGTGATGTGCACAGCCAGGGACTTGGTGCTGCACACTCTCTTCATAGTCACATTGTTGATGGTCAGAGGAGCATGCTGAGTGTGCATTCTCCTGAAGAAAGGTGTTGGATGTATTGCTGCCGACCCATATTGCCTGAGGTCTTCCAGTCAGTAAGTCCAACAGCCAGTTGCACAGAAAAGTGTTGAGCCCCAGCTGGAATAGATTGTGGATAAGCTGTTGAGGGATGATTGTGTTAAATGCTGAACTGAAATCTATGAACAGCATTCTGATGTATGAGTCCTTTTTCTCTAGATGAGAGAGTGCTGAGTGGAAGGTAGTGGCGATGGCATCATTGGTCGAACGGTCGGACCTGTATGCAAACTGGAAGGGGTCCGGGGGGTTGGGCTCTCGATGAGGTGCATGACTAGCTATTCAAAGCACTTCATGAGAATGGGGGTAAGTGCAACTGGACAGTAGTCATTTAGGTAGGATGGAGACAGCTTCTTCAGGACTGGAATGATGGTGGTAGCTTTGAAGCATGTGGGGACAACAGCCTGACTAAGCAAGATGTTGAAAATGTCTGTGAAGTTCCACACCCAGGAATGTTGTCAGGATCCGGAGCTTTGCGTGCATTGATCCTGCTGAGGGATCTCCTCATGCTGTCCGGGGTCAGTGTCATCACCTGGTGGACTCTTCTGTGCCGTGGTGCTGTTTTGTGCTTCAAAGCGAGTGAAGAAGGCGTTCAGCAGGGAGATGGTGCTGTCACAGGTCCCCTGTGGGGGCTTGTAGTCCGTAATGGTCTGTATCCCCTGCCACAGGCTCCGAGTGTCTCTGCTGCCACTGAACTGATGGGCATCTTCCTGGACTATTGTCTCTTAGCCTCACTGATGCAGCGGGATAGGTTGGCCCTAGCTGTCCTCAGGCCCACCTCATCTCCAGCTCTGAAAGCAGCGTTATGCATCTTTAGGAGTCTGCAGACCTCCCCTGTAATCCATCACTTCTGGTTGGCCTGGACAGTGATGGTCTTTGTGACTTTTACATGACAGTGACAGTCTCGGAGTACTCTTGGAGGTCTGCGGTGTTATTGTATGTGGCCGTCTCCTTAAACATATTCCAGTCAGTGGTGTGAACAAAGTCAAGTTACTGTTGATCTTCGTGAACAAGGTCAAGTCACCGTTGATCTTTATGAGCCCAGTCAAATCAGTACCGATCTTCCAGAACTTCATCATGTCTCAACAGATCTTCCAGAGCTTCATCATACCACAACAGATCATCCAGAGCCTCGTCACTTCTCAGCTGAACTTCCAGAGCCTCGTCACATCTCAGCTGAACTTCCAGAGCCACGTCACGTCTCAGCTGAACTTCCAGAGCCTCGTCACACCCTATCTGTTGGACCCAGCAATGTTCGCTCCGCCTGTTGTGTTGCTGTCAAGGAGACTGTTACTGCTGTGGAACCTTCAGAGGTGGCGACAACTGCTGCAGAACCTTCAGAGGTGTCAGTAGTATCCATCCACAAAGTCACGTTCTGTCCTGTCATGGCCACGAAGGCCATCCACTAACTCACTGTCTGTCATGTCACAGACATGGAGGCCATCCATGAACTCACCGCCTGCCTTGTAACGGGTATGGAGGCCATTTGGGAACTCCCTAACCATCTCCTCACGGCCACGGAGGCCACCATTAACCTGTTCATGTTCTCTGTTTCAGTCCTACCTGACCAGACTTGCTCTCCTGTACCAACGACTCTGCTGTGGTGGTCCTCTGCTCCGTCCTGGTGGGCTTCTGTCTCGTCTGCTCGGCTGTGGTGGTCCTCTGCTCCGCCCTGGTGGGCTTCTGTCGCGTCTGCTCGGCTGTGTTGGTCCTCTGCTCCACCCTGGTGGGCTTCTGTCTTGTCTGCTCGGCTGAGGTGGTCCTCTGCTCCACCCTGGTAGGCTCCAGCTCCATCTGCTCCACCCTGGTGGGCTCCAGCTCCACCTGCTCTGCCCTGGTGGGCTCCTGATACCGAGTTAAGCCCACGGCGTGCTTCTGTTCCCCATGTTAGGCCCACAGCAGGCCCCTGTTCCCAAGTTGAGCCCACGGTGGGCCCCTGTTTCCGAATTAAGCCCAAGGCGGGCCCCTGTTTCCCAGAGTAAGCCCACAGCGGGCTCCTGTTCCCCATGTTTGGCCCAGGAAGGGCTCCTGTTTCCCCCGTTAGGCCCAGGAACAGCTCCTGTTCCCCACGTTAGGCTGAGGAAGGGCTCCTGTTCCCCACGTTAGGCCCAGGAAGGACTACAGATCCCCAGTTAAGCCCAGGAAGGGCTTCAGATCCCATGTTAAGCCCAGGAAGGAATACAGATCCTCAGTTAAGCCCAGGAAGGCCTCCAGTTCTGCCTGCTTCACACTTGCTTCCTGCTCTGACGGCACTGCCTCGGTCCACTCCACTTCCACACGGACCTGGCCCTCTGTCCCTCCCCCTATAATCTGTCATAGGTTATATGTACAGTGAACTATTTATAGTATATTGTATAGTTGTATGTTATAGTATAGTTAGATTACTACTTTCAGTAAGTTAGTTATGTACAGGTTTAAAAATTGTTCTTGCGTCTAATTGTGTATATTTATTTATGTAGCACCGTGGTCCTCTGAGACACAACATTTTGTTCTACTGTATCTCCACATGTAGTGGAATGACAATAAAGCTCGACTTGACTTACTTTCTCACAGAAGTAAATATAATTTTGTTAACGTTAAAAAATAATTATTGACTAAAATGTTGAAGGGATTATTTTTCAGAATGTACAGTACTTTAAACATCATAAAATTATGTCAGACAGATATCAATAGATGATATTCATCAGACACAAGCAACAAACCCGAAGTTAACACACAGAAGTTAAGTTTCGGTGTGTGTTTGTTTATCGGTCTGGCTAGTGTCTAGTAATATGGTGCCGACTAAAAATGCAGTTAAGGTTAAGAGTAAACTGAAGTTGGGCTCAGGTTGTTGTGCTGTGGGATGCAACCCAGTGTTTACCATACATTGATTTATTTGTGGCAACCCACCACTATGAAAACTGACCATCACAAATATATTTTCTAAAAGGCTTTGACTTTGTTGAATAAACATGAGCACAGCACTTTTCAAAATCAAGATGCAGCATGTATGTTTTTATATCACTACAGGAAATTGTCTGTCTTTAGAAAATGTCATTTTCATTTTATCTTGTCTGCAATGCCTAATAAAGCAGCATTAATGGGGAAATCTCTATTTCTGGAACACTGCTCTGAGAAGAGAGGCTTGACAGCCAGAAAAGTCATAGTTTTAACTTGCTAGCTAATGAAATTTACTTATTTATGTTTGTTATCAGAAAAATTTCACTCTTGATGGACTCTAAGTTTGGGCCACAGAAGCACGCCTGCACAGTTACATTTGTTAATGCTGTTGCCATTGAAACCATCTATACTGCTGTTGTTGATAAATGTTTTACAATGTATGCTGTCATGATGAGTCTCATTTTTAAAGTTGTGCACTTCACAGTTCACATGTATTGGCCACATATGCCACTGAGGCTGGTTCATTTCAGAAAGCAACCTTGGCATTGGAAAGTAAGAAAAAAATTAGAGCATGTATAGTACAACCTCATGAGGAATATCAGAAAATGTTACAATGGTTGCTTTTCTGAAATATACCTTGATGCTGTAAGCAACTGACAAATGTGACCTCTGGAAGGGCACAGTCTTCAAAATGAGATAGTGATAGAGTCTTCAGTGTGCCAATGGGTAGTTAGCCAGGGTCCTTATTAGTGCAAGAATTTGTGTGCACAGTATACTGCAATGAGGGTTACATGACAATACTTTTTTTGCTGAAAACACCTGTTTAGCACAACTAAACAAAATAAACAGAAGACACATCATCATGAAGCCAATTATGAAACCAATACTGAAACAACTGTATCATCATTAGAACCCATGCACTCGCTTTGTAGAAACTGCACAGAATGAGTCAGCGACTGCTTCTGAATCATTCTCGTGGTACTCTGGGTCGAATGGCACGTCATAATGACATTGCATCAGCACCATCTTGAATCCAGCAAAATTTTTAACTGCATCCACTATATCTGGTCAAACACTATTTGGTCTGTGCTGCATAGCACGAAGACAAACACACCAAATGCCTACAGTGTGGCTGCTCTAATACTCCGATAACTTTGAAGTGGCCAAAGCCATCATTGTTAGTGGTATTTGTTGAATTTGTAAAAGAGGTTTGGGAGCAAAATTTACATTAAAATTGTGGAAGAAAAAAGTAGTTACACACACAAGATATGTTTTTGGGACACTCTCTGTATTTTCATATTTGTTTACATACTTGATCCATCTGACTATCACTTTCCCAGTCATGCGATATGGCTCTTCATGGCAGTTACCTGCGCTCTTGTGTCTACAGCTGAACTAAAGCCATGCTGATATCGAAGGTATCCACATGACGTGATGGTAGGTGGAGGTGACTGTGGTTACACCAGAGAAGGTCTGTGGTTCTACCATTGTGGAAACTTGGAACACATGTTCCCTGATAACCAATAACACTGTAGCCTTGACACTGTTTGACAGTGAATCAATGTTTGCGGTTACTATTGAATGAATGAGTGCTAAACTGAATCCTATCTGTAGCCAACTTGTCTGTGACTTCTCTTATTAAAAAAAAAAATCAGAGTAAAGTCTAAACAATAAATCCAAAATGAATGGCTGCTCCTGAACACTTAGGCATATGATGCCTTGCTAACTATCAGGCAAAGACTCTACAGGCAGCATTTGTGCATGAAGGGACCTCACAAAATTGATTTCAGACGGACTTCTGAGCCAGTATAACAGCTTATTGATCAACAAAACAGAGTGTTTTTGGTATAACTAAGCACATATTGAATTACTACAATACTAATTTCCTGCTAGAAATGACATCAAAAGTGGGGGAAAAAATTGTCAAAAACAACATCAGCAAACAAATTGAACAAACCACAAACACTTTTTTTAGTGATAAGCTGGTTTCCCACAAAAGCAGTTTATTTGGTGTAGTGAAGCCTCCCCCTTCACTGATATCCATTCCATGTGTACTGCAGTGTTACACTTTCTTTCTTTTTTTCTTTCTTTCTTTCTCAGAGGCTTGCCTTAAAGTGGCTCTGGTAACTGAGTAGCAGTGGCATGGTGCATTTACAACTTTATGCAAATGACGAGTAGACAATGCCAGGTGGCAACAAATAGCTGTGAGTAATTAAAATGCACATTGTGGGATTAGTGTGTAAATAATATCATGTATTGGAAACTTTACAGTTGTTGCATGTGAGTTTTGCAGATTGGCCATATGGTTAATGTTCAGCTTGAATACTATATAAAAACACCAAAAAACATCTAATATAGAACATGTATATTAATAGAGTTAAATAAGAAATAAGAAAGGAGCTAGCTTTTCGCACTGTTAAAACCAACTGTAATTTATGCAGATAATTGTTTTGCTTCCGTTTTCCCAGTTTACCAAGGCAGCCATGTTGCAGGATGTTTTGCCACTCATTCCGACTGAGGGTATTTGTTCAGCTGGGAAAGTGATGATGCTGCATACCGTCTAGACATATCACATGACTGGGTCCTGTCCCAACTGGCACAATTAGTGTGCACTCGTGGTCTTGTGGACCCCACTGGCCACCACATACACATGTTTAGTCCACGAGAATGTAGGGTATTCCATTCATCATTTTAGCTTTGAGAACAATGCTTGTGAGTGCCCACATTGCAATCATTATGTGCCACTTCTGCAGGCTTCTAAGTTATGTAACTAAAGTGAATACTCAGGGGAAGAAAATGAGAGTTAAGGGTATCATTTTAAATAGGGCCTGGGATATTGCTCACATGAATGTCTATGAATGTTAAATTGGACAACGTCTGTGTTTGTTTTCTGACACCTGGTAGGCCTATAGATATTAATTCCAATGTTCAACTCTACATTGGATAAACAAATAGGCTACTGATAAATAGGATCCCCATATTGCTCTGGCTATAGGATACAAAACACTATCGTAGGACACACACACACACACACACACACACACACACACACACACACACACACACACACACACACACACACTGGTGGCCTATTCCTATCATTATGGTGACAGTCCAATTGTTCTTCTACTGTACAAGATGCATTTTCTATATCTTCTTACCCTACCCCTAACCCTAAACCTACCACTCACACAAAACTTTCTGCATTTTTAGATTTTCAAAAAACTCTGTTCAGTGTGAATAAGCTTGTTTCCTCGTGGGGACCAAAATATTAATAATAATTTCCCAACAAGGTCAAAATGGACCGGTTTTACTATAGCCTACTTGTATGGACATTTGGTCCCCATACTCTATGGAATACCAGGTACACACACACATTTATTTATTTATTTATCTTTAGTAAAAAAGAGAAAAAAAGTTTTTAGTATTGTAATTAAGAGTAACGGAACGGCGGTAGGCTATATGACACTGGAGCGTAAAACTGAGAGGGAAGAAATTCGGAATGACAGCAAACTCGTAGCCCACATCAGAGTCTCCCAGACAGAGGGGAACTGTCCTTGGTACTGTCCTTGGTACATAGCTCACAACGACAACATTTACTGTGAACTGTGGCAGCCATCATATATTCTCTCATCAGCGTAGCCTACTACTATTTTTTCTATAAAATATAGACTAAATTTTTAATTTTAAAATATGTATAATAATAAATACAAATAAATAATTACATTTTCCATGAATTGACAGTAGACTCGTTTATTTTATGTTTATTTGCTGTATTTATTAACCGTGGTGTTGTTTGTCCTCAAGGACCTGTTTTACGTTTTATTTGTGCAGCAAATAAAATCCATGAAAAAAAGTTTCGGATACAGTGAGAAATGTAACAAGAAAATGTAGATTACACTGATGTTCAGTGGTCTTTGAACGAGTCTTGTGAAATGTTACAGCATGTTGAAATCTGCACAAGCTCTAACACAGTTAAGTTCCACATACCTGCGCTGAGACGTGCCTGTGAAGCGCGCGTTCTTCAGTTCTTCTCGAGCAAATGTTCAATAGCCTTTATCTCATAGCAGATAGGTTTGCTGAAGTCAGACGAACCTCTGGAACCCGTCACACATGTATATGGTGAGAAGCGTTTCACATCATGCAGGGCTAGTGTTGGTGATGCTCTAACATCGCTCTACCTCTCTGCACGTCACTGACGGGTCACGGTCCGACAACGACTGTTTGTATGCGTACTTTGTCATTGCTCTTGTATTAGCTACTGGTTTGAGGTAGATGAAAGTCTGTGTCATCACTGTTGTTATGTTAAGGATGTTGGATTTGGTGTAATGTGTTATGGGTGTTTTCTTTGCGGAGGCTGATTAATGCTATAAACTTTAACGTTTTTTCTTTGGGGGTTGTCAGACCGAAATAATATATATTTTTAGCTTGATGTGTAGGGTCTGGTAAAATTGAAACCGACAATAATAATAATAGGCCTAATAATAATAATAATTATAATAATAAATAAATAATATATATATATATATATATATATATATATATATATATATATATATATATATATATATAAATAGAGAGAGAGAGATACTTTATTATGGATCAGACACACATACAAATCTTGTATATGGTCTGGAAGTCATGGCCTAATGTTACAGAGTTTGACACCTAACCCCAAGGTTGTGGATTTGAGTCTTGGGTTGGCAATACCACGACTGAGGCGCCCTTGAGCAAGGCACTGAACCCCCAACTGCTCCTCGGGCGCCAGCATAAATGGCTGCCCACTGCTCCGGTTGTGTGTGTCTGTTCACTGCTGTTTGTGCACTTTGGATGGGTTAAATGCAGAGCACGAATTTTGAGTATGAGTCACCATACTTGGCTGTATGTCACGTCACTTTCAAATAGTTTTTTTTCCATAGCAGTGTGGAATTTTGATTGAGTGTTAACTGCAAATAAAAATATTACTGTCAATGGAAAAATCCTTTTGGTCTACAGTAACTGATAATCCCTGCTGAAAAAATGACAGCATATGTTGGTTAGGTATGTTTTGAAGCTTTGCTGCTGGTTTGAGCTGGTAATGTGCTGGTCCTAAGCAATTAGCTCCTGCTCAGGACCATCTTAAACCAGCTCAGGACCAGCACATGACCAGCTTAAATCAGCTCATGATCAGCTAAGGCCCAGCTCAAACCTGCATCCATACTTCAAAATATACCCAACCAGCAGATGCTGTTTTTTTTTCTCCAACAGATATGTCATGAGCTTCTGGATAAACTACATAAAATTACCATTTATACTTCTTTTGACTCTTAGCATTACTTTTTATCTGCACCCTGCACTGTTGCAGTGTCAGCTTCATTTTCAATAAGGGACACCAACAGACTTGAGTTTGATTTTCCCTTCTTTATTTGCAATATCATACATTAGGTATAAATGGCAACAGGATTGCATGGAAAAGCATATATTCTGTTAAGACAACAAAGGCAGGGCTAACATACACTTCTACAAAATACAACATTTTACTTGGTTTATTTATATGTTATGGATCAATATTACTGTGTATAAGAACAGAGATAGTGCTTTGGGTTAATTTCAGGGCCTTGCTATTTGAGAGACAAAGAGAGCAAAATAAGGCATTCTGTTGATTTTGTCCTCTAAATGAACATGATACATTTAACAGTTAGAAATAAAACAGGTGGACTGAATCACACAAAGCAAAAGGACCACAGGGTGATGTACCATCCAACCTACGCACAAAGAACAACAAAGTAATGAACAAACAGCGTGATAAGATGAGGAGCAAAGTTCTTGCTCTCCTCTTCAACAAACACAAAACTTAATAGTACCGGAACAAACATGAATGGCTGACTAATTGGGAAAGGTAATTCCACCTTGTTTTTATAATATGGTTGTAATCAATTAACAATTATAATAGATGACAAAAGATGACTAAAGAAGCAGATCCAGTACATTTAAAGGGATCGTTCACCCCATTCTGTCATTTACTCTCTCCCATGTCTTTCCAAACCTGTATGACTTCCTATCTACTGTGGAAGAAGATCAATCTTTTTTACACAATGTTAACCAAAATAGTTTTGACTACTATCAATCTTCAAAATATTTAGTGTTCCACAGAATAAAAAAAGTCATGCAGATTTTGAACATCATGAGGGTGAGTAAATGATGACAAACTTTCCAATTTTGGGTGAAATTTTCCTGCCCCCGGAAAGCTAAACAACTGAGGCAAACAAGCAATAATGTTAACATTTCATTCATCCATTTGTTCATGTATTCAATCATTAATTAAGCATCACAGGAATATAAAGAACTGGGTAAGGCATATGGATCATCTTACAGTAGAGGAAACTCAAAGCATGCCATGTTAAACCTGTTTTCAAAAAATGGCTATGCAACTTTCTTTACAACAGCCAAGGTAGTACACATGATTGAATGTCAGATACACAAAGCAAGAGATACACTGATGCGATCTCAAGAGCAGTAGCTGAGTTAACAGTACAGCTACATGAGACCAGTGCTCATAATACTGGATTCAATACTGGCAAACATCGTTGTGGCTACGCAGTTAGTGCAACACTGGTCTTGCTGGGTTCAGTATGGCACTGATGCAAAGCAGGTTTTTGGAAAGACCCACGAAAAGAACGATGGGAGTTTGCATATGATTTCAACATAGACGTATTTAGCACTGATGGGATTTTACGGCAAGATTAACATTGTTAAATCAACACAAATAATAGAGAAGACAGAAGTGAGTTGATCTAAACTATGGGGCCATATATTTGCCATTATGTGACAAAAAAAGAGGGGAAAATATAAAACTGGCAAGTATATTATAGTGCTAGAAGAAAACTGAAACCTGTGATCTAAAATCTAAACAAGCCAATTGTTCCATGTGTTATTTTCATCTAATTCTGAAATGTTTTACATAATATGCATTACTTCTAACAGCAGAAAAAGATGGGAAGAAGAACATAAATAATCTCACAAACTACAATATCAAGACATTAAAATAATTGAAACTGAGAGTTACACTATTAAATATGTGAATGGAGACAAATCTTTCATATGTATCTGGCTTGCTCATACTCCATGCTGTAATAATTTTATAATCTCAATTTTATATTCCATTGATAACAAAACATTCCTCACAAATACACACAAATCTTTTCAAGTGGATCCTTTGCATTCCAAAACATGCAAACAATGCTAGTTATCAGAACATAGAAGGATGACAGCAGCCAATCAGCTCACACTTTCAAATGTAATCCAATCAGATTACACATAACAGCCAAAAGCAAAATACAGTTGAAAAATCGAATGGCGAAAGCACATTTGTAAAGGATTTCATTATGCAAAGTACAAGGTCATATTACAATGTCTACAACAGTACACACCAATGATAACAACAATTACACAAATATCTACCTGAAGAATAGCATTATAGTAGCTGACTGTGTAATGATGTGGTTAATACAAAATTACACATTTAAAAGGGACAATGATAGTTGAAATGTGGACTATTAAAGTAACTAAAAACATTAAACCAACTAACAATTGTACCTCCATTTTAGGGTTAAGGGATAGTTCACCCAAAATGAAAATTCTGCCATTTATTCATGCTGGTAACCAAACAGATGCCAGTAGACTTCCATATTATGAGGGAAAAAAAACAGTTTGCTTGCCAACATTCTTCAGATTATCTTCTTTTGTGTTCAACAGAATTAAGAAACTCATACATGTTCGGAACAACTTGAGGGTGAGTATATAATGACAGTATTTCCATTTTTGAACTATTTCCTTAAGAGTTAATGCAAACTTGCTTTCATTTTTTCCCTCAGTTGTAATTTTGCTAGTGTCACAGAAATTTCACCTTTGTAATTTAACAAAATCACATTTAATTAGTTTAAAAAGGTTCTTATACTGTTAAAATAGCATGTTTTATTAAGTATAACCAAAATATTGAAGCAGAAGATAAATATGACATAACGATGTTACATTTTATCGTCAATTGTGTTAAATCCAAACATGATGTAAGGGTTATTCTGCAGGTATAGCAGAGATTAACATTTACTGTTCAATATTTACTTGTATGCAGACAATGAGAATTTGAGAACAACATAATTAGAGCTTGACATAAATGCCAACACTTAAATATTTCTGCCTCTCATAATATCTCTCATTATCCAAACAAAACACACACATACACACAACATTTTCTCATGTTCCCAGGATATTTTCTGCTATGGCAAAATAGAGGATATTTTAAAAACATTTGGTGAATTAAAGGGATAATGAGGTAATACCATTATTATTCTGTCATTTTTTATGGTTAAAAGTGTTTATGTGTTTACTGTTAAATAAAACCATTCTAAATGCACACAGACACACAAAATAAAATAAATGAAATGAAACCTTGAAACATTAAACATGTCATGCATCCAAAGCTCCGATTGTGGATTGTAAAAACTCTTGGCACCCTTATTTTTGCCATAGAACAAAAATAAAATGCAAACAAGTGTCAAACTGGAGAGCCAAGTTGTCATGTCATACCTGAAATATGTGCAAATATTACACTGAGAGATGTTTAGTATTTTATTTAAAATATTTAACGACACTAACACTGAAAAAACACTGGCGATTCCAAAAAGTGAGTACTTAAACTGACACCAAAATAAATCTGTAAAAAGATAAATTGGTACAGTGCTAAGGGGAAGGCAGAAACCCCATTGGCTTTGGCGATTACCTTTAGAAATCCTGAATGGGAAGACTTAGGAAGTCTTAGGAAGCACACAACTCTATTTCTGTTATTCGGCTTTGGGAAGATGTGGCAAAATCATGCTGTGTCAGCCACCAGGGGCTTGAGATAAGATGGCCTTTTTATATATACTTTTAAATACTGGTCTGCACAAAGTCAAACAAACAGTTTGTAATGTAAACAGCCCTTCCTAACCAGAGTTTAAGTGTTAAAAAAAATCTTTCAATCTGTTTTCAATCATTAAGGTAAACTCTTTGACTGGCCTACATTGAAATGATGTGAAAAAGTGAAGAATTACTAGATAAAAAGAAACAAAAAACAAACACAAAACCTGGACATGATTTGATTTAAGACGTTGAGTTGTGGTTTTGATTTAACATTTGTTAGATAAAAGGGTAAAGGCAAGGGCAGAGCTTTGGGGTTGTAGGTAGATTCACATTCATTCCCTCTTTTTTCCATTTTATTCACTGTTGATGATGGAGGGATGGATGAATTGAGGATTGATGAAGGAAAATCCATCAAATTCAGCCTGGTCGATGTTGGCGATAACCAGCTCGTCAGGAGGGGTCAGTTGTGGCTGTGTGCGTGTGAAGAACTTGTCAAAGTTCTCTGCCCCCTTTCCGCACTATTAAAAAAAAAGGTAGTGAGAGAGAGAGAGAGAGAGAGAGAGAGAGAGAGAGAGAGAGAGAGAGATTAAGATAGAGATTACTTTTGACAGTTTATTTATAGTGTTAATCATATCACATACAGACACACAAATGCCACAGTGCAATGTTCGTTAAGCACATTGTAAAACACACATTGTAATGCAGACAACAAACATAGTTTAAAGTTAGAATGTTTTATCTTTGGTTGGAACTCTAAATACTAGGGATTTGATTAATATTCTTTGTGAGAAGAATATGAAATGATCTGATGCCTTTTTATACTTGTGTTCCCAAATCCCTTATGTCCAACTCACAGATTAACACTCTTCAGATTTCACATTATATGCCCTAGTTCCTCTTCATCTGGATGATAATGCAATTGTCTCTACTGGTTTGGAGAACACAGATGTGGAAGCCAAACACTCTGCTAACCGACAGTAGCTTTCTACATGAGTACTTTGCATTACTCTGTTAATATAAGTGTAAAACCTGAAGCTTAAAAATATTTATCTGAGCGATAAAACAACATGGTAATCACAATCAGCTATTTGCTATTCTCATTTTCCATATATTCCATGACTGGCACACAAGTACTTCTACACCTTATAAGCATCTTGACAAATTAACTAACATTAATATCTGGCACTCAATCAATCATTTAGTATACATCTTTAACCTCCATACCATGTGTATTAAAAAGTACCAGAAGCACATTTATAATAACCCTATTATTATGACGAATAAATGATTCAAAGCTCCTCATTAATGATATATACATGTGTGGCTTATAAGGTGTGCAGGTTTCAGATCCTTTTTGTTAGGGCTTTCAAGAATTGTTTTAACACAAGAACACAAGATTTACTTGTATGACTTCACACAATGTTTAAAAGAAGTCTGTCAATTTAACACAAAAATGAATTACAAAGAATGATTTACAAATATGTGTGTGAACAAAATGAATAGTTTTAATCATGCCCCTGTTTTCCTTCCATCAGAGCAGTTCAAGAACCGCAAAAAGTGACATCGCAGCCATTTCCTTCATGTGTACATGGAACAACAACTTAAAAATAGTGCAGACTGATCTAAATTATTTGCAATTGTTTTGATAAATTATTTGGCATACCATGCAATGAAAAATATCTTTAATCGAAATCGACTTAAGTCTGAAATGTAATTTACACAAACTTTTAGAAAGAAAGGATATGGATTTTCCCGTTTTTAAAGCTGCCAGATTCTATAAGACATGCAGCTCAAGATGTGCCTTAAAATAGAAGACAACCCTCCCCCTTGTATGATATTTGAAAGGAGAGATGAATGGTGACTCAGAAACTGAGAGAAATGGTCAAATGTAAATGCCTTGTCATGCTCTCTTATGAGGAAGATCTTCCCATCATGTGTGAATGATGCGACACTGAGGGGGAATCCATCTGGTTGTTTTCCAACAAGTATGCAGATCAATTAAAGTTGCAACTGTCATAATCGCACATAAACACAGAGACCATAAAAATACATTTTTTCAGACACAGAGGTCCATGTGGGGCACTTCCTACGTCAGCAGTGGAACTAATGATTGGCTAAATGTTTAAAATGGTAGCTGTGCTGAATTAAGCCTGTTTCACCCCCCACCATTAGTGAGAAAGGGACACGGGGTCCGTCTCTGGCCTACTTTTGACCATGAGAGGAAGCAGCAGTTTAGCTTCAGGATGTCCTGAGGGGACATCAGAAAATTGTTGAAAACAAGCAAACAAGAATATTCAAAGTGACAGGTGATGTTCACAACACACTCACGCATAACACAGGAGAATAAAAAATAGGACATCATAAGAAACAAGTACTCGAGACAAACTAACCCTTCTCTTCTTCTCCGTTTTGTCCCTAGTGATGTGACAGAATGACCTATTCAAAGATATATGTGTGGGAGAGCATGTGTGCTTGTGAAGGGGAAACAACTACAGTATGACCCACTTTAGAAGTCATATGCATGCAGACTGCTTTTTCAGCTCATCCCTCTCTCTCGCTCTCTTTCACTCAAACAACACACACACACACAACCATACCAAGGACAATCTAAGCTATTTAGTATGACAAATGGCTCTCTCTCTATCCTTTTAGTATCTTGACAAAATATTCTCACTTCCTCCACAGGCACTGTCTCAGAAAAGCAAAACCAATTCATAACATGTTTCACCAAAAAAAAAAAAAAAAAAAAAATTATTAGAACAAATATCAGAAGGCACAAAAATTTTAAATAGCAATAAGCATTCATCAGGGCTAGTAGAAGTGGTTTTCACTGCATTGCAATTTTTACAGAAAAAAAAAAAAAAATGTTATAGTAAAAACCTGGTAATTGGTAATATTTATATACTTTATAAACTTAATAATACTTAACATATACGTTTTATACACTTTATTTAATAAAGTTACTTTACTATATACTGTAAATATTATTGTAATTTTAATGTTACATACTGTCATGATTATTATGTGATTGTTACTTTTATAATTTTGGAAGGAAAGACTAAGAATTACCATTTTATGGACAGTGCACATATTGTACTGTTTGTATCATGGTGGTTATCAGTGAATTCTTAGGGAAAAATGGTTTTGGTAGTTCAAGTAATACTATATTAACATATCACTTCATAAAAAAATACAGTTATAAGTAGTACAGGCACCAATATTTCATCCCGTAATACCTAAAATACAGTCCCCATTTTTTAAAGTGAATTTCTGGCAAACAGAAATATAATAACATTTACTCTCCAGTAGCTTAATCACCATACAGTAATTATTTAGCAATATTTTAATATTCATGCCTTTTCAGGGCCGCTTCACAATTAAAACTTTCAATCATTAAAACCCAGCAACAGCTCTTAGTTTTTTTTTTCCATCAGAATATGATAAATACACACATAAGCTGAAAATGAATAGACCTGAATGGATTTTCTTACCACTTTGGGTTTGAATGGAGGCTGTATTTCTCTGTTTTCCAGACGTTCCCAGTCAATCCGGCGGAAGAAAGCATGTTCCCTAATATCTCTTTCCCCCTCTGGGCTGCAGCCCAGACGCTTTGAAGAGTGTTTTGTCATCATCTGAGACACAAGACAAAATACAATCATTACTGTCTAAACATTAGCACATAATATATATATTTCTATAACTAACAAAATGTTCAGTTTACAGGCATATGCTCAACTATAAATGTCATGATAACACATAATTTCAAATATGGGTTGACCAACTGCACGGACATGAACATTTTGTCAACAATTAGTCTAGGTTCAGTTGCATCTGAACATCTATTATGAAAGTGTAACTGCAGTTTCTTAATATGAAGTAAAAAAAGATAACCCTAACAGCTTACCAGCTTCAAGACATACTCATTCTCCAGGGTCTTGATAGACCTGAACTGCAGATAAAATGTGTAAACTCAAATAGTAAAGCTAAAATCTATTTTTTTTTTTGGGACTAAATATTTGACCACACTTTAGTCTGGGGACCAATTCTCACATTTAACTAACTATTAACTATGACTTTTGCCTAATTTGCTGCTTATTAATAGTAAGGTAGTTGTGAATTTTAGGTATTGGGAAGGATTAAGCGATTTATAAAATATAATATTGCAGAATAAGGCATTAATATGTGCTAATAATTTCTACTTAAACTAAATTGTGAACCAACATTTCACAGACCCAACACGATGCAAAGAACTTTACAAACGTTGGCAGTTACAACAGCTATATGATTCTAAGAAATACTAATTTTAACAGCTTGATAACTAAAGAAAAAGTTTGCAAGTTTTTAATTTTTTTTTATAAATGGTGACTTAAATTTGCCAGGAAAATTGATTTCAGGTAAATTTCTAATTAATTATACCTCTGAAGTCCTGGGCTTTTCTAGGTCAGCTTCTGACAACCACTATGTATCCATTAGTAAGCGGCACAGTTTATAAGACACACACACACACACATTTCAAAACACCCAGAAATGAAAACAGATGAACTTATAGCTCTACCACTGACAAAAAGACACAAGGTGATAGAGAACATTATAAAAGTGAGACAGTGTGTGATGAGACAAATCATCAGCTGTGTTGTGTCCTGCTTTACCTAGCAGGATGTTCTTACAATAAAACTTGCATAAAGTATTTTGGTATTACTGTGGTATTCCCGAAAGTACCTGAGATCTACACAGAAAAATAAATGTGGAAAATTTTAAGGCAATATCTTCTGTAAATTTTTTTTTTACAAGAAAAGTGAAATGTTACAGGTCAAGGCAAAAAGAGAACAAGGTATAGATTCAGAACTTGCATTTAAACAGAGTCTGTGAGAGAATTTAATGTGAGTGTTCAGATATGTCATATAATTGCTTTATTTCTGCTAAATAGTATGTTGGTTTGAACTGCTTAAAAGAAAATATAATTTATTACTGAATGTATCAAATGTGTGTGTGTGTGTGTGTGTGTGTGTGTGTGTGTGTATATATATATATATATATATATATATATATATATATATATTATTTATTTATTTTTGTCAGGGATGTAGCTTATATGTATCTCACTGAAAACAAAATGTTAAGATGTTCTGGAAACAGCAATTGTGGAAATACTATATTAAAGAGAAAATATGAAATCTAGTCATGTTTTTGTTGATGTTAGTGAAAATGATGAAAATAATATGTATTTCTGATTTACCACAGTAGCCGAGTAAAGAAGAAATGGTCTGTTTCACTCTCACTCTTAAATTCTGGCAATACAGTTAAAAGTTTTGGTCTTTAGTCAGACTGAAGATGAATCCAGTAACACTGCATTCATGGCAAATGAAACCTCAACACTGATAAGACTTTTATTAAAAATGAAACCAGGTTTGGGTGTTCTTATCTAAATTGGATCAGCTCCTGCAGTGGATTTCTGATGGGCAGTGGATTTCTGAGCAGATGCATGACATATGAGTGATTAAAGGAAGTGATAACGGTACAATATATATATATATATATATCTTTTTTTTTCAGTTTTTTACATTCCAGTAACTTTCAGTAAATGTAATTTAAGAAATACTGATAACAAATTTCAGTGTATTTCTGTCAGAATGATCTTGGATTCATGGGAACCTATGAACTGTTTTTTTAAATGACTTAAATCTCTTCTTCTGAGATACATACAGTATCCTACTCATTTGTTAGGTGTGAAATGAGCCCCTAAACTAGTACTTTCTGGTCTTAGCCACAAACATCCATAGTTCTGGAGAATAAAAAGTCTGTAACTATTAAGTCGAGAAGTCTACAACTACTTTCAGAAGCTAAGATAAAAAATACAGACATCAAAATAGTAGAATAATGTATTAGTGAATTTTTGTTCCTTGTTCTTAACTTACCAGAGACCAAACATTGAGTCAAAAAAAGAAATAATACTGGTTCAGCTGGGCTATAGAACTTGAAACATTCTGCCTTTATGTGTCAGAACTTACCCCTTTGCAGATGGAAACTGCTTCTTTGGACATGGATTTAGGGTAGGAGACATTGTGCTCCATGATGGACTGAAAAAGTTCGTCTTCATCCTCACCATCAAATGGAGGCTGAGAAGAGAGAGAGAGAAAAAAGAAAACATATTCAACATGAAATTAAAATGAATATTAAGTATATATCATGATATTTAAATGTGGAAACTCTTATTCTCTTCACATGTGGCATTATAGAATTAAAATTAAGCTTAATCTACAATTGCACTAGCATAAAATATACCATGGGAAAAACAAGTAAAGATCGAAATGACAAAGTGGTATTATTTGTAGGACATTATAGTACCATTTAAATACCAGTGTACCATGTTATTACCATCTTGATACATCACTGACAGCTGGTACCACCAGACTGCTTAAAAAAATTCTACTTCTAACAGAAAAGAACCTTATAAAATATGTTTATTATGATAAGATGGATGATTTAAATGTATGATATGGATTCTCTAAAAACAGGTTGTGGATGTAAGGGGTGCAGTTTACCCAGAGATGTACCCCTCTCTGGATACAGCAGCTGGTGGTGTCAATATTATATGTGGATCAATTCAGTTTAAAACCATACAAACACACATGACCACAAACTACAAGCTATATTACAACAAAGCTACTCCTGTATTATAAGATTGGCAAAAGGTAACAGTTGGCAATGGTTATACACACGTGAACTCACCTGTCCCGCCAGCATCTCGTACAGCAGCACTCCATAAGCCCACCAGTCCACAGAACGGCCATACGGCTGATATGCTATGATCTGAAAAGAGCCACCATAAAATACCCTACAGATTACAGACTGAAGATCAGCATAATTGCAACAAGGATATCTCCATTTTTCGCATCATCCCTTTCCGTTCTGAAACAACACATCTCCCTTACAAATAAATTACAAGAATATAGTCTATTATACTACGGGGCCATTGAATGCTTGAATCTGATTCTTGGCTTACAAACGTTCTGGGGTGTGCAATTATTTTCTGGGAAACGCATGGCGAACGTAGTTCCAGGCAGCTCTCTTGACCACATTACAGTTCCATATCACTACGCATAGTTAACAGTAATAACGGTCACTCTCTCTTTTTTTTTTTCTCTCTCTGTGTGTCTCTGTCGCTCTCGTTCTCTTTCTAATAACTTCATTAATAACTGCATTAGAATGCTATCATGGCTCAAAGCCTCTGTTACTAGCTTTAAAACAATGTTTTGGTACTAGAAAAGAAATAGTCTGACAGTAGTAATTTATGTACAAAAACCGGACGAATCCTTTTAAATAAATCATCGGATCGATGTCTTGAGGTGTGATAACCGTAGTATAAGCTGAATAATTGTCTCCGGACCAATGAATTGTTCGAAAAATAATGCACACCCAAGGTATAATTGGGTGTGCATTATTTTTCTAATAATTCAACGTCCCGTCGTCAATTATTCCTAACTTATACAGTGTTCCAGTCAAAATATCTAAATGGATTTTGGATTTGGGTGGGTGGGGTGTAAGAAATGATGATGTGGTGAGTGTGTGTCTTTAAAATATCAATATTGAAAACACACACCTTTTCTTTTTTGAACCATATATTCCAGAATTTCACACGGCTTATACAGATTGCAGTCAGATTTCTTGGCTGATGCAGTTCACAACACATTTAGAGAGTGTGTGTTTGTGTGTGACATCATGCTAACACTATGTGACAGTTCTAGACCATGGCTGTAGCCGCTCAAGGTTGAATCGTAGATTTTAAAAATACTGAGGACCACACACACACACACGAAATAAATCGTATCCCTCATCTACACATACCATATACACACAGGCTAATTGAGATGCGCAGAGCACATATCAAAATCAGACTAAACAATTACTCAGGAGAAAACAACATCTACTAATATCATCTCTCTTAATCAATCAACTTAAAATTATTAACCAATCCGATTAAGCAAGTGACAGAATAATGGATGGAAATATATTTGAGTGATAAAAGTAAACAAAGTGAACTGCTAGTAAAAAGGCTCAGGTCAGAGACTGGATTTAAACTCCAGACATTTATTGTTCTTGATTTTAAAGAGACCATATTATACTAACAATATGTTGGCAATATATGAGAAAGAAATTGTAATTAACTTATTTTTAGACAACAGAAATCAATGGGAGGTCTTCACTGAAACACAAAGACATATGTGTAACAAATTTATTGTTAGCCATGTGTGTTAATGCTGCTCTACCTTTGACATAATTAACACTCAAGTTAACATGCAGAAACGTGTTCCCAGATAACACGCATTACCACTGCATAATATGTAGGTCAGCAAAAGAGACAGAAAGAGAGAGAGAGAGGATGCTCTCAGAAGAGGGTGGAGGACAAATGGCCACTAATATACACATAATAAATTCTGCAGCTACAAAACACAAAACTGTGTGTGCTATATTTGTGTGAACACACAGTATGTGTTTTAATGCCATGCAAGGCAAAAAAAGTAAAAAACACACTTGTAATGAAAAAAAAGAAAAAAAAAGAATACATTAAAAATATCATTAAAAAAAGAATAAAGCTTAAGACATTTTAATAATACTATAATTTTATTCTTATTTTCACTTTCACTTTTCTTTAATTGCTATGACACACACACAGCACTAGAACAGTGTCATAGATGCACATTTTTGAAGCTAGTAAGGATATTATGATGATGACAAGGAGATTACTAGACATACTTTAACTGATTTGGTTCACTGAGTGATTTGGTTTCTACCTAATTCAAAAGCAATCTATCTCCGATAAGGTGTGAGTGTTTGTTTAGTTTTACTTATTTATTTACTTATTTAATATAGATACAGAGAGTCTCTTTTTTGTGTGTGGAGGAGTCTGAAAGGCCATTGTTGCTGCCTTTACAGTATGACTTTTAAAGACTTGCTGTAGGAGACAACTCTGCCACCCACTGTCGTGTCATGCCACTGCAGTTTGAGTATTTGTGGAAGAAAAAAAACACAGAGGGACAGAGAGAGAAAGATACTGTGAGTGTGTGTCTGAGGATGTCAGAGCAGATAAAAGTCATCAATATGCGGTGATGAAGTGCCACAGATAACCTGCATCGTAAGAGCTTATGTGCCACTCGTGGAGACATCCTCATGTTAAGTAAACTTAGGAGAAGAGGAGCTTCAGTAAAGGGAAAAGGGAGCAGCCAAACACTAGTTCTAGATCTATTCTCAATATGCAAATATCTGTATGAATAAAAATATGGGAGAAAGAAAGTAATGATCTCCATTACAGCAAATTATTAAAAAGGTTCTTATGGAAAGCATCATTAATTGCAATGGACTATTTTCTTTTTATATTTTTTATTAAAATTACAATTTCAAGTGCCGCTGTGGAGGGATTACTGACATCTGAAGACTGAAGCCACTCCTGAAACTTTATTTTAGAATTGTTCAAATCAGTAGCATGTGGCATATATATTTTTTCTAAATAAGAAGCAAACATTTACTTAGTATTTTTGTATATACTGTGCACTGCCTCCTCTGAGAAAACACCACAGAGTCAGGGTTCTGCTAGTCACATTTCCATTTAGCACTAGTTGTGAGTCTGGGAGGACTGGTACTGTCTGCAGGAAACACACTCCTTCAC
Organism: Carassius auratus; assembly: GCF_003368295.1. NCBI lineage: Eukaryota > Metazoa > Chordata > Actinopteri > Cypriniformes > Cyprinidae > Carassius > Carassius auratus. The sequence goes on from NC_039272.1 coordinate 29,442,977, forward strand.
TCACCTCTGGAGCGATGTAGTCTGGCGTTCCACAAAATGTACGGGTGGTCACACCTTCCACAATGTTCTCCTTGCACATACCGAAGTCTGCAATCTTAATATGACCCTCTGCATCCAGCATGACATTATCTAATTTCAGATCCCTGAAAGTGGTAAAATAACATTACAATACATTAAAATGTGAAAGTGGGAGGATAGGGTTACAGAAAAGAATATGTTTGTTTTCCTGTTTAAATCTTTTTTATAAAAACATATCTTAACAAAACTAATCTTGTTCTTTTTCCCCCACACACAAGCACAACGAAAATGTAGTTCATTTTAGTTCATGTAAAAGCAAGTGCAGTGTTTTTCTTTTTTTCTGAAACAACGACTCTGTCTCTTTCATTCTTGCTGACGTCAGTTCATCTATTTGCTCTATTTCCCTAGGCCAATTTAGCTGCTCAAAGATAAACAAGCCAAATAACTAGGTTTAGCTCCTAAACAAATACAGAATTCCTGTTTGAAGATTGTGTTAAATAGTGATTTGGTATTTTATTAGTCATTTGCAACGAGTCAGTATTTAGCACATTTCACAAATACGTTACGATGATATTTTTAATGCATTAGAGACACAAAAGACCTTTAAAACTGTATCTAAGAAACTAAAATAACTTTCTAATGACTTTAAGTTTATTAGCAGTGTTATTACCATATTGTTATAACCACATTTTTCACTTATCTTTAAATAATTATAGCATTTTCCTTAAAATGTGACCCTCAAGAAATAACACCATTTGGACTCTTTAGTGGAAAACAAGAAAAAAGTAATATAAAACAAAAATATAAAAAAAGCAACAATAGTTCTCAAACTAGCCATCCTTTACTGACTGATTCAATTAGGCAAAATCTGTAACCATGATACTTGCAACTCTGTTACTCAGAATGGCATAGTTTGTTTATTTCTTTTTATTGCTTTAATGTTATTAATTATTCTTGTTAGACTTTAGAATTATACATTTTGTCTGTTATATTATGTCTAGATTTATTTGATCTAACTGCTTAATGCACAAATCACACAAAATCAGGGTTTTACACACTCCTAATTGTACTGAACATAAAACAGCTCACAATAAATGTAAGGCCAATTAGCTGCTGATTACAACCAATTAGCTTACACTTTGAAACTGTTGACAAAGGTCTCAGTGTGTTCACCTGTATATGATTCCTTTCTTGTGCAAGAAAAAAAGTCCAACAGCAATCTCTGCAGCATAGAACCTGCAACAAGCAGATTATTTTACATGTAACCTACAAACATACATACAGTGATGTATGCTTTAAGGCTCAAACCCAGAAATGATTACTGTAGACACGCATATAAACACAACGAGAGAGTGGCTTACACTGCTTGTGGCTCCTTAAATTTGCCTACTTGCTGGATGTGGTACATCAGATCACCACCATTAACATACTCCATCACGAAATACAGACGATCCTATGAAAAAAACAGCTACATATATGAAACTGTTTAGACAAACTTTAATGCTGGCCTTGTCTGAAAGGCTTTGTCTAGAAATTAGAAAGTCATGTTATCTAAAGTTATTTGATTCATGTTGAGTGGTAACTAATTTCTAATTTCCTACTTCAGATTGCAATCATTTTACGAATGGTAAGTAAAAAAAAAATTCAAATCTGTTGTTTAATAATAGATTCTAATACACTAAACATTACTCAGTTTCTAACTATGTAAATGGCTACTGAAAACTAGAATCAACATTGTCTCAATCTCATGTCTAGAGATTTATTTTTCTTGACCAACACAATTATTGAGGTACTGTAGCATTACTGTTAACAAACTAAAATTATCATTTGGTGGATTATGATAAGCTTTTATGGTTGGATGTGGATGCAAAGCACCTCTAGAGTAGGTGTGCTCATGGCTGTGTCTCTTTCATTCTTTGTCATAAAAACAGTACTGGCATCAGAGTTCTCTATTGCTTAAGTAGTTTTTGTTTGCCTTCTTTTGGACTGTTACTTAGGAATTTTGATTCTGTGCTTTTCACTTGTTGATTGTGGTATTGGTTATTAACATTTTCTGTAAATGGATCCCCCTCATTTACATGCTCCGTGATACACGCTTTTCAGATTTGAATTAAATGTTATAAATTGTATAAAACTATATATATTGTAACAATGTGCGATTGTACTATATTTTCCATTCACGTGTTTTAAACTAAAAATACATACATTTTTAAACAAAGACATATAATATTTAAACATTAAATGTAGAATACCACAAAAATATATTTGTTTTTTTCTAATGCATTGTAATGCTGATGTTATAAGTATTTATGAAAACCGTTTTAAGTACAAGAAGAAAAAACTAACTTCTAACAACTGTAAAAACATTCCAAATGTAATTGCCCTTTTATGTTTACTTTACTGAATGTTGCTTTACTTTCTTTGTCAATAGATATTTGTAACGATTCAAATACATTTGGCTGGGGAAGGCCCCCACAAAAGTGCTGCACAGCCAGGAAGAGAGTTTCATAATGGTATTTTTTTTATTTACACTTACAATGGCCCTACTTTTTGCAAATTAAAGTCTATTTCAGTTGCCAAAGCATATATATATATATATATATATATATATATATATATATATATATATATATATATATATATAAAAAAAACAGATTCAGTCCTTCTAAGGCACTCTTGATTTGCTGAAAGGTGGATATTCGGATTGTGAGTGCAATTAGAGGGACTACTATTTAGCCCACAGCCATAGTGACTGATTAACAGAGGCTTCTGATAGTTGTCAAAGTAAATTATTTTACTTGCAATCTAGCAAAAGAATTATCAAATTTGTGTTCAAGATTTTGAACCATGGATTTTTAATTTAAAATAATGGTTGACGAGTCCATGTATGGGAAATATTGGACAGCCAGTCTGACTGTCTATTTTTAGAATATATTTGATAGATAAAGATCTTGCACAAATAGTAGAGCAACATGGGTTTGATTCCCAGGGAATATATTAGAAATCACTCTGAATAACAGTGACTACCAAATACATGAATGCTAATTCAAGGAGAGAGTTCCTTACCACAGTCTGAAAGCAGGAGTGAAGCTGGGTGAGGAATGGAGGTTTGTCCTGCTGAGCCAGAACCCGCTTCTCCACCATGGTGCATTCAACATCATCATCCTGGATGACCACATCCTTCTTCAGGATCTTTATAGCATATAGTTCACCAGTAGACTTCATCTCAGCCAGCATCACCTGAGTATGGAGAATTGCAAAAGCTCAAACTGCCAGTGATAGCCTTTAGCAAACCCAAAATATCATTACAATTTCACTGAGAAAGAAAGAAAGAAAAAAAAAAACCCATTATTTCCTCTTAATACATAAGTTATCTTTATTTTTAATTAGGTTTTTTTTTTTTTTTTTATTCTACCAGGTTGGCCACATTTTTAAGAAAAAAACAGGCGGAGTGTCACAATCACCCTGATGGACCCCAGAGGCCACTCCATCCCAGACTTTAGCCACTTTATCAAGGACTTAATTCCCTTTAATCCTCTGCCCAGTCTCAACTGCACCAAGCGGCAACCTCCTGCTCTCGGGAAGTCCATACGGAAGTGACTTAAACTGTAAACCGTTAACTGACCGCTAGAGGCTGGATGCAAAAGGGAGTCAATCCCATAGACTCCACATGTTAAAACGCCCAACTTTACAGTAGAAAAAAAAACATTTACAGCCTGGTTCAAAAAAATATGTAGGTCTTTATGACTAATTTTGCCCTTCACTGCAACTGTGAGGGGGTGAATGTTTTTAATGAATTACCTCATCTGATTAAATTATATTAAGCCTTAAAGTTCTGCATAATTAAGGGCATGGCCACTTCAGTCACAGGTGGATTCCCGCAGCTGTCACCGTTTTCGAGCTAGGTATTCATGATTTCAGCAACCTGCTCCCACCTTTTTGCCAATTTTCGATTATCCGGGAGTGACGCGCTGCCAAGATAGCAATGGCTACTCCACCCACTTTTGGGTTCAAAATGCTCTTCAGAAACACATGGGTGACGTCACAGACACTACATCCATGTTTTTATACAGTCTATGATCTGCACTCATTAGACCTGTCCAATGTCGCACCCCAAATCGCACTTTTGTCACTTTCATGACTTTCATGACACTTTTCATGAAGTCTGCTGTGGAGCTTGCTTCAGTGTGTGCTCGGCAGAAGTACACATCGAGGGTACACTGATGCCACAAAGCAGGCGCTCATCATCAATCTTCTGAAAGCTGAAATGATGAATGGGACACCCTATGCGGTCTCGTGTACTTAACGGACATGCGCATGTGTCCCAATTGGGACAGAGCCATTGTTTGCACCAGTATCACATTAGTTCTTGCACCAGCGCCAGGTCACAACATGGCTGCCACGCCAGAGCCTTTAAAAAAAAAAGCCTCGGCTTGGCATGGCCACTACTTCAGAGTCCCCAGCCATCAAGGACACCTTGCCAGCTGCATGTACGGACATCAGCGGTGGGTCCAACACACTGGACATCAGCCTTGACCACCTGTGGCGTCCATGACAGCTGAATAATCTGGCATGATGTCCATGATGCGCCATGGCAGTGTTTCCGGCCGTCATAAATGTTGTTCTTGAAGCAAGTAAGGCAGTGCCCAGGCAGTCAAGACTGATGTCCAGTGTGGTGGACCCACCGCTGATGTTCGTACAACCTGGAGGTCTCTGGCTCTGTTCTTGCCTCCTGCTCTGCCTTGACTATCTGCTCCACCTTGGCCTCCAGTTCAGCCCTTAACTTTGTCGTTGTTTTGTATTGTCTGATGACCGTTGCCTGTTTCTGGATTCCCCTTCAATAAATACTGCACTTGGACCCACAGCCTTTAGGTCTTTGTGCAGCTTATGACACCAAGAAAGCCTCAAACCATCTCTTTTAGAGAACTACAGACCAGTTTCCCTTGGTCCTTTCTTTGCAACACTTGAGCAGGCTGTTTTCAACCAAGTCTCTGCCTTTCTCACACAGAACAATCTACTTGATAGCAACCAATCTGGCTTCAAAAGTGGACATTCAACTGAGACTGCCTTGCTCTCAGTTGTTGAAGCCCTAAGACTGTCAAGAATGGAATCCATATCTTCAATACTTATCTTGCTTGATCTGTCTACTAATATCAGAAATATCTCTGATACCACAACAAATTCTGGCATCGGCGAGTACATGAACCTATATACCGATTCAATACCATTTTCTTGACCTAGTTATGACTGCTAGCTTTGCCTAACTGCTGCACGGTTCTTCTTCGCTGCTCAGAATGTATTGCAAACACAGGAAGTTGTGCTGTGTTGCCACAAGCAACCCCTGTTTAGAGCAGCGAAGAAGAAATGTAAACGCGTTAGCAGCACTGATCTAAATATGACTGGATCGCTCATCGCGTTCTAAAATGCCAACAGACAGTGAAGCCGCTTCTATATTATAGATCAGTAGTTAGCAGTACCGTATTTTTCGGACTATAAGTCGCACCTGAGTATAAGTCGCACCAGTCCAAAAATAAGTCATGATGAGGAAAAAAAACATAAATAAGTCGCACTGAACTATAAGTAGCATTTATTTAGAACCAAGAACCAAGAGAAAACATTACCATCTACAGCCGCGAGAGGGCACTCAATGTCTTCAGTGTAGATTACAGGAGCACTGAGCAGCATAGAGCGCCCTCTCGCAGCTCTAGATGGTAATGTTTTCTCTTGGTCCATTTCTCTCGGTTCATGTCAAATTAATTTTTATAAATAAGTCGCACCTGACTTTAATTTGCAGGACCAGCCAAACTATGAAAAAAAGTGTGACTTATAGTCCGGAACATGGCCGCGGGAAGTGGGGGTGCTGCAGCACCCCCTAGTGACGAGAGGGAGATAAAAAAAATGTAGGCCTATTAAACTATTTTGCACAATTTATAAATTCCTTATGAATATTTTAGAAAATGATTTTGACACACGCAGTCTATTACGTATATTTTGGATTTTAATTTCATATTTTGAGGCCTAATCAACACAGGTTCGGAAGTTACGTTGTCAACGTCAGGCAGGCAGGTTTGGTCGCCGAGTAACGAGGTTTCCCGCTCGTTCCACGCAGAATACATTCATCTTTATATAATACATCGCACCTCGACATTTGTACACCTGTAACCAGGGCAGCCCGCCTGCATGTAGCTCAGGTAAGAGCATTGTGCTGCCGCGCTTGTAACATTTATTTTTTTGGCAACAAGTGTGGGATCCGCTTTGACTAGTCAAGCAATTGTAAGTAGTATACTATAGTATTTTTGGAAGGTGGTGGGGATGGAGAGTATTATTTCGTTCGTGTGTTCTTTGCGTAAAGGTTGTGGAGAACTGTTAAATAACGTTTAAATAGTCGTAGATTATTTCCTTGTGGTTTGTGTAAAAAGGTTGGAGATGGAGACAGAAAGCTTTATTCTGTGCGTGTTTTTTGCGTAATGGATGTGGAGAACTGTTCAATAAACAAATTGCTTAAATAGTCAGAGATTATTTCCTTGTGGTGTGCGTAAAAAGATTTTGGAGTTAATAGAGTTGCGTGTGACATAAACGTGCAGTGACTCAAGCCAGCTGACCAAATCGATTGCATTGTTTTAGCGTTATTGTGAAGTTTGATTAATATTATATTTTGTTGTAATATTATTTGTTGTATCTAAATAAGTTGCATGTATGTATAGGCTATCTGAAATTGTAATGAAAGTAATTATTTCGTTTTCTTTCGATTATTAAACTATTATTTCTGATTCTGATTCTGATTAATAAGGCATTGCGCATATCTGAGAACTGATGTCTGTGTTTCAGACCCTGTGCACTGAAGTGTATATGACAATAAAGTAGTAAATCTCAATGTATTTATTTTTTTAATGTATTTTAAATAGGCCTATAGGCTCATAGGTTTTTTGTCAAAAAAAAAAAAAAAAATTCACAGCACCCCCTGTTCAAAATTTCTTCCCGCGGCCCTGGTCCGGAAAATACGGTATGTCTCTGTAGTTCCGGTAGTTACCGACTCCCGAGTATATTCGGTACCTGCAGCTGCGTTCAGTCGCTTCCGTGTTAGTCAAAGCGCAGGGCTCCAGACAGTAGCCGAATATATACTAGTGTCTGTGAATATTAAACTGCAAAATACTATTTAATTATTACTCCTGCAAATTCTACACCTCTGTGGGTGACGGGCGCAGATGCGCGGGAGCTCACTGTTTTGTAGTCTCTGCTATGTGTCACTATATGAGGACACGAACGCATAAACCGTCACTTCATGAGAATTTACCGTTTCCTTTGGAGAAAACTGTCATATCATAAACACAGACACTCAAAGATCTTCATGGCAGCCCATTAAAATAAATGTTTGGTTTAACATGAGTAAATTGACAATATATTAAGCTACTGTTGTAGTCTACAGTAGATTTAGCTATGTCTCTATGTAGTAATAATAATACGTCTCTATTAATAATAATAATCATGCCTAGACGGTTGCTTGTTTTTTACTTGTTTTGTTGTAAAGAGATTATCTGATTAATATATAATTTTTTATATTCCTAGACTTATTTGTTGCAGTTTTTTATACCGTCTTTGGCTTAAGAAAATAAATAATACTGTCAAATTCATGTCAGATAATAAAAATACTGTAATGAATACAGTAGATCACCATGTATTTGTTCATGTTTTATTAAGGGATCAGTCTGAAGCACACCATAAAATAATTCTAGCAATTTACACAGGGCTAGTAGTATATACAGCTGTATATACAGATACACACCCAGGTTTCGGATCAGTACTCGGTATCGGCCGATACCCTGAGCCCAGGTATCGGAATCAGTATCGGGAAGAGAAAAAGGGTTCGGAACATCTCTAGGTTAAACACCAGATCCTCCTGTCAACCCTACTGGCAAAGGTCATCCCAGGAACCGCACTCCAGTGGTTTGAGTCTTACCTATCAGATAGGTCCTTGAAAGTATCTTGGAGAGGTGAAGTGTCCAAGTTTACAACATCTAACCACTGGGGTGCCTCAGGGCTCAGTTCTTTGGACCACTTCTCTTCTCTGTCTACATGGCATCATTAGGTTCTGTCATTCAGAAACATGGCTATTCATACCACTTCTATGCTGATGACATCCAACTCCACCTCTCATTCCATCCTGACAATCCGACTGAGACTTGTTATAGCACTTGCATATATCATTGCTCTTTTGTTGATTTTGATTGCTTCCATTGTCCTCATTTGTAAGTCGCTTTGGATAAAAGCGTCTGCTAAATGACTAAATGTAAATATAAGAAAGACAGCAGCCAAAAATCACACGGTATAAAATTTCTCTCTCTCTCTCTCTCTATATATAAATATATATATATATATATATATATATATATATATATATATATATATATATATATATATATATATATACTGTAAAATAACAATAAAATAAATAAATAAATAATAATAATAATAATAATACTAATAATAATAATAATGTAACAATGTTTCTAGATCGGGAAGGAGGTGGCGGGAACCGGTGAACATTTAAATATAAAACTTTAATTAACAAATAAACATAACAAAATAAAGACAACAACATAAACTGCAGGCCTGGACCTCTCTTGTCCTTCACTGTCGTTACTCCTCCTTTTATCCTTCCAGAGACCAGCACAGGTGTCACTCATTGTCATTTACTCCACCGGCCTTGCTCTGTTCCCATGGCTTTCAGACCCACCCCACTCGTCACATATAAATACATGTATACGGTTGAATGTTTGGCTTAGGAAACAATCATTTAAAACAATTATCATCAAAAGATTAAAATTCTGTTGATTTAATAATCATTTTAAATTAAGTAAGTGTGTCTTTTAAGATTATGAAGAAAATGCAAAATGTTCCTAAAATTAAAATTAAAATATTTGGAGAAAAAAATTTAACTGAACATTAGGAAATGTCATAAGCACAATATCCTGGGATTACGGTTACGGTTTGCAATCTTTTGTGTTGTACTTTTTTTTTTTTTTTCTCCATTCTCACTCTCATGCTCTTAGGTACCACCTTCCTTGGATTCTATTGGATATCTTTGCTGTCAATCATCATTAACATCTCGTTTTCTTTGCCAATCATGCTCTCATCCAAGAGGATTAAAAGGAAAAGATCTGTGAAAGAGCTTGAAGGACATTTTCTGCTGAGACTATTGTGTACGTTTGTCGTTTTGCTGCTTTCTGATCTGATGTTTTGTCAGCTTGTTGATGGTTTGGAAGACAAGGAAAGAGTGGAAGAGTTTAGTAAGTCACGTGACCTACATATCTGCATGTAGTGATCTTGGATGTATTAGAAACACTAGTTTAGTTGTGTGCGCTTGTTTTTGTATGTTTTGGTTTTAGTGCAGTTAGTGTAGTTTATGACGCTTTTGCGTTGAAGACTTTTCTTTTCTTTCTTTATTAGTTTAGGGGTTTGGGAAGTTAGTTAGTTAGTGGGGCTTATATTTCATTTTATGATTTAAGTGCCACTTTAACTTCCCTTCTCTCCTTTGTCTTGTCTGTTTAACTTGTTGTTCCTTGAGGGCAATAAATATTTCTTGTAGTGCAGTTGTGTCATGTATTCCATTGCCACCTCTTTCCCTGCCTCATTTCTTTAATGTTACCTCCTTTAACCCCTAGTAAAAACAATTCCATCAGAGATGTAACAGTAGCCCATAAGTATTAACCATATGCACATAGTCCATACACACTCCATATGAAAGAGAGGGCCAATCATTCTATTGTGAGTAAAGGCTGGTACACTATTATTAATTAATCTAATAATGGTGAAGAGATTGTAAACTCACCTTTCCAAAACTGCCTTTTCCCAATACTGCCAAGAAATTAAAGTCTGTGAGTCTAACTGTGTCCAAACTGCTTGAGGGTAAAGTGGACCCACTGTCGTCCAGAGGGGTGGTGGCTCTTTTGGATGGACCCAATTTGGCTTTCTGCACACAGACAAACAATAGCTGTTAAACAAGCCAGAACTAAAGGCAGGCTTTTCCCATGATGTACTTGGAATCCCATATGCAATTAAAATTGAGCTGGAACATGTTTTCTGTCATGTGAATAGACCTCAGTCTGGGTAGATTCAATATAATTGTTTTTGGAAAATGAAAATGTGGCTGTGACAGCGATAAATGCACAGTCCATTCAATATGTTATACAGTCTTAATTATATTAAGCCTAAATTTTACAAAATGTTAATTTTACAAGTTGGCCATCAGGATCTGTTTTGATAAAAAAAAAAATTTGTATTGCGTCAGCACAACAATTGACAGCAAAAAAAAAAACAAAAAAACACCTTGAACAGATTTTGCTAACATTTTGCAAAAAAAAAAAAAAAAAAAAAGTAATATTATATCTACCCTGACTAAGGTCCTTTAGAGATGCAGCACAATAAAGCCTAATCCACTCACAGCATCATTTGCATTTCCTACCAATAGTCCTATAACACAATCCATACATAACAAGGCTCATTATAAATCTGCCTTCACTATGAATTCTGGGTAGTGCCCATGCAGTTTCCCAAGGCAGTTGAAATTCATTCCATCACAGCATGCATAAAGTCAGTCAGTCAACAGGCCAAGATTTTTTGCCTAGGTTGACTGGGTGGTCTTGAGCTCAAACTACAACAGCAGGGCACAATTCATTTTTCACAGTATAATATGTTATTTTGAGCAATCTACCTTCCTACTGTATTTAGGGAGCCAATAATATATTAGGACAATTTTCAAAAGTTATTTTTGCACATTGTGCCAACCACTTGTGAGGTCATGTTAAGGGCATAGCTTGGGTTTATAGGTAGGCCATCCAAACAAGAAGCTCTACAAGTTATAGTTTGATTGTGATTAAGTTGTTGCCATAATAGCTGCATGTCTGATGAGATTGTAAATATGGAAAATATCTGTCAAGTAAGTTTGAAACGGCCACAGAGAATCCATTGGAACTTTGGAACAACTATAGAATGACAGAAGGAGAAACATCAAAGCAAAAACTAAAGGATTCTATCAGGAATCTCTGAAGTGTGTTGTTAAACAGCGTTCAAGCCCTTCAAGTTGGCGGTTAGGAATAAAAGAATATAAATGTTAGCACATCAGGTGCCTTGGAGTGGAATGACATGCTTAGGTAATGCATTGAATCACTTTAAGATTATGCAGTGTTGGAAAATATATTACAGTGTCTCTACAGTGGGACAGATCAGGTGAGTCAGACCTCAGTCTGTTAGGCAGAGCTGTCAGAACCAGAGGCACAAAGTGGTGACACTCATGACAAGTTTTATGATGCGGTGGATTTTACCTAAGATTGGATCAAGATGCTATAAAATTTCTACTTTCAGGGGGAAGGTTCTTAATAAAGGGATCATGAACTGAGAAATCAAAATTGCCTTGATCTTTTGATATAATCATTTTACTAACATCCTGTTTCAGAAAGTTTCAGAACTCAAAACTTTCTAGTTATTCTAAAAACAGCTTATAATGACACCAATATACCAAAATGAAAGGTTGTGGAATGTGCCACTTTATGATGTAATAGTGTGGCTAAATACTGCACAGTAAAAAAACGTTGGGTTGTTTTTTTAACCCAGCCATTGGGTTACACATATTTGGTCACTGTGTTGGGTTATCTTAAAATTTGTTGTGTCATTTTTATTCATCATTGGGTTAGTTTTAGTTATAACCCAACGGTTGGGTTAGATAGGGTTCCGCTCAAATTTTAATGGTCCAGTCAGAAACTCAGCGGACATCAGCGGCAGCCTGCATGATCCTGAAAGGTAAGTAACTGTAAATATAATTTTATGATGTATATAACTGTTATAACATTAAGTAATGTGTACTGAAACGTTTTATTTTCTTCCCCAGAAAAAAAGAAAATTGTTTTAATGTGAGCAAAAACTAAAATAACCACTACATTCAACAAATTCTTCTGTTCCCTGTCATATTTCTATTCAAATGTTTTTGCAGAGCTTCAGTGTTTACATCAGAACTCATGCTCAGGTTTGGCTGATGCATGGATGTTATGCTGATGGAGGAGCCGGCTAATAATGATTCACCATTAGGATGTAAGTACACAGAAGCTCAGAACTGCATTAACTATGTCAACTGCATGTGTCAGCAGTTCATACTGTTATATAAAGTGGTTATTTTTGTTTTTGCACACAAAACATATTTTCGTTGCTTCATAATATTAAAGTTAAACCACCGTAGTCACGCTGAATATTTTACCAATGTCTTTAATACATTTCTGGACCTTCAAAGATGCAATGACTTTGCTGTGTGGTTCAGAAACCTCTCCGATTTAATCAAAAATATCTTTATTTGTGTTCCGAAGATGAAAGAAGATCTTAAAGATTGGTTATTTTTAAGAAATATTTATATATATAGAAATAGATTGCTGAGTATTGTATAACCTGTAGCACTCCCAAGTTCCAGTGTTTTCCTAGTTTCCCTGTCTTTGCGGGTTTTGATCCCTTGACCGTATACCTTGTTTCTGATCGTTTACTGCCTGACCTGACCTTCGCCTATTCATTGGGTTACTCTTTTGTCTCATCCTGGATTGTACCTATTTGCTGTTGTTTGATCCTGCCTGTTGTGAACACTCTTTGGAATAAAGCTGCATCTGGATCCTCATCTCCATTGTCACGCTCCCACATTACTATATATGTGTAAATATTTCTTAGATATATACATGATTGTGTGTATTCATATATACATATAAAAATGTGTGTGTGTACTGTGTATAATGTAAACACAATTTTTTATTTAGGACATATAATATTCTTTCCCACCAAATGGCAATAATCTCCTTTCCATGCACTGGATTTAAAATATTTTTCTCTTTTTTTTAACTGACTATATTTCATGAAAATAATATGAATCTTTTTTTTAATGTTAAATAAAAATAAATGGTTCATAATTTAGAGTTGAATGTTATGTAGTACCATGAAACTGTCTCAAAATACCACAAACAAATATTATAGCATAATATAGTATAATAATAATATAAGAGTACAACAGTAATATGTTATAGTACATTCTTTTCATTAAACAAAATGTTATGATTTCTTTTTTTGTTTGTTTTTG